>NC_080092.1:56669391-56976314 GCF_950005125.1 Chionomys nivalis | reverse complement strand
GCTCAGCTTGCCACTATACTGCAGTGTTCCGCTCAGAGACACCGGGCAGAGGAAAGGTTTTGGGTGATGGAAACAGACATTTTGGGTGATTCATTCTGCTTTTAATCTGGATCCAGTTTGAAATGGGAAAGTGCCATATTTAAATGGTGTCCAGGAATGGACTAGAATCTTCCAGGGCATTTTCTGATTATCTGTCTCAGATGAGCATGTTAGTGTCTTTATTTTAAGAAGAATCTTCTCGGGGCTGGAGAGATGGCTCAATGACTAAGAGCACGGGCTGCTCTTCCGGAGGACCCGGGTTCAATTCCCAGCACCCACATGGCAGCTCACAACTGCCTGTAGCTTTACACCAATGCACATAAAATATGGTTAAAATAAATTATAAAAAAAAAAAAAAGAAGAAGAATCTTCTCCTTCCATAGCCCTTGCACTTTTCCCAGGAAAGAAATGTTCTGTGATGCAGTTGACTGACACTGGGTCTAGTTGAGAAGGGACTTCCTCTTAGAGTGAAAACTTGAGAGGGAGCATTTTGACTCTGGAAAATGAATTACATTAACTTTCATGTGCTTCAGTACATTCTTATAGCAAGCAAAGGCTGAAAACTGGCAGACCATTTGTCTTTCTTGAAGTCTGTGAAATATAAGATTGTGTGGGTCTTGTTTTTCTGGAAAAGGAAAGCGATGCCCTCAGCAGAAGCAGACTGGAGAGGATACAGGACAGGAGTCTCCTTAGTGTATAACATGCCCTTTTGTCTTCGGTTTTAAGGTGTTTAGCTATATCCCATCAACATGTCACTGTAGCATAGCACACCTTAAACATCACAGAACGCCACACAAGTCATGACCAAGAAGGAAAGTCCTTTTTGACAGTCTGTTGCCTGTAAGGACTCTATGGTATTCTGACATCATGACTCAAAAGCATGTTTAGAAGCCTTCAGTGAGTTTAGGGTGCACTGACCCCTCTCCTGGAGCGGCACCTTGGCATTCAACTTGGTTACCCAGGCAAATGCTATCAGGCTGAAGTGTGGGGCTGTGATTGATTTTGAAACACTGCTTGTGATTGTTCCTGAAGTTAGGGATGGTAGACCACAGCACCCTGATGCAGAATAGTATTAGCACTATCACTCAATGCTGACATTTTAAATTATTTGGCAAAGATTTGTTGAATTTTAGCTGTGCTTTATCTAGATGACCATATGACCATAAAGTGACCATATGACCAGCTTTATTTATTTATTTACTTACTTATTTCTTCATGTGTGTGTGGGGGGGTGCATATCACCTGGAACTGGAGTTGCAGACAGTGTGAGTTGCCATGCTAGTGCTAGGAATTGAACCTGGGTCCTCTACAAGAGCATCCAGGGCTCAACTGCTGAGAATCTTGCCAGACACACTAGGGCCACTTTTGAGGGTGGGAGTGAGCTATCCATAATTACACTGAGCAGCACTATAGCCCCCACACTTGGGGGCAGAGGCAGAATCATAGTTTAAGGCCAACCTCAACTGCATAGTGAGTCTATGTCTTAAAAATCTAAAGTAGGGGCTGGGGATCCGGCTCAGTTAGTAGAGTGCTTGCCTGGCATGAGGGAAGCACATGCATGGTAGTAATTACATGCCTGTAATCTTGGCACTAGAGGCAGGAGGATTAGAAGTTTAAGGTCCTCCTAGGATACATAGTGAGTTCTAGGGAAGTCTAGGCTCCATAAGATCATCCCCCTCAAAAACAAAACAGTGCAAGCCAACCTAAAATAATAACAGTAATAACTTTAGCATTCATGATGCAGTCATCACATGGTGGGACTATCCTAGCTAACCCTGAATGGCCAGTTGCCATGCATATTCATGGCCTTGGGTATGTACAACTGTTAGACAGCTAGTCATTCCATAGCAAATCAAGAACTTTATAAAGGTCCTGGGTTCTATTCTTAGCACTACAAAAACAAACAAAAAATTATAAAAGCAACAGTCCTCCTCTACAATTATCCCAGGACTCCACAGCCTGTTCCCCCAACCTGAACTATTTACATAGCAGAGTGTTCAAGCATCTCACACTTTGAGAATTCCTCCGTTCATTTTTTGCTGTGTTTCCACGCTTCATTAGTCATAGCAAAAACTTGTCAAGGGTAGTGTGCTGGAGTCCAACAAGCCTTTTCCTTCCTTCCTTCCTTCCTTCCTTCCTTCCTTCCTTCCTTCCTTCCTTCCTTCCTTCCTTCCTTCCTTCCTTTCTTCCTTTTTTTTAAAGGTCTCCTTAAGTAGCTCAGGCTCACTTCCAACTCATGGCAATCCTCCTGCTTCAGACTCCCAAATACTGAGATTATAGGCATGTGTCACCATGTCTAGCTCAATCAGCTAAGGGCCAGATCGCAATTATTTTCATCTTTGTGGGCCATGTGATGTTGTAGCTGTCCCTTGCTGGCATTGTATGATGAAAATGAGCACATTAGGCTGTGTTTCCAGACCTCATCATTTTCCTGTACAAGTGACAGGCGAATCCAGGCCGTTGTTTGCCAGCCAGCTTTGTATCACTCTCCTCCCGATGTCATCAGTGTCTTCTCCCCTCTCCCTGTCTCCCTGTAATCTGCTTCTGCCACAGTTTCTAGCATCTTCCCATTGCTGGTGGCAGTCCTCTGTCTTAATCCAGTGTAAGGAGTGAGTGCTTTCTCATCTGTATGCACTTATTTGGTTCTGGTGATGTCATAGTCCTTGGTTTATCTGCTGATGGTGGTTTTCTCTCTTGAAAATTTGCCACCACCTTTTCTTCCAGACAGCTGGAATATACAAGGGCTCAGTTCTCTCCTCCCTCGCCTCGCCTTCCCTCTCCCCTCATACAGGCACCTAATCAGGATGTGCGTGAGTGACTGAAAGAGGGAGTGAAATTCTGACTGACACGACTGAACAGCTGTGGGTTATCACAACCCCAGTCCACCAGTCCTCCACATGTGTAGCTGTAGCGCTCTTCTGCCTTCCCTGTTATTTCCTCCACTAGGTGATGTGTAAACTATAATGTCTTTTGTGTGTTCCATCCATCTTGGTGGGGATTTATTTCCTTAGAAACATTTGGCTCACTACTAGCTTCTGACTTCATTTCATTGGTTTCTAAGTAGTACACCATAAATTTCTAAGATTTGCCACAAAATTGGAGTCCCCATACCAGTCTTGATTTTGTTGTTGGTGGTGATTGTTGACATAGTCTTTTAGAGTCATTTTGTAGATGAGGAGACTGATATTCAACCAGTACTTAGAGCTTACCTCTCTTCTGACTTGGAGTCTGTCTTCACAGGTGTGAGAGTTCATGCAGACATTGAGAGACAGATGTGTATGTTTTTGTTATCAGTAACATGCAGAGTAATCACCAAAATAGTGGGACTAGTTTAGTTTTAAATTGAAACTTTATGCCTAGCACAGTAGCACTGGGAAAGGCAAAGGCAGAAGGATTACTGCAAGTATGAGATCAGCCCGATTTGCAGAGAGTTCTAGTCAACCATGGCTACATAATAAGGCTCTGTCTCAGAACACCAAAAGCCAACTTTAAATTTTATAATGTAGATTGCTAAGAGTTCTTAGAATTTGCTTGTGCTCACATGCAAGCCTTTATCTCACTCTCCTGCTCTGGTGCAGTGAAACCATAGTGCAAGAACAATGAATCAAGAGAGTTTCTGGTCAAAATTTTTGGGAGACTGAAATCAATTATAGCATAGTGCCTGGCGCCTCCTCTCCTTGCTCCTCATTTTTTACCTACTTCTCTTATTCTAGGCACTCGAAGAGGCCCAGAAAGCCATTCAGCAGCTCTTTGGCAAAATCAAGGATATTAAAGACAAAGCAGAAAAATCAGAGCAAATGGTGAGTTTAGGTTTCTTCCTTATGTGTTTGCAGCCAGAGTGGGAAGTTGGTGTCTCATCCAGTCACAGTAATTAGGTCCTTTCTCACCCTGCCTGCCAGCTGCAGTCATGCACTCCTCCCTGTGAGTGCATCCTGACTGCCTCAGAGGAGCTGCTAGACAGGGGTGACTCACGGGCCTTGCTGCCCTACATTTGCAGCCGCTTTCAAGTAGGAAACAATCCGCTACCACCCCTCACCACAAATAGTTTCCTAGTCATTTTGGTTGTCTTTCTCTAGCGTGTTTCTAGCTTGTGTTCCCCAGCTAAGGTATCTGCGATGTAATCTGGTAAGTAGCTCACTAACACTGGTCCCGGGTCTGGGGTGAGGGAACCATGCCCAGAATGCATGCACACAGCTTTCATTAGTTCCCACTCTCTGAATTTGTAGGTGATGAGCTCAGAAGCGCCCTGATGACCAGGAACCTAGCCTTCACCACAGCTGCTCCTCAGGAGCCACCAGGCTGTGCTGGGTTTCTGGGCTGAGATTCTGAGTCATCTGATACATCTAAATGACCGTTTTCTCAGCTATGAAATAATAATAATGTCTGCCTCACAGGATCTCTGAGCAGAGCGCCTAAGGATCTGCATTTTCTCAGGAGTACAGTATATACCACCAAGCAGTATAATTGTCAGGCGACACTAGCAGAGATGACATTTGCTAGAGTTTGTTGTACTTAAGTTTGTTTGCTTTCTAGACAGGGTTTTACTATGAAGCTCTTGCCTGGAACTCTGTTAGATAAGGCTGGCCTTGAATTCATAGAGATCCGCTTGCCTCTGCCTCTCAAACACCCAGCAGTTATACTCAGCTTTTATGCTCAACAAGGACATTATGATTCTAAGCTGCTGTTCTGGGCTATGCACCCTCTTCCAGCCAAGTGGGACACAATGACAGGGGAATTAGTACTTGGCAAAATCTCTCAAGGTGCCAAGCACAGTGCCAATTCCTTTATACAACTGATTTGCTGTAGCCCTCTTGATAATCTTATAGTGAGATTTAGTATCATTGCTCTTATTTTATTTATTTACTTAGATTACTCATTTTGTAGATGGGGAAACTGATACTCAACAATTGTTCTAAGACACAGAATGTGTACGCAGTAGAGCTGTGGGATTCAGCCTTATATTTGTCTGAATCCGAACCCACCATAACTTGCTCTGTCCTTTTCGGATGCCCATGAGTGACCTTCGCAATTAATTTTAGCAATCTGTTTTGCAGAATAGCCTTTCGTACATTTAACCTGAGTACCCCTTACTATTAAAGTTTCTGTTTAGGGAGCCAGAGAGATGGCTCAGTGGTTAAGAGCACTGGCTGTTTTTCCAGAGGACCTGGTTCAATTCCCAGCACCCACATGGCAGCAGCAACTTACCTGTAACTCTGCCTCCAGGGGATCTGACACCCTCACACAGACATGCATGTAGGCAAAATACACATGAAATAAAATGCACATAAAATAAAAATAAGTAAGTCATTAAAAAGAAAGGCTCTGTTTAGAGAATAGCAGGTAGTTCAGCTTGCCTAAGGCAGCACAGGGTATTTATTACAAGATCCTGGGAATGAAAAAACTAGTAAGCTGCGGTATAGAGCCGTGAGATAGGATAGCATCAGAGGAAGAGGATTTGTTAACTCTTGAATGCAGGGGTAAGAAGAGGCATAGGTGACTGGTTTAAAACCCAGAGGTTAGGTTGGAGAGATGGTTCAGCAGTTTAGAGCACTGGTTGCTCCTTCAAAGGTCCCCAGGACCAGTTTGATTCTTTTAGTTTTTTGAGACAGGGTTTCTCTATATAACCCTGACTATCTTGGAACTTGCTCTATAGACCAGGCTGGCCTCGAACTCAGAGATTCTCCTGCCGTTGCCTCCCAAGTGCTGGGATTAAAGGTATACTATACCACTACCCCACCCCAGTTTGATTCTTAACACCCACATGGCAGCTCACAACTATGTGTAACTCCAATTCTGGGGAATCCGATGTCCCTTCTAGGCATACAAGTGGTACACAGACATACATGCAGGCAAATTGTTCATACACATAAAACAAACAAAATGGTGGTTAAATCCTCCCAGATCAGAGCCAGGTGTGTATACACCTGTAAATTCAGCCCTGTGGAGGCTGAGCAAGCCAATCAAGAGTTAATGTTTGGGCTGGAGAGATGACTCAGTAGTTAAGAGCACTGGCTGCTCTTCCAGAGGACCCAGGTTCAATTTCCAGCACCCTTATGGCAGCTCACAACTGCTTGTAACTCCCATTTCAGGAGATCTGACACCCTCACACAGATATACTTGCAGGCAAAAAGCTGAATGTGCATGAAATAATAATAAATAAATTATTTTTTTAGAAAAAGAGCCGGGCGGTGGTGGCGCACGCCTTTAATCCCAGCACTTGGGAGGCAGAGGCAGGCGGATCTCTGTGAGTTCGAGACCAGCCTGGTCTACAGAGCTAGTTCCAGGACAGGCTCCAAAGCCACAGAGAAACCCTGTCTTGAAAAACCAAAAAAAAGAATTAAAAAAAGAGTTAAAGGTCTTGGCTGCGTGCTGAAGCTCTCTCTCAAAAATAACAGTAGGATTGAAGCAGAGTAGCCCAGAAAGAGACACGGGGATTGCTTTCCGAGGATGATAACTTCAGTGTTAGAAGTGCATGGTCCGATTACAAAGCCAGCTGAGTTTCTGGTGTACTTTGTCATTCCACAGCTTCTTTTGACCCACACTCAATTTTTTTTTCCTGTGGTGGTAATAGTGATAGATCCCAGGGCCTTGTGCAGTAAAGGCTATGGCTATGCAACAGACCTGTCTTTACCAATTTGTCTAGAGTGGTTAAACTAAAAACCAGGTCATATGAGCTTAACTCACTATAGGATTTTCCACCTTACTGAGACATGTATGTATCTAATGATTAGAATGTTTGTGCCTGGTATCCATGGAACTCCTTTCTTTCCAGGTGTCATAAAGCCTGGGAAACCAAACCAATTGCTATTAAGAAGGTTTCACCTGGGCTAGTAAGTAAAGATGCTTACCATCAAGCCTAAAGGCCTCCTGAGTTTGATCCCTGGGACTCACAAGTTGGAAAATGATAATCCCACAGGTTGTCCTTCTGGCCTTCATATACACACACTGTGGCATGTGCACACACACACACACACACACTCATACATACATTCATGTATGGTTCTTGGTCGTTGTAGATTGAACCTAGTGAAAGACTGTATGTTAGTGAATTGAAGGGCTTCCCCCAGCTTCTCTGCTGCATCCACTTCCTCTAAATGGAAGACACTTGCGTTCCCACATCATGCTCCATTCTCTTGGGTCTGCCAGAAAAACTGGCAGCTTTTGCTCCCTAGACTACCCTTCTCATCTTAGGACGTTACATGTTAAGTTTGCCAAAAGCACTGGATTTTTACTTTTTTTTTTAAAAAAAACAAAAAACAAAAAACTTGAGCTGGGCAGTGGTGGCACACGCCTTTAATCCTAGCACTTGGGAGGCAGAGGCAGGCGGATCTCTGTGAGTTCGAGTCCAGCCTGGTCTACAAGAGCTAGTTCCAGGACAGGCTCCAAAGCTACAGAGAAACCCTGTCTCGAAAAACAAAAAACAAACAAACAAACAAACAAAAAAAACCCAAACCTTGAGCCAGTCTTTTTGAGCTGGAGATCAGGAATAAGCTATAGCTTCGTTAATAAAGACTGCCTCAATGCAGCAAGCTGAGCCTAGCACCTGTTGTGGCAGAAGCATGCTTACGGTAGAGGGATGTGCTGAACTTGACTGCTCTGCCCTATGCTCAATGCGAGGTTCCATCAGGAGCAAAAAACAAAGTAAATTCCTTTTAATCGAGGATTTTTTATGACCCTAGGTATGAAATCTGAAGAGATGCCAAATTTAAAAAAACAAAAATTAAATAAAAACATTTGAGACAGGTTTTGCTAGGTAATCCAAACTGACCGTAAACTCAATGTGTAGCTGTCTCTGAACTTGTGATCTCTCATGGCTCAGCCTCTCAAGTGGGTAGGTAGGATTATAGGCATATGCCACCACACCCAGCCCAAAAGAATGACTTTAAGAAAGGGGTCATTTACATGTGGTAGATCTAGACCAAAGGGACAGAGCTGGGTACAGTGGACAGTGGTACATGCCTATAATCTCAGCACTTGGGAAGCAGAGGCGGGAAGATTGCCACAAATCAAGGCCAGCCTGGTTTACATAGCAAGTTCAAGGACAGCCAGAGCTACATAAGCAAGACCTTGCTTCTAAAAAGAAAGCAGCTCAGGACTGGAGAGATGGCAGTAAGAACACTTGCTGCTCTTGCAGGGGACCTGTTTTGGTTCCCAGCACTCACATCAGGCTGCTCACAACCATCTTAACTCCAGCTCCAGGGACCCAGTGCCCTCTTCTGGCCTCTATGGGCTTTAGTATACACACAAACACATAAAATAAGGAAAATAAATCTTTTCTTTTTTGCTTTTTTACCCTTAAAGACAGTGTCTCTCTACCTAGCCCTGGCTGTCCTGAAATTCACTATGTAGAACAGGCTGGCCTTGAACTCACAGAGATCTGCCTGCCTCTGCCTTGTAAGTACTGGGATTAAAGGTGTGCATGTATCACCTAGCCCAAAAATATATCTTTAAAAAAGAGAAATAAGCAAACAAAGCATGAAAGGGGCTAATTATTGTATATTGTGAGGGTATTTTATTTTCTCTAGGGACTAACCTGAGGTTGCTTTAGATGATTTTATGTGTATGATTTTGTTGAACAGTAGTTTAGAGGTTTACAGCTTCCTTACCTTCCCCCTTTTTTCCTGTTGTTTTCAATGTTTAGGTGAAGGAAATCACCCGAGATATTAAGCAGTTAGACCATGCCAAGCGCCACCTGACCACCTCAATCACGACACTGAACCACCTACATATGCTCGCCGGTGGGGTCGACTCCCTGGAGTAAGTGAGCAGTGTGAACTTTCTCGGGGGCCCATGGGAAATGCTCCACGGAAGGACAGTGACTTTATGGAGTTATTTACTTCCAAGTCAAGCCAGCCTCACCGTTCTGCCTCACTTTTGGAGCATTGATCACAAGTGTTCCTTCACTCTTGATGTTCACAACTTAAGTCAGAAAAGAGCTGGGAATGGATACAGCCAAGTGGCAGAGTGCCTACTTGACATGTTCAAAGCCCTGGGTTCCACTCAAAGTCCTGGGTTCCGCTCCCAGCACTGCAAAAGACGGCAAACATCTGCCTTAATGAAAAAAAAAAGATGGGCAAGTGACCTGAGGAGGCCACAGAAAGCCCATGAGAATGACCCTGAGAAATGGGTCGTTTGGTGTGGTAGATCTAGACCAGTAAGTCAGATGGTGATTCAGCTCAGTCACTCCCTAGGACTTCTGCCTTGGCAGCTGCTCCTCCTTCTCTTGGGTTGAATTGTATCAAACCAAAGAGACCATTTGTAAACAAATCTTTGATGTATCATTCAACCCACTTTTTTTCTGAAACCCATGTTTCCAAGATTGTAGCTTTCTGTTTAGCACATTTGGAAACAGTATTAAAAGAAGTTGCTAGTTATTTACCACAAAGCCCTGATTCAAAGCCTCTTCCTCTAGCAGTCCAGCTCCTGGGGTGGGGGATGGGGGGTGAGGGGTTCAGGCTGATTCCCCTGCCCTAGTCATAGTGGACAGACCAGCCATCTTCACAGAAATGCAAGTGTGGCAGAATATCACCAGAAGGAAGGAGGAGGGGCTACACCATGCCTAGCCTCTGCTATGTCTACCATGGGTGACAGAGACTCCCTGGTCCATTGCAGGACAGCCAGCCAGTGGGACTGGAAGAATCCTCCTCCTCCTTCCTTCCCCACCAGGCATTTTGTATTAGCAGGTAGAGATGGCATTGGAGCACCATGGCTTGAACCTGAGCCTTTCCTTGAAATGTCTTGTAAGGGAAGTCTTGAATCACACAATTGATGTGAAAGCCAACCCCAGTGAAAACTTTAGACTTAATAACTGGCACTTCACTGTCATGTGTAACTGTTGACTTTTTAAAAGTAATTTATTTATTTTTATTTTATGTACTGTTAGGGTCTGAGAGGAGCCCCCAAAGAAGACTATCAGCCACGTATGCAGTAACAAGAGCACTTTATTAATGCAAATGTTGGGGTGACATTTGGCAACCCCCAGAGAAGGTCACACCTTTTAAGCAGAGTTAAGGGAATTCCAGAGAGGAGGGATTAATCTGGGGCTGATTGGTGGAGGAAAGATTAGTATGGGGACTGATTGGTGGAAGATCCTAATGGTTAGGATCCAGCTGCAGGGTAGGAAAAGCTATCTTTAGTTATCAGGAGACTGGGGAGTACCTGCTGAGCCAGCAAAAGGGTTTTGGGGGCCTGCTGAGGCAGCAGAAGGTTGTGTTTTTTTTGAGGACTGTCTGTTTGACTCTGTCCCATTTTAGTGAGCCGAAACTAAGGCTTAGATTTCTGTCGGCTCCTAGGAGATCCTGGTTTCCCTCCCCCAGTTTTCTCATTCCCCCTACCCCTTGAATAGTGAGTCATCTCGAATCCTGGAGATGCATTTCCTGGATCTGCAGGCTCATATTGCTGTCTCAGAACCATCAGCTGGACCGTAGAGATTTGTGATGGGCATCAAGTCTCCTTGTCGGAACCCGTGGGGCATGGAGGTGGTGTCTTCTCACAGACTTCGCACAACCGAGGCCAGAGTTGTTTCTGCACCTGAGACAGAGCTTGTAAGGAGGAAAGAAATCTCTGGTCATCAAAATCAGTCAGCAGTTCTGCCCTAAGATTAGGCAGAATGGGCGGTGGCCTGACATACATGATCTCAAATGGGGTCAGGCCTAGTGTATAAGGAGAACTGTGAACTCTGTAGAGAACAAAGGGGAGGAGAGACACCCGGTCATCACCAGTCTCAAAGGTTAGATTGGGTAAGGTCTCCTTTAGGGTCCAGTTCATCCTTTCTACCTGGCCTGAACTTTGGGGACAAGAAGTATAATGAAGTTCTTATAGCCTTAACTAGTCTTTGTGTTACCTGAGAGATGAATGCAGGTCCGTTATCTGAGCCCAAGAGCACAGGGAGGCCATACCTCAGGATAATTTCTTCCAGTAGCTTCTTGACCACCATGGCAGCCATCTCATGCTTAGTTGGGAAAGCCTCAGTCCATCCTGAAAAAGTATAAAAACTGGCAAATATTTATAGCCATACAGGCCTGGCTTTACCTCTGTGAAGTCAATTTCCCAATTGGCACCGGGCCAAGTTCTTCTTTCCCAGTGTCCAGTTCTTGTGACTCCACTTATTCCATTGACGAGGCAGCATGTGGGACATTGGCCTACAGCTTCTGCTGTGTTGGCCTCAAGGTCAAAGACCTTAAGATGTGCTCTTTTCAAGAGGCCCTGTATTTTCCCTTCTCCCAAGTGCGTACTTTGCTGTATTTGTCGGACTGGTCGAATGACAGAGTCTGGTGATGATCCATTCATCGAGGGCCCTGAACCAGCCTTCCTCCTTGTAAGTGTTTGTGCACAAGTTGATTCTTTGAAGATCTTGGTCAGTGTAAGCTGGAAATTCTAGCAACGTGGTGTTACCATCTTTCATTGTGTGGCCACCAGAATGGCTGCTGTCTGGAGGGCAGCCTCCTTTGCTGCTGTGTCTGCCTGGCTGTTTCCCCTTGAGATTGGGTCCTCTCCTTTCTGGTGCCCAGAGCAGTGTATGACAGCTATCTCTTGGGGGCAGCGATATGGCCTGTAAGAGGTCTAAAATCTCCTGTTTGTTTTTAGTAGTCTTTTCTTCTGCAGTCAACAATCCCCTCTCTCTGTAGATGGCACCATGGACATGTATCATGGCAAACACATTCTAGCTATTGGTAAAGAGCTGCCTTAATTTTGTCCAAGGCCCTTTCCATCTGTGGGATCCAATCGAGGGGAGTCTTCCTTCCCCACCTTGTGGCCTCGTACAGAGGCTGAGCTAATTCAGCAAACCCAGGGATCTATCTAGAGCCTACATAACCCAGCAGACCCTAGGAATTCACTCACCTCTTGGCAGTTGCTAGGTCTGGAGATCCTTAGGATGGTCTCTTTTCTTGCTTTTGCCCCCCTTGAGTATGTACCCCCAGTAAATTACCTCGGTCTGGCAGAGTTGAGCCTTCTTTGCTGATACATGATACCCCAAGTCTCCCAATGTTTTAAGTAGCTCTTTAGCGGCAGCTTTGCAGGATTTCAAGGTGGCAGCTGCTATCGGGAGGTTGTCCACGGTACTGTAATAAACTGATGTTGGGGTGGGCTAGTTGGTACTTACCCATGTCTTTGTGGAGTGTTTCATCAAAGATGGTAGGAGAGTTCTTGAACCCTTGCACCCAGGATTGTTTTGGTGACATTTTGCCTAGGGGTTGTTTGGAATGGAATGTTGTGCTCCCATATCTACCAGAAAATCTACAGGTTTCTCCTCTCCCTTTAGGGTTACCCAAGGCTCAGGGAGGGGCTCGATACTCATCACCTTTAATCACTTATTTCTTTTAGTTTTAGTACTTTTACTTTTGAGCCCTGTCATCTAGGGTCTTTATTCTTTCAGTGACCCAACTCCCTACAGTAGGCTCATTGGTCTTTTTGCAAACTAGGCCTATCCCTGCTTTAGGCCTTTCCCTTTGCATGGGGAGTCTCCAAAGGCCAGTGCCTGTCTTCTAACCTGTGGACTGCCTGCGCTTCTAGAAGGACTTTCATGAGCCCCTGTGTCTGTCTTTTTAAAGCTTTTGTGAGCCCCTTAGTCTGTCTGTCTTCTGGGATCTCCCTATTATTGAATACTGTCTCAGCAACCACAATGAGTTCAGCCAACCCCTTACCTTTAAAATCTTCTAGTCTCTGCAACTTACAGTGGTTATCTGGTGCTGACTGGTTGACAAAAGCCAGGCTGATTGTAGACCAATTCTCTGGTGCTTCCCGATCCAAGGGTGTATAGGTCTTATAATCTTCCATCAGCCTCTCTAGGAATACTTCTGGTGTTTCTTCACACCCCTGGTGTATCTGACTAACTCTGGACAAATTTGTGGGCCACCTGTGGCAGCCCAGAGCCCTCCCCATTAGAATCTGGTGGTAGACTTTCAGCCTCTTCCTACCTTTCTCTATGCTGAAATCCCAATTGGGTTACATCATAGGAAACCCAACATTTATGAGGTCTGCATTGGTGGCTGGTCTTCCATCTGGGCCTGGAACCAATTTCCAAGCCTCTGTTCTGATTGGCCCCTCTCCTCAGTAGTCAAGAGGACCTGGAGCCATTGGAAACAATTATCCCATGTGGTCTGCTGAATGAAAAGGACAGAATCCATCAGGTCAACTTAGGATTTTGTCATTTCTAATTTTAAAGGTTGCTAGTGGCAAAGGACCAGTGGACTAGCTGCTGCCTGCCCTTAGCCTCAGGTTGGCCCACAAACGACCAGTGGACTAGCTGCTGCCTGCCCTTAGCCTCAGGTTAGCCCACAAAGGACCAATGGACTAGCTGCTGTCTGCCCTTAGCCTCAGGTTGGCCCACAGTGCACAATGGAAGGACCATGGAGTCAACCCTGGCTGGCAGCTCCTCCCTCTGAGAATGTGTGTATATGTGGAGTCTCCTCCACTCCTCTCCCTCTGGCCTCCAGGACCTCTCATCCTGGGGAGCCTGGGGGTAAGGTGGTGGGATAGAAAATAACTCCTCCTCCAAGTCACCTGGAGAAAGAAAGACAGGGTACAGGGATGCAGTCAGCAGTGTTCTGTCCCCCTCTCTTTTTTTAAAAAGTATGACCCCATTCCTAATACAAGCATTTTGTAGTGAATCATCAGCTGTTGACCAAGGTTTCTGTCCCACCAGGTCCTGCAGTCATTAAGTCCCAAACTTAAGGTCTACATTAATCATAAACTGATTGGCCTATTAGCTCAGGCTTCTTATTAGCTCTTTCTTACATCTTATATTAGCCCATTATTCTTGTCTGTGTTAGCCACGTGGTACCTTTTTTGGCGAGGCAGTCACATCTTGCTTGCTCTGTGTCTGGATGACGACCGCAGACTGAATCTTTCCTCTTCCCAGAATTCTTCTGTTCCCGTCACCCTGCCTATACTTCCTGCCTGGTTGCCCCGCCTATACTTCCTGCCTGGCTACTGGCCAATCAGTGTTTTATTAAAATACAATTGTCAGAGTACAGATCATTGTCCCACAGCAATCACAAAAATTGTTTGTTTGGCCAGGCGGTGGTGGTACATGTCTTTAATCCCAGCACTCGGGAGGCAGAGGCAGGCAGGTCTCTGTGAGTTCGAGGCCAGGCTGGTCTACAAGAGCTAGTTCCAAGATAGGCTCCAAAGCTACAGAGAAACCCTGTCTCGAAAAACCAGAAAAAAAAAATTGTTGTTGTTGTTTTTTTAATGAAGAAAACCAACCAGAATTAACATAATATGATCAAATCTCATACCTCCTCTGACCTTCTACAACTTACTATATTCCTCAGGTTCTTACTTCAGCTCCTCTGGTTTAGCCAGACATTCTTACTCAGACAATCTTCTCTTTTCTTTCTCTTTATTATTTTAGTTTCCTGCATTTTTTTCAGATAACATGAAAACTTTTATCAAAGTCCTTCTTGTGATTTCCTTTAGTAATCTAGAATATTGCATACCTATAATACTTTAAACAAGAAAGGCAGTGTCAGAACAGGAAAGGGTTAAGGCGAAGTAACTGACAGCAAGAACCTTAGACCATAGTGAAGAATTTGGCTCAGGAAGGAAGGGAGAGGGGAGCGCAGCAGTTACACCAGCTCGCAGACAGAGTGCCTGCCTGGCAGTCAGTATCCTGCAGGTTCTCTGTCAGGCACCCAAAGTCCTGCCATGTCCTTATCAAACATGCCTCCACCCCTTCAGACAATGAGCCCCAAGTCAGCAGCTTGGGTTTGAAAGTCCTTGGAATGCTCCAAAATAAGATTTAGGGGAAGAAGTTGAGTTTTACTGACCTGCTCCTAGGAGAAGTAGCGAGGTAACATTACAAACAGAAGACACGAAAATAACACTGACAGAAATGTACCATGAAAAAGAAACCAGGAACCAGAACGGGCTGATGGCATGTCTCCTTAGGGAGTTCTGTGGGTGCTGGGAATTGAATCTGGGTCCTCTGAAAGATCCCAGTGCTCTTAACCACAGCCATCTCGCCCGCCTATAGCTGTTGGTTTTATCAGCGTCTTTTACTTAAGCTTCACGTTACCGTTGGCAGTAGGGCAAGCCGGCCTCTCTGGTGCCGTTGTTTATCATTGGCTTAAAGCTGCGGATTGTAGTTAGCTTGGAATCACAGTCATCCCCTTTTGTATTCTCCCATGCGCCACAATCCTCAGTGACATTTTATACAATGCTCCCTTAAAATCTTGCTCCTGACACAATGCCAGCTCAAACCAATAGTCTGCCCAGAGTCCCCTCCTGCCACCCAGTGAGCACCCAACAGACACATTCCTTTGTGCCCCATGGCATATAGCTTACATTGCTATTTAGAAGATAGTTTACCTTCCTTCAGTGCTTACCTGACACTCCCTTACTTGAGTGATGTCACCTGGAGAGTTGGAGTTAAATCCTTGTGTTTTTCCTTCCCCAGTGCTCAGCACCATATATATCCAGCACTTGGGAAGTTTCATTAAATCTGACTGCTGCCTGTTTTAGAGCTGTCGAGGTCATCCCACATCTCTATCTTGTGTCTTCAGTGTTTGGTTTCTAGTTCTCAACTTCTGTCCTTGCAGAGCCATGACCAGGCGCAGACAGTATGGAGAAGTTGCCAACCTCCTTCAGGGTGTGGTGAATGTTCTGGAGCACTTTCACAAGTACATGGGAATCCCACAGATCCGGCAGCTTTCTGAAAGGTAAGATGTCCTTACAGACAAGAAAAGATGGCTCCACATGTTTTCCCCCTTATTCTGGGAAGCAGCCTCAAATGTTACATGAGCTCACTCTCTGATACCCTTTAACTCGCCTTTGGAGGCTGCCCGAGTCAGAAAGGATACTCATGTGTATGTTAACATGCTCTCCGTTGTCTACAGAACTTGTTGGACTAAAGCAGTTATTTTGCTCATGAAACTTGGCCAGGCTTCGGTAAGAATTCATGTCTGCTCCATGCACCATTAGTTAAGGCCGCTGATGACGGGACCCGAGGAGCCATTGGCTGCTATGGCTGGCACTTGGTGTTCACTGTCACCTCAGCCAGACTATGGACCGGGATCCCTGCTCTCATGGGCTACTCAGACATTCTCGTAGTGAGGCAGCTGGGGCCTAAGGATGAATGCACCAAGAGGCTTTGCCTCAGGTGACATCACAAAACCATTGAGATTCAGGAGGGAAAAAAACCCCCATGTCTTCCATTTTCTCTCTGACGAGAGGAATGCCAAAGGCACAGTGGTGAAAGCAGCATGTGGGGTGGGTAGACGCCGTGGCAGGTTTTAGACAGTGCGCGGTGTCACCCGAACTTGATTCTCAGACCACAGTGATGAGTTTCTTTCTGGACTTATTCTTTCTTCCTACCATCCTCAGACTTATTCTTTCTTCTTACCATCCTGGGGGTTTCCCTAGAATTTCTTTTACGTACTTATTTGTGTTTTATGTGTGTACATGAGTTTTTTATGTGTTGTGAGTTAGACATACATATATGTACCATGTCTGTGGAATACACATGTACCTAGTGTTCATGGTTGTCAGAAAGAGGCACAGAACCCACAGAATTGGAGTTACAGATATTCGTAAACCACCACGTTGGTGCTGGGAATGGAGCCTGAGTCTTCTGCAAGAGCAGTAGGTGCTCTTAACCGATGGCCATTTCTCTGGCCTCCACCCTTAAGTTCTGATCTCAGATTCAGGACCAGCGAGAAGACAGATTCCTAGGAGGAAGAATAGGCTCCTGAAGAAGGAAGGGGACAGTGAGTTCAGTGTCTCTTTGGCCCTTTCTATTGGAGATAATACTAGAAAGCAAAGGCGCTGTGAGGAGGCAGCCCCTAGCAGCACTGTTATTATCTCGTCCTCTTAGACAGGTCTGCCTGTTACGTATTTCTCTTTTCTTATGTTTCTTTATCTAACTATACAAGTAATATAATTATACATTTTCTTTTATTTAAAAGGTCTAAACTAGATGTGGGTGGCTCACATCTATAACCCCAGGACCCAGGTGGTTGAGCTAGAGAACTGGCTTGAGTTTGAGGCCAGCCTAGGCCTTAGAATGAGAACCTCTTTCAAATCACTAACAAAGAAAAAAACAAAAAGTGAACAAACAGGTGTGTCTGAATTCCTTTAGCTTCATTTCAAATCCTCTGGCACTTCCCGGGAGGAGTAACTGCTATCAGTTTATTGGGTCTCCCTTTAGATTGTCGCCTGTACACTACACTGTGTTTGTAGAACTGCCTCTTTCCGTGTGTAGGCTGCTATAGGATAGCTTGTCCCAGACTAGTTAGCTGTTTCCCATATCCCTGGATTCCTTATTCTGATTCTCAAGAAATACCTTCTTTCACACATGTGCAAGTAGAGTAGATTCTAGGTCCTAAGGTTGTATGCATTTGAAGTTTTAAGAACCACAGCTCATTTTTTTTTCCAAAAAAAAAAAAGGCTTAATAGTTACACAGAACCATCTGGAAGTGCTTGAGGACTTGTTTCTCCATCCCTCACCAAATTAGGTGTTGTTTGTTTTCATTTTATTCAATCTGGTAGATGAAAGTCATTACCTGCTTCTTTTAATTTTAATTTCCTCAATAACTCATGATTGACTCTTTATATTTTCCTTGTGAAGTATCTTTTTCATTGCTTTGTTTTGTTCAGGTCTGACTGAGCATGTAGGGTAAGGATGCAGATACTACTCCTGGCAATCACATTACTGTGATTTGAGCCAAGTAGAGGTTACCTTCAGAGCTCCCTCCTGCTCCTGGTATCTACCTCTTCTTGTCTTTATATTTTCTTAGGTTTTAGATTTTTTTTTTTCATTTTATGTGTATGAGTATTTTGCCTCTGTCTATGTGTGAGCACTATGTGTGTTCTGGTACCTGTGTTGGTCAGAAGAGGACTTTGGAAGTATAGGTAATTGTAAGCCACCATGTGGGTGTTGAGAACTGAACCCAGGTTCAATGCAGGAAGAACAAAGTGGTCTTAACTGCTGAGCATCTCTCCAGTGTCTGTCTTTTCATTTTTCAGTAGGCTTTGTTATTTTCTCCTTTAGTCTTCTTCTACCAGGAAACCCACAGACTACCTAGTCTATCATCCACTTTCTTGTCTGACTTTTGACTTCTGTTTAAATCTTTTCATAATTTCTAAGAATTTGAGGCAGGCAGGCTGGATGGTGTGACGCACGCCTTTAATCCCAGCACTCAGGAGGCAGAGGCAGGTGGATCTCTGTGAGTTCGAGGCCAGCCTGTCTACAGAGAGAATTCCACGACAGGCTCCAAGCAACACAGAGAAACCCTGCCTCAGAAAAAAAAAAAAAAAAAAAAAAAAAGGTTTTGAGGTATGAGGCAGGCAGGGGAGGTTGCTGGGTATACTGTCTTACAGTGGAGATGTTGAGGGATTGTTAAGGAATGTCGGAATAGGTTGGCAAAGCGCTAGGGAAATCACCACCCTTTCCCTCATCCTTCCTAACCTCTTTACACTTAGAGGTGGCTGATTGCCATATCAGACTGGGAATGTGAACAGCCAAGAATGTCCATGAGCAAGACTTGATGAGCTTAGGAAAGGACCCACGGATGGAGGAAGCAAGCCTGCTCTCAGTGGGTAGGAAGGAGCAGGAAGGTAGCACAGCATGCTTTAGTCTTGGGGTGACTCAGAGTGATCTGTTGCCGTTCCTGTCTTCTGTCCTTTATCCACCTAGCATACATGTACTGTGTGCTTATTGTAGCTAGGCCCTGCAGATGCTAAGAACATGCTCTTCCACTGAGCTATAGCCCCAGCCCTTCCAGCCCCCCCCCCAATTTTTCTGATCCATAGTTAGATTAATATGGCAGAGCAGGCCCGTGGCCACTGAGAGCAGCTGTATTTGACTTTAGATTTTAAGAGCCTGCACCTAAGAGAGATCTCACCATATTTATCTTTCTGTGTCTGGTTTATTTCATTTACTCTTAAGTCCTCCAGGTTTATCCATGTTGTTGCAGATGTCAGCATCTTCTTTTAAAAAGCTCTTTAAAAGCTGGATAAAATCCCACTGCATGTATGTACCACAGTTCTTTAACCCGTATTTATCCATCAAAAGACACGTTTGTTTCCGTGTCTTAGCTGTTACAAACTTACTGCTGTGAACCAGGCAGGGCAGCTATCTGTAAAGAGGGTGGATTTCATCTCCTTTGGGTATATGCCCTGTGTAGATTCATTTGGGAGTTTTTGAGAACTTCATATCATTTTCCATAATAGCCTCACACTTAAGGTCTCTGCCAGTGGTATTGAAATGTTCCCATCCCACACCCTCACCAACACTCACCGTTTTTCCTTTCAAGGTTAGTCATTCTGGTAACCTGTAGTCTCAGATTTGGAGGCAAAGATGGGAGGGTCAGGAATTCGCTACAAGTGAGGCTTTATCTCAGCAAGGCTGGTTTTCCTAAATTTATTTGTGTATGTGTATGTCTGTGTAAGTGTATGTGCACATGTGTGTGTATGTACTTGTTGGATCCCTTAGAACTGGAATTAATGATGAGCTGCCCAGAATGGGTTCTGGGATCGAGCTCAGTCCTCATGATTGAGCAGCAAGTGCTCTTAACCACTGAGCTGTCTCTCCAGCCCCTCATTGGTTTGAATTTTTATTTATTTGCTTATTTATTTGTTTGATTTTGGTTTTTTTCCTATTTACTATTTTTTTATTGCCTTTATTGTGCTATACATTTTTCTCCGCTCCTCTCTCTTCCTCCCCTTCCCCCTTTTACCCTCTCTATGACCCCCGTGTTCCCAGTTTACTCATGAGATCTTTTACTTTTCTCTTTCCTGTTTAGATCCTGGTTTTGGTTTTTTTGAACAGGGTCTCTCTATGTAGTTCAGCCAGGAACTCGCTTTGTAGACCAGGCTGACCTCGAACTTCCCAAGTGCTGGAATTAAAGGCATGCAGCACCACAACTGGCTTCTTTTTTGGGATTTTGTCTTGCACATCTCTGGAGATGAACTAATGTTAGACATTTTTTTTTCATATACCCTATTGATTTTTTTATGTCTACCTTGAAAACAGTGCCTATTTAGATCATTTGTCTGGTTTTAAGAATTACATTTATTTTATTTTGAGGTTGGTGGTGTTTGTGAGTCATGGCATGCAATAGAGGCCAGAAGATAACTTTTGGGAGTCAATCCTCTTCTTCCATAGTGTCAGTTCCTTGAGTAGGACTCAGATTCTTGGGTTTGTGTCAGAAACCTTTTCCTAAATGTCTGACTGGCCTCTTTGCCTATGTCTGTCTGTCTGTCTGTCTGTCTGTCTGTCTGTCTCTCTCTTTACTTCCTCCTTCCTTCCTTTTTTTTTTTTAAGACAGGGTCTCAGAAATTCCAGGATAGCCTCAGACTCTCCATGTAACTGAATATGATCTTGAATTTCTGATCCTCCCCCCCACCCCCCAGCACCTTCTGAGTGCTGCGACTCAGACCTGTGCTCCCACGCCTGGTCATGAGGTGCTGGAGCCTGAACCCAGGAGCGGCTGGCTAGTCAGGCACTCCACCCACCAAGTATATCTGACCCCATTTGTTATCTTTATTTGGTCATACCCAAGCTCTTTATATATTTTGAATACTAACCTTAGTGAGCTATACAGTTCCCAATATTTTCTCCTGATTCTTTGGCTGCCTTTTCATTTTGTGGATTCTTCCCTTTGCTGTCTTTACTTTGAGACAATTCCATTGCTTTGTTCTTTTTCCTTTTTGCCTGTGTTCTTGGTGTACTATTTACTTTTCCGAAAAAAAAAAAAAAATGTTTTTTTTTTTCAGGCTGGAAAGTTGGCTCAGTGATTAAGAGCATTTATCGCTCTTGCAGATGACCTAGGTTCAATTTCAAGTACCCACATGGCAACTCACAAACTCTGAGGACACCAAGCATGCATTTGGTGCACAGTTAAACATGTGAAAATAAAAAGAAGAAAAAAAAAAGGAAACCATGTACACACAATAATAATAGACTAAATAAATCTTTAATTTCTCAAAGTATAGTTTTATAAATTTGAAGAAACTTAGGACTGTTGAGTGACATTTTCTTAAAACAGTGGTTCTCAACCTTCCTAATGCTACATCCCCTTAATACAGCTCTTCATATTGTGATGATCCCAACCATAAAATTATTTTCATTTCAGCTTCATAACTGTAATTTTGCTAGTGTTATAAATTGTAATGTAAATTTCCAATGGTCTTAAGCAACCCCAGTGAAAGGATTATTTGACAACCCCTGAAGGGGTCTTGACCCACAGGTTGAGAACCATGTCTTAAAGCGAGGGCTGGAGGGAAGGAGCCCTTTAATCCATCCTGCAAACTGAGCTTGTTCTTAGTTTAAACCTCTGTTTGTGATAGTCTGTCAGCGCAGCACGCCCTAGTCTGCAGCTCTGAGAGGAATGCTGTGTGAGAGCTGCTTGCTTACAGTGCTCCGCTGCCGTCAGCTTTCAAAGAGGTGCTAACATTTAGAGCCAACTCCAGACTTCCTATTTTTAGCATCATTCTGGTGAATTGTCCTCCCTTATGTTTATATAGTGATGGTGGAACCATCTGGAAATAATCGAAATAGCTGTTCAGAGGGAGGCAGGAAAGCTGAGTGACCCTGTGCATTGCTCAGTGTAATGCCTTCTGTCTATAAATCGCAGAAGTCATATGCAAGGTTGCATTCTCCAGTCTTTGCCTGTACATTTGAAGTATGAAGTTTATGGGTCTTGATTTGCTATTTCTTTCAACTACCCTTCTGGCAAATGCCTAAATATTTAATGTAGTATTAAAGGAAAGATTTTTTTCTTTAATATCTTTACATTTCAAATCCTCTTGGCTTAAACATATCCATGAGAGCAAATGCTTCTAGTCAGTCAATATTTCCTAAGAAAGAATGGGAGATTCTTGCATTTCTTTATAAAAACAAAACAAAACTTTGGAACCCTTAAGTCCCCCCCCCCTCCATCTCGCCCCCAGAGCTATGTCTAACCTCTTACTTGAGAGAGAAGCCTGGCAGGTTGGGAAGTCACATGATGTGGTGGGAAAAAGAATGGAGAGTTCTGACTAGTGTTTGACAGTTCTGTCTGGGCCTCCTCAGATTAAGCTCTGAGGGCCACATTACAGGATCTCAGCGCCTCCGGCCAAGTCTCTGTGTCATTCTAGGCTGAGAGTCTTGGTAACACTATTACGTTATAGTGTTTGGCTAATCCCTTCCATTCTGTGAAGGCATCAGGTGGAAATCATTCCACTTATTTCAGGGCCGTGGAGGGGATTTCCTGAACTGTCAGAAGATAATGGATATACCCTGCTATTTCCTGCTATCCTTTTCTGTAAAACTCTACTTTTCCTACTTTGTTGTCCTTCTGCCACCACTCCTTCCTTTTTTGTTGTTGTTGGTTTTTTTTTTTGTTTTGTTTTGTTTTGTTTTGTTTTTCAAGACAGAGTTTTTCTGTAGCTTTGGAGCCTGTCCTGGAACTCACTGTGTAGACCAGGCTGGCCTCAAACTCATAGAGATCTGCCTGCCTCTGCCTCCTGAGTGCCAGGAGTAAAGGCGTGCGCCACCACACTCAGCTGCTGGAAGGACCTTTTAGTCCTTCCTGCTGCACATTAGTTGGTGGGCTGATGATGAGTCTGTCAGCTTATTTCTAGGATCCTGTTTAGACAATTGATTGTTGCGTTAGTTTCTATTACTGTGAGGAAATAACAAAGAAAAGCAGCTTAAAAGAGGTAATGGTTGCTGGACTAGTGATGTGATGCATGTCTTTAGTTCTAGCACTCTGAGCCAGAGGCAGGTAGATCTCTTTGAGTTTGAGGTCAACCTGATACACATAGCAAATTACAGACCAGCAAAGGCTACTTGGAGACTCTATCTCAAAAAAAGAAAAGAGAAGAAGTAAGGCTTATTTTGTTTCATGGTTTCAGTCCATGGTCACTGACTGTGATGCTTCTGGGCAACATAGATAAGGCAGAGCATCATGTAGGGAGCATGTGGTAAAGCAGGGTGGCTCACCAAGGATCTGAGAACAAAATACTGGCTCAGCCTGACATGCCCACCACAGCCAGAGACAGACTTCTTCAAACCATGCTCCATTTCCCTGTTCCATCATTTCTCAATAACCCCATCAATGATGAATCTGTCAGTGGTTTAGTTCGTTGGTGAAGTTCATCTTCATGGTCCAGTCACCTCTCAGTAACACTACCTGAAGACCAAGCCCTCAACACAGGAGCCTTTTGGGACTCATTCATAAGCTGTAACCATTATAGAAGCTGTGGCTCACCAGAAAATATCTGTGCATGTGATCTCTCTTTGTCAGTAATGTCTCCAGGGGATAGCTGCTCCTTCATCTCAGTCACTGGAAGACAACCATGGCTGCAAACAGTTCTAGGCAGAAGCTTATTTTTCTGCCCTAATGTTAATGATAAATCCCTCTTGCTACCACTTGTAAAAGTGAGTACTGTTGCCAGCTAAAACAGTAAGCTGGTTGTTGTGAAATTATCAGTACTGGAAACACACTGAAGTCCTCTAGCACAGGCCTCTATCCTCACCCCCTCCTCCCTCCCTCCCTCCCTCCCTCCCTCCCTCCCTCCCTCCCTCCCTCCCTCCCTCCCTCCCTCTTTCCCTCCCTTCCTCCCTCTTTATGTGTATGTGCCCTCAGAGGCCAGAAAAGACTGTCGACTCCCTGGAATCGTAGTTACAGACAGTTGTGAGTCACCTGGTATGGGTCCTAGGAACCAACTTTGGTCCTCTGGAAGAGCAGCAGTGTTCTTAACTGCTGAACCATCTCTCCAGCCCCTTTCACAATGGTTCTTAGTTGTGGCCCACTTAGAGGAAGTAACTTATTACCTGCAGTTTTTTAGTGGCACAGCTAAGTCTATCTGGTCTCAAAGGTAACTTTAAACATTAGAAATCATTACAGATGAGAACCTGGAATTCCCTTTCCTTTGTACTCTAATGCCAAGACCATATGTACCTTGGTTGTCTTTCCAGCCACTGTAAGAACATAGAGGTTGGGATTGTAGTAAAGTAGAGTGTAGGTAGCAGAGATAGAGCTGAGCCCAGCAGCCTCATGGAGGGGGTCAGTGGCCCGGACTATGCATACATCTGGTCAGGGGTGGGCCTCACCTACAGGATTTGTCCTCTGCCTCAAGAAAGAACTGGTGCTGTCTTTGCAATTCCAAGAAGAGGGTCAAAACAGAGGGGCGTGAGCATCCGGATCTCTGCCTTGTGACCAGGCCCACAGGAGACAGCCTGCTGGCTCGCTCTGGGGAGTGGCAAGATGCTCTGAGGAGCAGTTTTATGAAACTGCATTCTTTTCTCTCGCATCAGACTTTACACTCAGGAGGTTTCCAGATGTCTCTTGGGCAACTCCAGGTGAGGGTGGGGTGGATTCCAGCATAGCCTTATCTTGAACGCAAACTTAAAAGAATACAAACTCACCTGTAGGAATGGTTTGGAACATTTGAAGACAGTGGAAAACCCTGGAAAGTATTTGGGATCAAGCCTGATTATAACCATAGCACAGGAAGAAACTGAGTGTTCTGGGTCATGCCTATGCTCTCGTTAAAACATAAGATCTCAGCCACTTGCCAGGTTCTCCTCAATAGCCAAAGAAATTGTGGTTTTAGGTTGTTCACTATTTCTAGAAACTTTATAAAATCAATCCAGAAGTTGCAGGGTGGAGTCAAGCAAGGAGGCATGCTGTTTCATGGTGCTTTTGGCAAAGCACATCTTTACGTCAGGCTCAGAGAGGTCCAGAGCTGCCCATGAGCCTAGCTCTCTAGCTCTGTGCCTGGACAAGCCAGGTGTCACCAGCAGAGGCAGCTGGCCAGTACAAGGAGGGCAAAATAGCAGCGCTTGCTGATGTGCACTTCCTGTGTCAGCCTAGCTGCTTCTCCTTTTCTCCTTTCAGTCAGGCTGGCTGTTTCTTGAGCACCAGTATTGGTCCTGCAGATCAATCAAGAAGCAGCCCACCCCAGCCCTCTACACGTTTTCCCTCACATTCTCCTGAAGCTACCTCTCCATCCAGTGCACATCACTTGTTTGGCCGTTCTGGTCTTGTTTTGCTGTGTGAGAGAGACATGGTCTTGAAGTGCATCTCCTTGGTCAGGCTTTCAACTTGTGACTCTCCTGCCTCAGCTTTTTCAGTGCTGGGATTACAGATGGTGCCCTTTGCTCTTAAACAATAGTTTATTGATCAACTGGCTCTTTTTCTTTCACCTTAGAGAACATTCTTTTTGTTATTTGCTTTAAATATTAGGTTTCTGAATTAAAATATAAGAAGCAAATATAAAGCCATTCTGAAACAGTCTGAACCAATTCTTCCCACTCTGTGCCTGTAGGATGGAAAACAGTTGTTTTAGTAATCTGACAGATTTGTGTTCGCTTGAGGTGCTGGTATATAATATTTCCCTGCAGTATAACCACCCCCAAATGAAATTTTGTGAGGCTCAGTATATATACCTCACAGTAGGTAAAGGTGACCTAGAACTGTATCCTGGAGGGCTGAGAGCATAGCTCAGTGGCAGAGCACTTACCTCTCATGCTCAAGGTCATAGGTTCAATCCTTAGCACTGAAAAAAAAAAAAAAATCCATTCTGAGATGCCTGTATCCCTGCTTCTGTGTGACCTCTCTTGCTTCTGCGCGACCTCTCTTACCTAGCTGTACATCTCTTTTCCTTCCTTCCCAGGTGATCACCTACGGAGTCCTAGAGACTTCAACAGTTCCTGACCCCGTGGATCCATTGTATACAGGAATTTGAAAATGTTGCCAGTCGTTAATACAGTCCCTTTTTCCCCCAGGGTGAAGGCTGCGCAGACTGAGCTAGGACAGCAGATCCTGGCTGATTTTGAAGAGGCGTTTCCTTCACAGGGTACCAAGGTACTGGTCTGCGTTTTCCCTCCAATCTTTAGGTTTCCTGCTGCTCATACTCCATCCGGTAGTGTGAGATGTATGAATGGTGATGCACGTGGTTTGATCCCAGAGGTGCTGGCTGGCACAGGCCAGCTGTCTGCCGACTCTGTTTTAAGTATCACGGTGCAATGCTGACCGTTGATCTGTGTCCTTCCAGCCTCAGAAAGAGGACTTGGGCCAGGACTGTGATTTGGGTAATAGAGTACCTACCTAAGCTCGCATGAAACCTGAATTTGATCACTAGCCCACATAATTGGGTATGGTGATGCATGTCTGTAATCTAAGCCCTAGAAAGATGGAGGCAAGAGAATCACAAATTCAAGTTCATCCTTGCCTACATACTGAGCTTGAGGCCAGCCTGGGCTACATGAGATCCTCCCTCTGGGGAAAAAAATATGAGAATTCTTTTGGTTTAATTTAATGTTTGTCAAATATTGCATTTTATCTGCTCTATAAACTCACATTTTTCCCTCATAGCTGTACTTAAAAAAAACAAAAATCTTCAAACCACAGTGTTTTTTAGAATTGTTACATAACACCGGCTTTGGTTTGGTGAGTAGACAACTGGGAGGCGTGTCTAGGAGCTTATGTAACTCTCATGACACAATCCAGAGATCACGTTTAACCATGGGAATCCTCTTCTCTGGGATCTTCGAGCTCGCTGGTGGTGAGCTGTCTCTGTTGTGTCTGCGAGGCCTTTGCTTTCGCTTGGGAGCTGTTGGGTGCATATCTCACACAGGCTCCCTCCCTTGGCTGCCGTTGTGCTGGGAAACTGCCGTTAGCTCCATCCTTCACGTCGCAGCAGATGTCATCCTTAATGCCTCGCATGTGTCGGGGAGGGCAGAACCCGCAGAAGCTTGTTTTCTCTATTATTTGAGCTGTTTCAAGAGAAAGCGTTGTTGAAGGCAGAAGCGAAGTCGAGCACATGGCCAGCAGCATTCCTCACCGGGCTCTGTGGGTGGAGATGGGGATGGATATACATTCACTCGTGAGCCAAGGAGCATTTCCTGCATTTGCTCCAGAATTCAATAACTGGAAATTTCTTAATAGCTTTTCCTTTGTGCTCTGTATTAGGAAGTAGGTGGGGATGGCAGCCCCGGCTTTGATAGATTGCTTTCTGTAGGCGACCAGCTCCTAACCTTAGTGCCTTTGTATTTTCCAGCTGACTGCCAGGAATCTGATATTAATTTGTGAAGCACTTTGCTTTGAGAACTGCATCTTTTAGTCACCTGATGTAACTCAGGAAAGGCATAGATTGGAAAGCCGTTATTCCTCATGGCCCTCTGAGGAAAACAAAGTTCTCAGAAGCAAAAAGGGATTGCCTGGCTGGTGGCTGCTAGTTTAGACTAGTGCTAGTTGTTAATAGTAGTCTTCCCAGGCAACTGCTTTCGTGTGCTCGCTGCCCCATCCCATTGCACGGTGTTTCAGAAGGATGTGGGTGAAGGGTCTTTACTGTTTGCCCATCATCTAACTATGGCCTGCTTTCTACCTTTCTCCCAGGTCCCGGGGGCATATGAAGTTAAAAGGGTTTAACGACCCGACTTCCTTTTCTGACTGTTACTTAATGGGATATTGTTAAGTTTTCTTTTTCCGTTTTAAAAGGCTATTGATTTTTCTAAAAGGCCTAGTGTTACTAATCCTGGTTTGCAAATTTGAACCAAAACTTTTTTTTTTTAAGTACTGATTAGTGGTTGTGCCTATCATGCCAGCCAGCATCCTAGAGATTGAGGCAGGAGGATCATGAGTTAGCTCAGACAATATAGCAAGTTCTAGGCCAGTCTGGGCTACACAGGAAATATTCTTTCTTAAGAAAAAGATTAATTAACAATTTAAAATGAAGTATCCAAATGTGGTGGTTTGAAGGAGAATGGTCCCCATAGGCTCATGTGTTTGAATACTGGTCCCTGGTTGGTGGAAGTGTTGTGAAGGATTAGGAGGTGTGACCTTGTTGGAGGAGATGTGCCCGCTGGGTGAGGGTTTTGTGGTTTCAAAAGTTCGTGCCATTCCTGGCTCCCTCTCCATCTCCTGCTTTTGAATGAGGATGTAAAGTCTCAAGCACTGCTCAGTGCCCTGCCTTCCTACCTGCTCCCATGCTGGAGCCATGAACACCAATCAGCTCTCTCTTCTATGAGTTGCCGTCGCCTTGTTTATGGTGTCTCTTCACAACAATAGAAAAGTAACTAAGACACCAAGATAATTTAGTAATTTTTTTTTTTTTTTGTAAATGAGAAAATTTGAACCTCTGAACCTCTAAGTTTCTGTGTCCATGACTTGTCAGTGAGCTCAAGCATTTTCATCCTAAAGCCAGAGTTAAACATTCTGTGTGTTCAGAGGGCAGCAGAATAGCAGTTTAGCTTAGAGCAGGTCACATTGTAACAGTTTGGGTCTAGGCACCTTGTCTGATATTTGAACATCAATTGAGATGGACAGACTTGATAAAAACAAACAATCAGGAAGGCTTTGGAAGAACTTCTGCTCATCCTGATTTAAGCCCATTGCTTTTCAGGTGAGGCTGAATAACTTTTGCCAAGTCACCAGGTTATGTAGCAAACCAAGAGCTTCCAAGGATTCTTTGTACTATAGGGATCCTGGTCAGCACATATATTCAGTGATGCATTAGCAGCAGGTCAGTGAGATGCAGTTGCTCTGGTAGTAAACAAGGCCCTTCTTAGCTGCCGTATCCTTTACAGCCCTTCCCCACCTCCACTCTTCAGGTCAGGGAACCAGTGTCTCAGTATTTCACCTTTGGCAGTCTGTCTGGGTGATTGGCCATCAGTGAAACGAGTCTGGTGGTTTGGAATTTAGTGTGGGTTTTTAAAACCATCCCCCTCTTTGTTGCAAATATAGTTCTTTAAGAACAGGAATGACAGTTGGGCATAGTAGGGCATGCCTGTGATCCCAGCACTTGGCAAGCTGAAGGAGAAGGACCCTGAGTTTGAGGCTGGCCTGGGCTACATAGCAAGGCCTTGTCTCAAAGCTGGCAAGCAGGCAGGCCAGCTGGCAATAAGCAAACAAAACAACAGGGAGCCTAGGAAGGTTGGAAGCAGGGAAAATGGTACATGTGAGCCACAATGACTTTTGGGCCCCTTCAATATAATCCCTGTTGTCACTGACTTTTTAGGTCATTTCGGTTTTGATACACGGAAAGTAAAATTTCCTGTGATCTTTGCTGGCTCTGTTTTCTTGAATGTCTCACTGTTGAGTCACAGGCTGGCTTTTAGGTTGGCTACTGTTCTTTTCTCGAAGAACCGGTGACTAAGATATCAATCTACTGAAGCAAGACTTGATGTCCAAGGAGAGGAGTAATAACAGTGAGAGACAAGGAAGAAGCAGCTGTTACAGGCCAGGAGAGAGAAGTGCAGGTACTTCTACCATTTAACTGGTGTATGCTGTTTGTTTTACCAGAGGCCAGGAGGACCCAGCAATGTCCTGAGAGATGCGTGCCTGGTGGCTAACATCTTGGACCCCAGAATCAAACAGGAAATCATCAAAAAGTTTATTAAACAGCATCTATCAGAGTATCTAGTACTTTTTCAAGAAAACCAAGATGTAAGTATTGGCCATATGAAACGATTTAATTTTACTGAAAAAGAAACTAATGCTGCCAAGCCTCCTGACCTATGCTTTACTAGTACAATTAACTATTGGATAGCCTTGTGCCCTGAGCCACAGATCCCCAGGCTGACTTTACAGGCTAGAGGATCTTCACCATTTAAAGTCACTGACCATTCGGAGAAATTAATGAAAGCTATCTTCTCCCCCAGAAGAATGCACTTGTGTGTAACACTTTCCATACAGAAAAAGCACTCAGAGCCCTGGTGCCCAGCCATGGACCCTAGGTGGAGAACTAAAGCCAGTTCAAGTAAATAGCATGGTATAGATTCTGTTAAGTGGGAGAAAGATGGAGGTCGGCTGCCTTTCTTGGGTCCTAGTTTTTGCTTGTTATTCTGAGCACTGAGTGGTTTTGTTCCTCCCTTCATGAGGTCGCCTGGCTGGACAAAATTGACAGACGTTATGCCTGGGTGAAGCGCCAGCTTGTGGACTATGAGGAGAAGTATGGTCGGATGTTTCCGCGGGAGTGGCACATGACGGAGAGGATCTCAGTGGAATTCTGCCATGTGACGAGGTAACTCTCAGCTGTCTCCTGCTCACAGGCCTGACGTACGGTTTCATGTGACTGAAAATTTGAAACTATGGGACAGATATTGGTGCCCACCTTCAATCTCAGCATTTGGGAGGCGGAGGCAGGCAGATCACTGGGTTTGAGACTCTGGGCTACATAACAAGTTCCAGGCCAGTCAGTAACTTTTTTTTGTCTTTTTTTTTTGGGGGGGGGGTCTCAGAACAAACACATAGAGATGTAAATATAGTAATAACCACATTATCAGATTTGTATTGTAAATCTTGATGCATTTTTACTGGGAAATAATTTCACCAAAATTTTTATTTATGGTGTGTATAGTCTCCCTATGTCTCTCCATGGTTGATGCTAGAAAGAAACAATTCATGAGTTTTAAAGTAACTTTTATTACAATTTATTGTTATAATTGTTGTTTTATCATAAATTATAAATTATGTTCTTATTGTGCCTAATTTATAAATTAAACCCCTCCATAGAGACCTATGTGGAAATCGCATAGCATGTGTAGGGCTGTGTACTACCTAGGTTTCAAGTGTCTGAGGAGTGTTCTTAGACTGTGTCCCCTGCAGGAGGAAAACTGGTACATTCTAGTCCCAAGGCTTTGACTGAGTTGGTAATAGACCTCAACGTTTGAAATGATCCTGTCCATTTTTTCCTAAATGAAAGGTATTTCCTTTCACACACATATACACATGCTTGTATTTTGTATTTTATTTTAAATTTTATTTTTTTGGTTTCTATGTGTAGCCCTTGCTGTCCCTGGAACTTGCTGTGTAGACCAGACTGGCCTCGAACTCACAAAGATCTGCCTGCCTCTACCTCCTAAGTGCTGGGAGCATGTATTTTTTAAAATACATATTTCTTTTTGATTTAGGTGTATATGTATATCCTGCATGTAATATGTGCCCATGTGCATGTCTGGTGTCATGGAAGCCATAAGAGGGCATCAATTCCTTTGGAACTGGAGTTACAGATGGTTGTGAGCTACCATGTGGTGCTGGCAACTGAACCGGGTCTTGTACAAGAACAGCAAGTGCTCTTAGCTGACTAACCATCTCTCTATCCCCTTTGTCATAAATGAATAAAAGATTTCTGTTTGACGGCAGTCTTCTCTCTTTACTTTGAAGGACAGAACTTTCCAAAATCATGCGAGCCAGAGCTAAGGAAATCGAAGTGAAATTGCTTCTTTTTGCAATTCAGAGGACAACTAACTTTGAGGGGTTTCTTGCAAAACGCTTCTCCGGTTGCACCCTGACAGATGGAACCCTGGTAAGACCTTCCTGAGGGAGCTGGATCTGGGTACCAGAGGCTGGAGTAGCCCGACTTCATTCACTGTTTCTCTGTAAAGTGTGAACATCATCATCCTTGGCTCTGGTCTCTAGTGACCCTTTCCTCTCCGCTCCAAAGGAGCTGGGGCCACAGACACATGCCATTGTGCTCAGGTTAAGTTATTTTTAACAAAGGACGTGGGCCAAATAAATGATTTCCAAAACTCCTAACAAAACCATGGGGAATCTAAACTTGACACGATTGTTTTGTTTTGTTTTTAATTCCCGCCATATGTTCCACACTGAGCTATGTGCATTTCTCTGCCGTCGGTTACTTTGATTCATCCCTGTAGAAGCTTCCTACTGTGTTCATTTACTTCAGAAGTCATAGAGATAATCATACAAACAGAATTGCAGCCACTCTGGTGGAAGAATAGAGCTGGAGTCAGGCCAGGAGCACCACTCACCTGTCCATCCCTCACCCTGCAATGTTCTCTAGCTCCCAGGTTTCCCATTTTAACGTCCTGGCACTTTGGTAGAATCCTCTGTAGGTGAGGGCTACAAAACCACTGAAGAGGAGAGGACCGCTCCATGGGCAGGAAAAATATGGTTAGGAGACAAACTGTGAGTGTTCCGTGGGAGTAGAGAGCAGCAGCCCGGCTGGGAGAGCAGGTGGGCTTTATGGGGTCCTGAAGGCTTAGGGCAGACCCCACCCTCTCTAGAGCAGGGTCCCTGGGCTAAGCCTACCAGGAGGGATCTGTGCCTGGTGCAGTCAAGCCAGTTTGTCGGCAGCAGACCATTTAGGGACTGATGAACAGGGTCCTTGAATCACAGAGTTTCTGAGAAATGCTGGGGTTAAGTTTCTGATTCCTCATGGCCATCTCCCCCGGCTAAGCTCAGGGAGCCATTGTAGGGTATTGGCAACTATGTGCCATCTTAGGAACCCACTTTGTGATATAACAATGATGACAGTCCTGTTGTAAGGCAATAGCTCAAGCCTCTTTCTGCTTATACTCACTCATGATCTTATTAAAGACAACTGGACTCACAAAATAGTTTCCATGCTTAAGATGTGTAAAAACTGGGTGTGGTGGCACAGACCTGTGATCCTGTTTGGGAGGTAAAGGCAAGAGGATGAGAAGTTCAAGGTTATTCCCAACTACAAATTAAGTTTGAGGCCATCATGGGCTCTATGAGCTCTGACTGAAAAAACAAGCAAGGAAAGAATAACACAAAACCTTCACATTAAATAAGTAAATAAGATATGTAGACAGTCCTCTGCATACTAACTCATTTTCAAAAGTGATTTTATTTTAGTAATAGAGTAAAAAATAGGCCACAAATGGATGAAAGTGTCCATGTATTAGTTACTTTTCTATTTCTGCAATGAAACACCATGGCTTTTAGAAGGAAAGCTTATTCGGGCCTATGAGGGGGATGAGAGTCCATTGTCATCCTGGCAGAAGGCATGGCGGCGTGAAGGCATGGCGGCTAGAATAGTAGCACACGGCTCCCAACTTGAAGCAGAAGCAGAGAGCAAACTGGGCATGGCCTATGGCTCTTGAAACTTCAAGGCCTGCTCCCTGAGACACACTTCCTCCAGCAAGGCCACACCCCTAAAACCTATTCAAATAGAACCACCAAGCAGGGAACAAGTATTCAATTTCCTGAAATTATAGAGAATATCTCATTCAAGCCACGATAGTCCTTAAAGAAAGTAAAAGTCAGAAAAGCCACAGAAAGAAGTGTGTGACTGAGGTGATAGTGTGCTTGTATTGCATGCTTAAGACCCTGGGTTCAATTCATAGTACTGTCAAAAACAAAAACAAAAAAACAAAACCCCAGGGAAATGTGTGTGCCTGCCGAGAAGCCTTTGCCTGGTGTCACATGCCAGATGCTCATGCCTGCGCTCCTCCCCACAGTGCTACCTGAGCCCCCTTCTCAGCAGCAGCTTAGATAGCCTGCTTCAGCCTCACAGGACAGAGAATTTTCAGCACTGAGTACCAGGTCCACCCTGGATGTAGTCCACGAGCTCTCATGGTTTCCAGCTAGCCAAGCTGGGTCGCGCACAAGAATGGCTTCTGTGGATCAGAAATCCAACTATGTGAACAAGACACAGGCCCCAGCAACAGATTCTGGAATATCATTCAGCCAAATGCCTGTTTTGAGCCATACCCACCCCTGTCAACAGGACCCCACTCCTGGTGATTTCTGCTACTGTTAGATCACATTAGGATCACAGATGACTGTGCTGTAGTTGATAACCAGGGAAGTCTGCAAACCTAGGTCTGTCCAGGACACATGACACTGTCACCAATCCAAGAAATCCCCCAGGGGTCAACAGTGCTAGGGTGGGGGCTTGGAGGAGGACAAGACAGGAAAAGGCAGTGTGGAGTGGATATGGTCAAAGTACGTGCAGATACTTGAACAAGAATGTCATCCTGAAAGCATCACTTTGTAGGAGGAGTATGCTGAAACTAGAAGTAAATCATATGGCGAGGCCTGTAGACAGGTCAATAAGCAGAGACCCTGGGAGGCCAGCCTGAGCTCTGCTCCTGCTTGTGAGGATGGTGCCCTTTTTGGTTTGGTTTTATTGTAGACAACAGGATAGCAATATCACGGTGGCACTTGACTGATTGCAGCCACCTCTGTCTGGAGGGGTAGGCTGGGGCGCTTGTTTCTCAGGATGGTACTGCACTTCTTCACTTTGATTCCTTTAGCCGGGGCTGGCTCCTGGCCTGAAACCTTGTCATCCTGGAGTTGCTGTGCTCCTCAGATAGGAGCCCTCTTCCCCAGGCCTTGCCTTTCTTGTCATGTGACTTTTAAATTTTTTTGGCAGAACTGGTTTGTCAATCTCCCTTCTAATCATTCAGACCTTGCTTCTCTCTCCTGTCAGGCTCCCAAGGGAGTTTCAGATCACAAATCCTTGACCAGGGAGATGCACGCTCGCACACATAGGGACACACACACACACACACACACACAGGGACACACGCGACCCTGCAGGACATCACAAGCTCTTTATTTACTTTTCTTCGCGGTGGTCAGCTGCCCCCATACACTTCTTCAAGTCAGTCAGCTTCTAACAGAGTTCGGACCATTGTCTCTTGCAATTACCAAGCCTCAACAGACGATCTGCACTTGACAGTGGGCTCCTGTAGTCAGCAAGGGTTTTCTTTTCAACAAGACTTTTAGAACACCAACAGACTGCCATGGCCTCTTCAGCTCGGTTCCCAGTATCTAGGCCAGGTTCTCAGACCCCTAGCTTTGGGGTGCTGGGAAGGTTCTTACTTTAGATGATATTCATGCTGGGACTGATTCCTGCCATCACCTCACTCTGGACCAACAGGGCCCATCCATTCTGTTTGTGCTCTGTCATTCTTGACGGGAGGGAGTCTGGTGAACCAGTCATGACGCCTAACAATACTTGTAGCAATGACACTTGTAGCTCCCAGGCTGAGTGACCTGACCTGCTGTGCCCTGGTCCTGTCCCTCCTCCTTTGCTGCTTGCCTCCAGGGAAGACCTTTTGAAAAAATCTTTTTTTGATTACCATTTTGTTCTAGGATGTCAGAATAAACTACAAAATGGATCCAGGTATATCTTGACACTGTATAATACACATCAGGTTTTATAGAACTTTAACAGACTCCTTGGAAAACAAATCAGGGAGACTGCCTGCTGTTAGTTTGTTATGCCACCTCTAACTCCCCCTCCCCCAACTCACACACATATACACACCATCCCTGGCTTCTCTGTATCACTTTAAGCCCTTGGTGACTTTGACAGTAAAGGGGGCATGGTACACTTTTGACTGGAAGAGCCCGAGGATGGGCTTGCTTTGTGTGTCTGTACTAGTGCTCCCAAGTTCAATCCCCATCCTTCCTTCAGCTCTTTCTGCGACACGTGAGCAGTCAGTGTGTTCGCCTCTTACCTCAACTTCTGACCCTGCAGGAGGGATTTAAGAAAGTCTAAGGCTCACTTGCCTTGAAATTAAAAGCAAATGTGTGTATGTGGTTTAACTGTATCCATATGCATTTTTAGTGACCTGATGATTAGATTGAAGGTGAGCAAATTCTATCCAGCCTTCTGCTGAAAGCAGAGTAGATTGGGGTTAACTGCCTCTCTGAGTTTGAGTTTTCTTTTTCTTTGTCTTTTTTAAAAATATGAATCCTCCCTACATTCTGCGCTGGAGTCCATTTCCTCTTGGCCTTTCAAACAGAATTGTCGTTTAGTTTAAGGGTCATTTTAACATAAAATGTATTTTCTCGGCTTAAAAAAATAACATTTTAAAAACAGAAAGTGTGGAAACAGTGTTCTGTTCCATCTTGTTTTGGGTTTTGGATACAGGGTCGCATAGCCCAGCCAGACCTAGAACATGAGGTCCTCCTGCTTCCACCCCCCGGGCTTGGGGATATAGACATGCACCACTACACCCGCTTGCACTTGTCAGCCTTGATGCTCACACACAGAGCATGCCATCCCATACCTCAGCCTTCTGGCAACTTAATGCTTACCTTAGGAAGACTGTCAGAAGTGGAGGGAAGCTCAGGGCTTCCCAGGGATCTGACGTGAGCAAGGAAGTAGTTTTGTCATGTCCAAGGAATTCCTGTCGGTGTTTGAAAATATTTATGAGTGGTTTCTTTTTAAAACTTTTCTGAAGGTTTAGTAGGTGTGTGTGTGTGCGTGTGTGTGCCTGGTACCCAAGGAGGTCAGAAGAGACTGTCAGATTCCCTGGGAACTGGAGTTAAGGATGACTGTGAACACCACATGAAGCTGGTTTGAACCTTGATTCTCTGTAAGATCAAAAAGGCTCTTAGCCACTGAGTCATTGTCACTCTGGTTCCTATAAATGATTCCTTGATGCTAAAAGAACATGTTCTTCCATTTGAATAGCATCCTAAAAGGGAGTTAGGTTGTGCCTATTCCTTTTTTTAATTAATTATTTTTTAAATTTTTATTATTGATTTTATTGAGCTATACATTTTTCTCTGCTCCCTTCCCTTTCTCTCCCCTCCCCTTAAACCCTCTCTTGTGGTCCCCATGTTCCCAATTTACTCTGCAAATCTTGTCTTTTTTTACTTCCCTTGTACATTAGATCCATGTATGTCTCTCTTAGTGTCCTCATTGTTGTCTAGGTTCTCTGGGAGTGTGAATTATAGGCTTGTTTTTCTTTGCTTTATGTCTAAAGGCTTCTTATGAGTGAGTACATATGATATTTTATCTTTCTGGGTCTGGGTTACCTCACTCAATATGATGTTTTCTAGATCCATCCATCTATTTGCCCACAATTTTCAAGATGTCATTATTTTTTTCTGCTGTGTAATACTTCATTGTGTGAATGTATCACATTTTCCTTATCCGTTCTTTGGTCGAGGGGCATTTAGGCCATTTCCAGGCTCTGGCTATGACAGGCAATGCTCTTATGAACATAGTTGAGCACATGTCCTTGTGGTATGATTAAGCATTCTTTGGGTATATACCCAAAAGTGGTATTGCTGGGTCTTGAGGTAGGTTGTTTCCTAATTTCTGAGAAATTGCCATACTGATATTCAAAGGGGCTGTACCAGTTTTTACTCTCACCAGCAGTGGAAGAGTATTCCCTTTTCCCCACATCCTTTCCAGCATAAGTTGTCATCCGTGTTTTTGATCTTGGCCATTCTTACAGGTGAAAGATGGAATCTCAGAGTTGTTTTGATTTGCATTTCTCTGATGGCTAAGGATCCGAGCATTTCCTTAAGTGTCTTTCAACCATTTTAGATTCCTCTGTTGAGAGTTCTCTGCTTAGGTCTGTACCCCATTTTTTTATTCATATTTATTTATTATGTATACAATATTCTGTCTGTGTGTATGTCTGCAGGCCAGAAGAGGGCACCAGACCTCATTACAGATGGTTATGAGCCACCATGTGGTTGCTGGGAATTGAACTCAGGACCTTTTGGAAGAGCAGGCAATGCTCTTAACCTCTGAGCCATCTCTCCAGCCCCTGTACCCCATTTTTTTATTGGATTATTTGCTCTTTTGATGTCCAATTTCTTGAGTTCTTTGTATATTTTGGAGATCAGCCCTCTGTCCAATGTGTGGTTGGTGAAGATCTTTTCTCATTCTGTAGGCTGCTGTTTTGTCTTGTTGACTGTGTCCTTTGCTTTACAAAAGCTTCTCAGTTTCAGGAGGTCTCATTTATTAATTGTTTCTCTCAGTGTTTGTGCTACTGGGGTTATATTTAGGAAGCTGTCTCCTGTGCCAATGCGTTCAAGTGGACTTCCCACTTTCTCTTCTTTGAGGTTCAGCATGATTGGTTTTATGTTGAGGTCTTTGATCCTTTTGGACTTGGGTTTTGTGCATGGTGATAGATATGGATCTACTTTTCATTCTTCTGCATGTTGACATCCAGTTATGCCAGCACCATTTGTTGAATATGCTTTCTTTTTTTCCATTTTATATTTTTTGCTTCTTTGTCAAAAATCAGGTGTTCGTAGGTATGCATATTGATATCTGGGGTCTTCGATTTGGTTCCATTGGTCCTCCTGTCTGTTTTTATGCCAGTACCAGGCTGCTTTCAGTACTGTAGCTTTGTAGTAGAGTTTGAAGTCAGGGACTGTGATATCTCCAGAAGATCCTTTACTGTACAGGGTTGTTTTGGCTAACCTGAGTTTTTTGCTCTTCCATATGAAGTTGAGTACCATTCTCTCAAGGTCTGTGAAGAATTTTGCTGGGATTTTGATGGGCATTGCATTGAATCTGTAGATTGCTTTTGGTAAGATTGCCATTTTTACTATGTTAATTCTACCTACCCAAGAACATGGGTCTTTCCATTTTTTGGTGATTTCTTCAAAGATTTAAAGTTCTTGTCATACAGGTCTTCTACTTGTTTGGTTAGAGTTACTCCAAGATATTTTATGCTACTTGTGGCTATTGTGAAGGATGATGTTTCTCTGATTTCTTTCTCAGCCCATTTATCATCTTTGTAAAGGAGGGCTACTGATTTTTTTTTTTTGAGTTAATCTTGTATCTTGCTATATCCCTGAAGGTATTTATGAGTTGTAGAAGTTCCTTGGTAGAATTATTTGGGGTCACTTATGTAAACTATCATATCATCAACAGTGAGAGTTTGACTTCTGATTTGTATCCCCTTGATCTGCATTTGTTGCTTTATTGCTCTAGCTATGACCTCAAGAACTATATTAAGTAGATGTGGAGAGAGTGGACAACCTTGTCTTGTTCCTGATTTCAGTGGGATCCCTTTGAGGTTTTTTTTTTTTTCCATTTAGTTTGATGTTGACTGTTGGCTTGCTGTATATTGCCTTTATTATGTGTAGGTATGTTCCTTGTATCCCTGCTCTCTCCAAGACTTTTATCATGAAGGGGTGTTTTATTTTGCCAAAGGGTTTTTCAATATCTAATGAGATGATCGTGTGTTTGTTTGTTTGTTTGTTTTTCAGTTTGTTTATATGGTGGATTACATAGACAGATTTTTTTTGGATGTTGAACCATCCCTGCATCTCTGGGATGAAGCCGACTTGATCATGGTGGATGATGTTTCTGATGTGTTCTGGCTTGGGTCTGCTCCCTCGGTGGTCTCTCCCTTGGCATTTTCTCCCTGTACCTGCTCCTGTGGAGGTCACTGGCTCAGGTCCCAACCTTAGTTTTCTTAACCAAGAAGGAAGCCACAGCCTCTCATTTCCTCCTTGCTCTCCCTCCTCCTTGCTCACAGGCAAGCCAAGTGTTCACAGCAACTTTTCTCTCTGGTCTAGCCCTCATCTTCTGTTCTCTCGACCTCAGTCTGAAAGGGCAATCCTGCTTCCAGGAGTCTCAGAGTGATACTGTGTGTTTGTGTCTATTTCTAAGGAGAAAATAATACTTAGTCAATATAGAAAATTTGGAAATGATAGGTAAGAATGAAGAAACACAAAAGAAGGGCTCCATTTTCCCGTCAAAAGTGAGGACTGTGTGTTGCTTATGCATTTTGTATTTTGTAACTAACGGTTTTTTTCTCTGTCCCATCCGGTCCCACTGGATCAGTTTCTCTCCTGCCAGCCGGGCCCCACAGCCACTTAGGAAATAATCATTCAGAGGCTTAATATTATTATTATTATTGCTTGGCTAATGACTCAGGCTTATTACTAACTAGCTTTTAAATCTTAAGTTAATCCATTTCTATTAATCTGTGTATTACCGTGACTGTGGTGTTACCTCACATCTTGCTTCTCTGGTTGCTGCTGGTGTCTCCCTGAACTCTGCCTTCTTTCAGTTCGGCTTTTCCACCCAGCTCTATTCTGCCCTGCCATACGCCAAAGCAGCCTCTTTATTAACCAATGGTAATAAAACATATTCACAGCATCCAGAGGGTCATCTCACATCAGTAATTGACTGCAGGTCATGTCTGAAGAGAGTCTGACATTCTAGTCACTGGAGAAAAGACCGCTGCCAATGCCTGGGCTTTCCCAAATTACATTGTATGATAAATTCTGCCCCTGGGGTGTTCTTATAACAAAATTGTAAAGCCCTCATTTTTTCAAGTGTGCAATTTAGTGCATTCACAAGGCTACTCCATCATTCCCACTGTTAAGTTCCAAGACAGTTCATCACCCTGGCTCAGAGGTTAAGAGCACTGTCTGTTCTCTTAGGGGTCCTGAGTTCAGTTCCCAGTAACCACATGGTGGCTCACAACCATTTGTAATGAGATCTGGTTCACTTTTCTGGCCTGCAAGTGACATGCAGGCAGAACACTCTATGCATAATAAGAAAGGAAGGAAGGAAGGAGGGAACAGAAGAAAAAAATAAGAAAGAAAGAAAGTACAGAAGGGAGAAAGAAAGAGAAAAAGGAAGGAAAAGAAAGGAAGGAAGAAAGAGAAAAGAGGTGAAGGAGGAGAAAGAGAAAGGAAGAAAAAAGAAAACTCTTTTACCAATCACTTCCAGTTACCTCCTTCCCTCAGCTCTGGGAGAAAATGCTAATCTCCTTTTTGTCTTTAGGGATCTGTTTATTCTGGACATTTCTCATTCCATAAACACACAGTGAGTGGCCTTTTATGTCTGCTCTACTTCACTTGTGGTATTTTAAAGGCTCACCTGTTCTGTACTGTGCATCAGTACTTTGATCTTTTTATGCCTGAGTAATATGAGTGTGGGTTATAAATATTAGTTATCTCTTCATCTGCTGGACATTTGGTTTTATTCCATTTTTTAGTTACTATGAATAAATAATGCATGAATATTGCTGGATTGCAGCTCACTTATAAGTGTTGAATTTTATGTTATATGAATTATTCTGTACTTTAAATAGTTTTATCTCAGATAAATAGCCTCTTCACCTCCCCACCACCCAACCCCCCAAGTAATACCTGCTTGGTATTTTGTTAGTTTTTGTTGTTGTTGTTCAAAACAGGGACTTATGTAACCCAGACTCGGCCTCAAACTTTCTATGATACTTTGGTTTCTCTTCAGTGCATATATAAAATCTTTCACCTTTTTCAAACTCATTATGTAGCAGAAGCTGACCTTAAACACTCGATCTTCTGCTTGTCTCCCAAGTGCTGGGTTAATTACATGTGTGAGCCTTCACCCTCAGCTGTTACCTACATGTTGGATGTTAGTAGAGAATATTTTTAAAGTAAGTTCTTTTTCTTCTTACCTGGAGCTTTCCAGTATGTTTTTCCTTATGAACACACACACAGTATACACATTTTCTATACAGAAAACAAAAACCTGTGTGTGGAAAATATTTGTGAAGAAGTGTTGGACAAGAAAATCCTCAAGTGTGTTCTGTGCAGAGGCTAAGAAAATGAGAAGTCGGATCAGACAGGTGCTTACAGTGTGTCAGGAGAAGGAAACCTGTGACAGCATCAATGTGAAGTACGGACATGTGGCAGCAAGAGTGGTGGAGGGTAGTGAACATCAGGTGTGAGCAGCCTGCCTGGGGTCTTGATTGTCAGCTAAGGCCCACAGGCTGCCTCTTAAAGTACCAGTCAGGAACTGACCTGGTGCAAAGTGTTTATGGAATGAGAACTGCAGAGAATGTGGGGCTTTCATCTCATAGCTGAAGGCTTTCTTCTTCAGGGAAGGGGGAAATGGCCTTAAGTTTCAGTGTTCTTTCTTTGATAATGTAACGTGTCCAGCCAGGGCCTCCAAAGGGGATTTGTGTGTGCAGGCCCAGATGCGGAAACACACCTGGCTGAAGCCACACTCTTCTCACAGTAAATGAGACAGCTTGGCTGGCCCGTGTGTGGCCCCTTCTGTTTTGAAGGTGCTGGGAATCCCATGTGAGCCAATCAGAGGCAATTAAGTTGCTATATGAAGAACTTTAGCTTCCCATGTGGACTTAAGATACACTGTCATCATCGCCAAAAAAATGGATTTTTTTAAAATTGGAAATCCTTTCCTTCTTGGCAAATACTTCATTTCATCTAGCACCGCAGAGTTTATAGGATATGTCACTCCAGTTATTTAAAATCCAATCCAGACTAGCAGTTCTCTCTGGTCCGCAGCAGCTGCCGAGCAGGAAGGAGAAGTGCGACCCGGATGGCTGACAGCAGGCTGTCACCCAGAAGCTATCCTGCGCCAGCGGTTGCTGTTGGCAAAGGCTTGTTTTCACCATAACAGATGAATAGGAGAAGCAGCATGGCCCTCGGCACCCGCTCTTGGGCTTAGTACAACAGCATTTTTCAGCCGGGAATGAGTGTGCAGTGCCGGGGCTGGGAAGAAGGAAGCCTTCTGCTATGCCTTTCACACTTGTAAGCTGACAGCCCACTGCTCCCGTTTCTTGGAGAGATCCCAGAGAGTCAGTGGGCTAGGCTGTCTGTGTGGTGTTGGAAAGAAACCGGTTTCAGAAGACTTTCCGACTTGTGCCCCTGCTGCTTTCTTTCCAGCGAAGTACACGCTATGCACACTTGTGATCCCAGTGCTGCGAAGGCAGAGGCAGAAAGATGGCAAGTTTAAGGCCTGGCCACCTCTTAAGAGGTTGAGGCACAAGGATGGGAGGGTGGATCTGGGAGGAATGGGAGTGAGTGTGATGGCATACATTGTATGAAATTCCCAAATAATTAATAAGAATATTATGTTTTGGGGGAAAAGGTATTTGTGATTATAAAAAAATATTTTTTGTATTAGTTCCAGATACTTGAGAGGCTAGGGAAGATCATTTGAGTCCAAGAGTTCACAGCTAGTCTGAGAAACATAGTGAAACCCAGTTTTAAAAAAAATCCAAATTAAAATAGGCAGAGTTTCTGTGTTCTGGCAGCCATTCCCAAATAACCACTTAGAGACTCAATATTAATTATGAATACTAATACAGTCACCATTAGGCTTTCCTCATGTACAGAAGCCATTGTCTGACTACAAAACAGCACCTGAGTATTTTGGATAAGAATTTAATAGTTTAAATGTGAGTAAACAGAATTATCTTAAAGTTGATAGCAGATACCTCAGGGGCTTTGGTGTTTTGTTGTAGTTCACTTTTGGGTTTTGTTGTAATACCTTTGAATGATGTGGGCACTTGGCAACCATTCACACAATGATCCAACTGTGGCCATTCTCCTGGTTTTAGCAATTACATCAGCTTGTGCTACTGGTAGATGCTAAAATATCACAAATACATTTGGAAACTTCCTTTCCACTTAGCCTCTTGTCTTCTTTTGTCCTGCTTGCCGTTTGACTTCCTTTCTGCTGAAACTCTCAGCACCTAAGCATAAAAGACTCCTCTGGTTCAGAAATCCTAAAATGTTCCCAAGACTTGTGTGGGCTCTGCACTGCGATGGAGGTAGCATCGTCGGTGAGCCCGTACTTGTGCTTCTGCTTGGTTTTCGCACATTGATTGCATTTGATCCTTGAAGCAGTCTTGTGACTGTAGCGTCACTCAGAGATGCAGCTCCTGTGGCTCAGAGATGCTAGATGGTTTGACCATCACAGCAGAGTTGGAGCTAAAACCCAATCTCCTGCCCCCAGCTTTCCCAGAGCCTGTGACTCCCTCATTGATGTATTTTGAAACAGTTATCTCATTCCAGAGATGAGGAATAGTTGTTCTCAAGGAACTTTCTGTTGTGATCATTATAATGGGACTTGACTTGGGAATGGATTTCTGGCTTTAATCTAGAACATGTGAGGTTAGCTCTGTGGTTCTTGAATTCAAACCCATCTGGCACTTGGATTCATCCATATTTATTGAGCACCTATTTCATGAAAGGCACCAAAGACACATGGAGACCAGCACCTACATGATTCTAGCCACCACAGTCTCTTCCCATCTCCCATCTCCCCTTTCCTCCTCTCCCCTTTTCCCCTCTCCTCCATCCCCTTCTCATGAGTCTGCAGGTGTGTGTGTACTTACATGTGGAGGCCAGAGGAGGATGCTGAAATTCTTTCTAAGCCGTATTCCCTTGAGGAAGGGTTACTATCATCCAGACTAGCCAGCAAGCTCCCGTGATCTACCTGTCTCTACCTTATAACATTAGGGTTACAGCATAGGCAACTTATGCCCAGCTTCATATGTACCCATAAAGCTTATACATATTGCCCAAACTTCCCAGAAGAGACCTCTCAAGTGAAGACTAAAGGATGAGTGAGAGTTCTAGCCAGCTAAGAACTGGAGTAGGGTACCTGGTCTACATAGTGAGTTCTAGGACAGTCAGGGCTACATAGACAGACCTGTCTTTAAAGGAAAGAATTGGGGTAGGGTGGGCAGTGCAGGTTCTAGAAAATGCAAGAGGAAATTGGGCAGTGGGTGGTGCATGCTTTTAATCCCAGCACTCGGGAGGCAGAGGCAGGTGATCTGTGAGTTCGAGGCCAGCCTGGTCTACAGAGCTAGTTCCAGGACAGCTAGGGCTACACAGAGAAACCCTGTCTCAAAAAACAAAACAAAACAAAACAAAAAAAGCACAAAAGGAATATGAAGACATGCAGATGAGAATGTGGCCCCTATGCCTCTGTTCTTGTTATAAGGGCAGATCCAATGATCCAGCTGTTAGGAAAAGTTGGATAAAGTAGGTCGTTGGCAAGGCTCATGCTCAGAAAATAACCTCTTTTTTGTTTCTTAATAGAAAAAGCTGGAGTCCCCACCGCCATCTACCAATCCCTTCCTGGAAGAGGAGACAACACCAGAGATGGAGGAGCTGGCGCTGGAGAAAGGAGAATTGGAGCAAGTGAGTCTACTTGTTTCGTAGTGTGTAACCAACTCAGTCTGCTTGTGTTGTGGTGTGTAACTGACTCAGCCTGCCTGTGTCGTAGTGTGTAACTAACTCAGATTGCTTGTTTTGTAGTGTGTAACTGATTCAGTCTGCTTGTGTCATAGTGTGTAAACACTCATGCACCTTTATGGAAGCGAGCTAGGGACCACACTTAGAGATCACACTTAGAGATTACAGAAGACCTGGCATGAGGGCCTGGCCAGATAACAAAGAGCAGTTTGCCTGCCCCGATCTGTTGCAGAAGAACCTTCCCTTAGTATTGAGCACCCCCCCCCCGCCCCCGCAGCCCATGTGGCAGAGCTGCCCAGTACAGTTCTTCCTTGTTCAGCATCTGGGTCTATCAGGAAGCTTTCCTTCCTCTCATCCAACACCATGATGATGTGAGACACTGTGGGGTTAGCAGTGTCATGGGCTGGGAGAGGCCTCCACACAGCAAGCCAACATGGAAACCACTGGAGAGGCCTTGGAAACATCAGGGTAACCAGCAGCATCTTTGGAGAGTTCTTTTCAGAGCACACCAGTACTTTAATTTCCTTCAGCACTTTCTGCCTAGCTCGAAATTTCCTCTCCCTTCTTCCTGCAGAATGGTGTTTTTGTTTCATTGCTATTTTATGTCAAGAGAGGTTGAGCAGTAAGTCAGCCATTTCCTTTCTGGATTAGTGCTCCTTTTTAATTTTCTGCACATGGCTGCTGGAGGATTATTTGGTGGCATTGTTTCTCTCCAGACACCAGCCAGAGGGAGGTGGCTGGGACACCAGCCTGAGGAAGCCCCCAGCCACACACTGTGCTGCTGCTAGAGCTGTGTTCCTAGTGTGGCGAGGTTGTGTGAATTCTGACAGGAGTCAGACAGCAGAATTCCTAAGGGCCATAAAAAAGTGTTCCCTTGATTAAGTAATTGTAATAACACAGATACCTCACATTTAAAGCACTTTATAATTTCAAACTCTTTACTTGCTGTCTTTCATTTCGCTTTCACAGTGGCTCCCTCTGGTTTTACAGGTGATCAAAGTACAGCTCTGAGAAGCTGAACAGCTTGTCCGGGCCGTGAGTTTGGAAGTGGAGGGGCCAGATCTAGCAGATACAAGCTGGAATTCCTTACCTAGCCCACACCGACCCCCAACATGCACACATTTCATGTCTTATTAAAAAGTGGAGGCCATAGAAATTAAGTTTATAGGCAAAAGTAAATGGGCAGAACTGAAGGGTTGCTGTGAGTCTGTCCCAGGAAAGTGAGGCTAGCTGTAACTGACTTACAGCCACTGAATCACTGAGCAGCCCAGAAAGGGGGAATACTGCTTCTGACCCCAGAGCAGTTCTCAGTGTGGGAGCAAGGACTTGGGCTGGAGGGACCTCATTTTCCCTGTAAATTCCCTTTCACTGGGCCATCTGCCCAGCAGAATCATGCTTTGTAGTTATGCCTTGCATGGACCCCTGCAGTCTCCCCATGCCTTCGTCATGATTAGAAGCATGCAGTTGGAGCACTCAGGTGCTCTGTGGTGGCTGGTCACCTCTGAGTGTCACTGCACTGAATTATCAGAGTCCCTTCAAACCTTTGCACAGTTTTTCTAAGTAAAATATAATCTTGCTTTTGTCTTGGAGCTTTTCCTCTTTGTGAAAGCTTGAAGTGATTACGGTAAGACCAAGACCTCTTGGATCTAAGGACCGTGGACACTGATCAGGACAGGCAGGTGTAAAACAGAACTCTTTGGTGAGGAAAATGCTAGACCTGTGTCTGCTACTCAGAGCCACGTGGTCTCACATAGGTTTAGGTTCTCAGTTCCCTGCTGTCTACATCATGATGTTGTATTCTTTGATGGCCCATCAGACATGGGGAGTTAGGAGAGAAAAGGTCCAAGGTCCCTTAGCCAGAGCAGCAACATTCTGAGTCACTTTATACATGGACTTTCCAGATCAAGCTTGTTTTAAACCTGAAGTTTTACGTGTGTTAAAAAAAAAAAAAAACTAATAAAAAAAAATCTCTGATTTAGATGATGTCCCCATATATCAAGACTGTCCTTTAGTAGTAGTAACACTCACACAGTGACTTATGCCCCCACATGTCACTCTCACCGCTGACTGAGTAGCTGGAGTCTCAGATCTCCCTCGCGGCAGCCAGTTGTCTTCTGGGGTCTTGTACCAGAAGAACAGGCTCTCTTGGAGTGCAGAGAAGAGACTCCACAGCCTTAGTAGGGAGCGAGCCCAATTGTGTGTGTGTGTGTCAGGGGGTGAGCCCCTACCTGTTACCCTGGGCTACTCTAACCAACTCCAGCTACAGCCCTACAGCCAATAGGCAGTTGACCTCCAAGGTCAAGGTCATCCCTTGCTCCCTGCTGCTGCAGTTTGTGCCTAGCTGCTGGGAAGGGAGTGTGAACTTGAAAAGCAGTGTTCACTTCTTGAGGAAGACGTGAGTGCTTAGTTGCCAAGATAGTCCCAGCGATTAAAAAAACAAGGGACTAAGGGCACAGGAGGAGAGAGAAGAAATCAGGAATTTCTGGTTTAAAAATGTACCCTTCTGGTGATCCGAGCAGTTAGATTTAATCTGTTTACATTGGATAGTAATAAAAGGAAATGGGGCCAGCTGCAGACCTCCTTACTGTGACAACAGTAACCTTTTATTATTCCATCAAACTCAGGAGGAAATAGCTTAAACATCTGCAGAGTTTGGACAGAATTCACACACTCAGCAGTCCAGCCTGAATGCTACTGCTAAATGACTTAGTGTGTTCTTTAAGCTACAGAGCAGCTCTTTGGGGAGCTGCCTGGTGCAAAGGGAGACACCAGTGTGAGCTGAAATTCCAGCACCTACTCGCTACAAATGAGCACATCTGTAGAGGAGCTGTGGGCATGGGCATCCCTGTGAACAAGAAGTGAAAGAAAGAAACCTGGGCAGTCCCTCCTGTTATCTCCATCTTGCTTCCGCTCCTGATAAAAATGCATCAACAGGAACTAGGAACTGTGGTGGCAAGACCAATGACAGACAAGACAGAGGTAGATCAGCCACCTAAGGTGGAGTTGGGACACCTGCCTATCTAGTAATGCAACTTTCTATGCGTTTTGTGAGGCCTTGCCATGCATAGCCCCTGTGAAGATCAGGCTTGATGACTTGTAAACCTAACACTAAAGAAGTTGAGGATTATGGTTCAAGGCCAGCCTGAGATATAGAGTTTAAGACTAGGCTGGTATACGTGGCAACGCCCTGTCACAAACCAAGCAAAACGAGCCAATAAGATGGCTCACTGAGTAAGGGTGCTTCTGTGCAAGCATGGAAAATTGAGTTCAATCCCCAGAACCTGTATAAAGATGTGTTGCGGGGGATCCATCAGAAAAGACTGCTCAGACAAGGGTTTAAGCCAATATTAAGTCTTTACTAGTCACCTGATAACTGCTTTGGGTGTTAGGGATTCTAGTATAGCCCTGAGTCTTTCTCGAGGTGAGCTTCTAAGCACAAACAAATAAACAAACAAAACAAAATCTACATCCTTGCTTGACATATTTCAGTTAACAAGAACAATTATTGAGAAGCAGAACTACAAAAGCCAAAAAGCAAGGATAGAACATTTAGACTTTCCCAGAACTATGGGCTTTAATGGGTTAGGCCTTTGTTTTTGTTTGGCTGGTGGTGGTGTCGGTGTGCTGAGTTATGGCCTGAATGGAATTTCCATCATGGTGGTAGTTGTGCTAAGGTCTGGAGTTCTGAGGGTATGTTATAGATGGAAGGAGAGAACTGACTCCACAGAGTTGTCCTCCGACTTCCATAAACTTGCCACGTATGTGTGTGTGCCTGTGTACACACACACATACTAATAAATAATGATAATTATAAGCAAAACAAAATAGAAGATGAACAGTACAGGTTAGGGAGGTATCCTGGTCAGTGAAGCACTCGCCTCTGTAAGTGTGAGGCCCTGAGTATGGCTCTCCAGTATCCATGTCAAAAGCTGGGAGTAGTGGGAATGCGCCTATAATCCCAGGCACGTGAGACAAGACTGAAACAGACAGACCCTTGGTACCCACTGGCCGCCCAGCCTAGCCTGCTTGACAAAGTCCTGACCAAAACATGGGAGGCACCAGAGGATGACTCCGTAGGCTAAACTCCTCTCCATACCTCTCCCCACCCCGTGCAGCAGATCTACATGATCATGTACCTCCCCAACACACACAGATTATATTTAAATCACTGAACAGGTACCTGGTGGCAATAGCCATGATTTCCCAATCTACAGTCAGGTTATCTAGTCCTACAAAGACAGATTGAATCACATTTTTCTGTATTAATAAATCACCTTATCAAAAAGAATATATTAAGAAAACAGATAGAATGGGGTCTGGAGAGATGGCCCAGCAGGTAAAATTCTTGTTGTACAAGAACAAAGACCTGAGTTCAGATCCCCAGCACCCATATAAAAGCGAGACGTGGTATACACACCTTTAACTTCAGCACTGGGGGAGCAAAGACAGTGGATCCAGAGGCCACCCTTTCTAGCTGAAATGACAAACTCAAGGTTCAGTGAGAGGTGACTCTCTCAGAAGGAAAGGTGGAGAGCAATAGAGGAAGACGTCTGAAATCAAGCTCTGCCACCCCCACACACAGGTGAACACGCCCCCCACAGGTGAACACACCCCACACAGGTGAACACACCCCACACAGGTGAACACACCCCCACATGCAGGTGAACACACCCCACACAGGTGAACACACCCCCACACGCAGGTGAACACACCCCACACAGGTGAACACACCCCCACATGCAGGTGAACACACCCCCACACAGGTGAACACGCCCCCCACAGGTGAACACACCCCCACACAGGTGAACACGCCCCCCACAGGTGAACACACCCCCACACACAGGTGAACACACCCCACACAGGTGAACACACCCCCACACGCAGGTGAACACACCCCCACACGCAGGTGAACACATCCCACGCAGGTGAACACACCCCCACACGCAGGTGAACACACCCCCACACACAGGTGAACACATCCCACGCAGGTGAACACACCCCCACACGCAGGTGAACACACCTCCCACAGGTGAATACACCCCCCACACGCAGGTGAACACGCCTCCACACAGGTGAACATGCCCCCCCACAGGTGAACACACCCCCACACGCAGGTGAACACGCATAGAACAAAGGGGTGAGAATCCCCACAGCCTTCGTTCTTCGTGGCGGGTCATCTGTGTTAAACTAGTGGAAGCCGAGAACAGCGCCTGGCACCCGTGCTCTGAGGGGAGCAGCTATGGACTGGATAAAACCCCCTGCTTTCCCAGAGGCCCTCTCATAGTCCCGCCCAGGGCCCATACTGGCAGTAGTTTAGTTTCCAGACGACAAGATACACAGGCACCTGGTGTGGGTTTGCCTAAAGAAGGGCCAGAATTTTGAGCAGGTGTGGTGGCATGTCCCTGTAATTTCAGTACTTAGGAGGTAGAGGACTTCTGGAAAACAGTGAGACTGTCTTAGAGGACAAAACCAGTAGGGCAGTTTCTAGAAATCTGACCTCAAATTTTAAAACATGAAACTCAGGGAAGGTGAAAGAAAGATGAAATTATAGGATATATGTAAAGTTGACTTTTTTCTCTCTTCTTTTTTTTCTTCCTGTAGCCTTGGCTAGCCCAGAACTCAATAGATATCCCCCTGCATCTGCCTCCCAAATGCTGGGATTAAAGGCATGAGCCATCACACCCAACAACATTTAATTTTTGTAGAAAATTACTAATTTTTAAATGTTTGGGGGTTTTATTTTTTATTTTTTGTTTTTGAGACAGACTCTCTCTATGTAGCCCTGACTGGCTGAGAGCTTGCTTTGTAGACCAGGATAGCCTTGAACTCACAGAGATTCGCCTGGGATTAATTCAACTTCATCAGCTAAAAGACGATTTTTAACCCGTTACAGTGGTTTGTAAGGGACCAGATGCTAAAAAGAAGGTAGATGTATTTTTGTATATCACTGGGTGGTAGCTTTCCCAGTATTTGGCAGTTATTTTTAGTCTTAATAGTTTTTTATTCTGTTTTATTTATTTAGAGTGGAGGGAAGGGAGCACACACCTTGATGCTTGTCTGGAGGTCAGAGGACAGCTTGTGACAGTTGGTTCTCTTCTTCCACTGTGTGGGTTCTGGGGGTCACACTTAAGTTGTCAGGCTTGGTGCTAAGTGTCCTCTCTGCTGAGCCCGCTCACTGGCCCCCCTACTTTGTTTTTTGTTGTTGTTGTTTTGGTTTGGTTTGGTTTTTGGGTTTGTTTGGGGTTTTTTTGTTTTTGTTTTTGTTTTTTTTTTTTTTTTGAGACAGAGTCTCACCGTGTTGCCAGGGTTGTTCTCAAGTTGTGAACTCAAACTATTCTCTTGCCTCTGTCTCCCGTGTAGCTAGAACTACAGGTGTGAGACAGGTATGAGCCACCACACCTAGCCCTTTTTTAGTGCTCATTAAAATAGAATCAGTTTAAGAGGGTAGGCTTACATAAAATATCCTTATCACTAATCATCATCATCATATTCATGGAAGGAGGAGCTTTGATGGCAATATCAGTTTCACAAGTGTATGCCTATCTCTGAATTTAGTGTAATGTGTACATTATGCACTGTGTGTGTGTGTGTGTGTGTGTGCGCGCGCGCGCGCGCGTGTAGACCTCCTCTGTATAGGTCTTCTGTTTTGTCTATTTTGTTTTAGTTTTTGTTTTTTTGAGACAGGGTTTCTTTGTAGCTTTGGAGCCTGTCCTGGAACTAGCTCTTGTAGACAGTCTGGCCTCGAACTCAGAGATCCACCTGCCTTTGCCTCCTGAGTGCTGGGAATAAAGGCGTGTGCCACCAGCACCCGACTTTGTTTTTTGTTTTTTTTTTTTTTTTGTTTTTTAATATACCAATGGAGTCATATCTCTAGCCCCTCCCCCCCTTTCTGGAATGGTATCTAGTTACAGAGCCCAGGCTGGCTTGAGACTCCAGCTCTGATGCTCTGGAGTGCTGAGATAGCAGGGGCACAGCACAGTGCCCGCTCAGGCTGCTGTGCAGTGTCCCTCATTAAGCCAGTTAATGGAGTGTGGCGGTAGAGCGCTGGCTGGTGTGCAGCACCTTGGGTTTGATCTCTGCAGAAAGGAGGAAAGGGCCTAAGAGTTCTGATCAGCAAGGATGTTGCAGGCATGGTTTATGTTAAATTTGAACTTCATGTCTTTGGCTCAGAGTTCTTTTGCAGACATTTGGCAGTAGACAGAGTAACACTTTTTTAAGGAGTAGAAAGTAACAGGGAGATTCTTATTTTTTAGGTACTTGGAAATGAATTGGGAAGAAAATATAGCTTTAATCATCTGCTGCCTAGTAACCTGTTCGCCAGTGTTTTTCAAGTGTCAGTGTCCCCACCATAGTCCCCAGCCATGCTTCTCTAGACAAGACGCCCCCAAGCCACAGCATTGTAAATGGTGAGGCTAGAAGGTAGAGAACAAGGTGACAATCCCTCCTTGGCCTTCCGCTCCTCTCTTCTCTTACGTTATTTGTTAATGGAAGTCCAAAGTCTGGGGAGCTCTGCAGGAGGAGCCGGTCTGACCTGTGCCTTGGGATTGCTGGTAGAGGAGCTCAGCACCTCGCTTTCCTGGGCTGTGTAGTAGTAGCAGGAAGACCTCCGTGAAGGAAAGATGAGAAGGTGTCTAGCATGAAGGTGAATAGCAACAAGCAGGGACTACAAAATTCAGCCCGGACTTAATATTTGAAAACATCATGATGATGAGCTTCCAAATCAAAGATGCATGTAATATCAGAGTAGCAGAAAATCCTCCGGCACTCACAGCAAGTCAGAGATCTGGACAAGAGCTGTGGTGGCTCCCTGGATGGTCATGGCATGATGCAACCCTATGTCCACTGCTCCTATGAGCTAGGAGTGAACTCTGATGTTTTCTTTGAAATTGCTTAAAATCTTGCAGAAGTTGCTCAAACGTGGGGTTCATGTTCATTCGTATTTTTTCCTCCTCTCTTTCCAGCCAAAGAAGCCGAAAGCCCCAGACAATCCATTTCATGGCATTGTTTCCAAGTGTTTTGAGCCTCATCTCTACGTGTACATTGAGTCCCAGGACAAGTGAGTGACGAGCATTCTGCTGTTTTCTGTTTGTGTTTCTAGCCTCTGATCTGTTGGGTCCTACACAAGGACAGAGCTCATTAAGGATATTGTATCTTCTGCTTGTAACTGTTTATTTTGCCTATAACTTGTTCCTTTGAGACAAGATATGTAACCTGGACTAACTCATAGAGATATGCCTGCCTCCTCTGCCTCCCAACTGCTGAGACTAAAGGTATATGCCACTACAATGGCATATTTTCCTCATCAATCTAAGCTGCTTGAGCTTGCTGTATAAGCCTCCATGTGGATCTGAACACCTCTCACCGCCACCCCCTTCTGGGTGCTAAGCTTTTGAACACTGAGTGTCAGCACCCAGACATTGTAAGAAAGTCTAGTCCCTGAAGTATATACTTTCAATTATAATTTGGCTTTTCATTGTGAGGTAATTTTGGCTGTCAAAAAAGCTTTAAAATAACACAAAAATTTTCCAGTAACCTTCCCCAAGCCCATGGACATCATAATGTAAACATAATTATCAAAATCAGAAAGTAAGATTGATCCTTTTTCTGGTCTAGGACCTAATTATTGCACAATTAGTTGTGCTCTCTGGAGTCTCCTTTAATCCTGCTACCTTATTTTCTCTTAGTCTTTCTGACCTAAAGGGTGGATCAGATGTGTCAGATGCTCTGTGAGATGCCACCAATTTCCATTTGCCTGATGTTGCCCCCACATGCCCTCTTTTGAAACAGTTTCTATGTTGCCCAGGCTGCAATTGGGATCAAGCAAGCAATCCTCCCACCTCAGCTCTCTGATTACTGGAAATACACACACCCTATCAATTAATGTATTGTCTTTATGAAACCCACGTTATGAGCTAGCGTAATAGCACACATTATAATCCGTCACTTAGGTGGTGAAGGTAGGACAGTTTCAAGTTCAGAGCCAGCCTGAGCTGTGATGTGACCATATCCCCAAACAACAAAATCAGTGCTGCTATATCCTTCTCGGTGTCGGTCAGCTGCTGGTGCTGACTCTGTTGGCTAAGGTGAAGCCTGCCAACCTTCTCCACTGTCAGGTTACAGGTTTTTATTCTTTAAGTGTCTTGCAGGGAATGGTTTGAGGTCGTGGGATCATCTTCTTTCTTGCCATTTTGCTATCCATTTTAACAGGGTTTGATGGTTCTTGCCTGTAGTTCTCACTGCCTAAGGTTGACCTTCTGTTTCCATCATTTCTTCTCCACTTTCTAATTGGAATTCTGCTGTAGGAAAGTTCTCCCTTCTTCCCCATTTGTTTGTATCAGTTATGAACTTGTAACACACATGCTTTTTCACAGACTTATAGACACTAAACATTTTCTCAAACCATGTCCCTCCCAGCCCAGTTTCCTCACAGGATGTTGATGGTCCCTTATTCACCGAAAGCTCTTCCCAAAGGAGGGAGGCCCCGCCTCCTTCTCAGATCTTTATACATGGCCAGAATCACTGTTGGAGTCACTGCACAGCAGAGTTTGGAAAAGTTGGGTTTCTGGCATAGGGAAGGTTTTGAGGACACAGGCTAGACAGGGTACAAGGTCTCCAAGGACACACATGTAGGGAGACAGACTGCAGCTCAGACAGGAGAACACACACAGGAAACTGGCTACAACTGAGAGAAAGCCTTGTGGTTCTTCACTAGGAAACACTTAGGCCCATTTGCCTTTATTCTCCTTTATTTTTCTTTTCCTTTTTCCTTTCTAATGCTCTGTCCTGGGTGAGCAACTCCTGTCTCCAGGCCTGTTTCAGGATGAGCAGTAAGAATAGAAGAGTGTTGAGTGGGTCATTACACCATATCCACATACTTGATCTTGTAGGCACCAGCCAAACCCCTTACCTTTTTTTCTATCCAGAATATACACTTGGTGAAAGACCTTCCCTGTTAACAAAAGTAAGTCACTTCACACCAGGGAAAAAAGCTGCTTTGAGAGGCTGGGCTTCCGTCCCTTGCCCCTGTGTCTGTGTCTGTGTCTGTGTGTTGGTGTCATTTCTCAGGAGATGTTACCTCATTTTTTGAGGCAAGGTCTTTCACACTGACCTGGGACATAAGCAAGTTAGCTTGGCAGTGACCCTAAGGGTCCTCTTGTCTCTGCCTCTCCAATGCTGGGATTATACATGTATGTACCACACCTGGATTTTTTTTTTTAAATATAGATTCTAGGGCTCAAGCTCAGGTCCTCATGCTTGTATGATAAGCACTTTATTAACTGAGCTGTCTCTTTAGCCATCAACCCATATGTCTATAATTCTTTTTTCAAAGAGATCTGAAAGCTTCCAGCCCAGACCTTGCTGGTCTAAAGAGTCACTTTTCTCTCTACAGTTCTGTCGTCTAATTTTTGCATGGACTTGATTTGTCAAATCTGAGCATTGCTCATGTTGCTTTGGCAAAACGCCAAGCCTCCTTCCTCAGGGCCTCTCCGTCTATGGCCCAGCACTGGCTGCTTGGCTGGCATAGTCCCTCATAGGATGTTTTCAGGCCCTGGGGGAGCAGCAGCCCCTAGGGTAGGGTTGCAGAGTCTGACTGCAGTTACACAGTAACACAGAGCAGGGCCTCGAAGCAGAAGAGAGTGAAGAGCTCCACCTCCTCTCCTGTCAGAGCAGTCAGACAAGATGCCTGTCGTGGTTATTAGCCTTTGACAAGCCATAGATCCTTTCAAGAATCCTGGAGACACGGGTCTATAATCCCAACTACTCTGAGGGCAGGGAGATAGCAAATTCAAGGCCTGTCTAGGTTACAGAATGAGTTCACATCCGGCCAGGACAACTTAGTGAGACCTTGCCTCAAAAATATAATGTAAAAAGAGGCTGTGTATATAGCTCAGTGGTGGAGTACTTTCAACATAAGTACTTTCTACATATATAAGGTTCTGGTTCAATTCCCATTATCACAAATAAGTAAACAGACAAATGGTAAACCATAGATAGACTTCTTATAAAAATTTAGTTATACATACATGATAATTTTGAGTATGATTTCAAAGGACTTTCGGAAACCATTTTTTCCTTTGTCAGAGTATCTGCTACATGGCTCGTTTACCTCAGTACAGTGCATCCTACTTCCTCATTGTCTTGTTGGCAAATCCTGCCTCTTTTCTTCCCAGAGTTCCTATCTCTGCCTGGAAGTCCCACCTGTCCTTTCCTGCCCAGCTATTATTGGCCATTCAGCTCATGATTAACCAATCAATGCGTAGGCAGGTGAGGTAAAACATTGACACATCTTCACAGCATGATCAAATGCCCCACAACATGCATAGTTCTTTTGAGACCGCTAGGTTTTCATCGGAGTGTCCAGTTTCCTGTGTTTTGATGTCTTGCTGCCGCTGTGTGCAGAAAGTTGCTATGTTGTTCACCATTTGGAGAAGGAGCTGATGGTGTTTACTTGCCCCATAACTTGTTACTCGTTTTAGTACTTGATATTGATGTTATTCTCCAGGCTAACATATTTATACAAAATATAAGTGGTACATGGGCTGAGAGAAGGCAGCACATGCCCTCAGCCCCAGTGCCAGGGAGGCAGAAGAAGGTGGGTCTCTGTGGGTACCAAGTCAGCCTGGGCCACGTGGTAAGATCCTGCCTCAAAAGAAAAACAAAAGCAATATTAAAACTCTATCAATGGCCCCTTCATATTTCTCCCTTAACTGATCTAACTGCTCATTAATAACTCTTGCATGAGTTTCAAATAGTGATGTTTCAACTTAACTTCTTCTAAATTTGTCAATATTCTTCTTTTAGTTTTGTTTCTTTGGGTTTGTTTTTTGTTTTTTTGTTTTTTTTTTTGACAGGTTTTCTCTGTGCAGCCTTAGCTGTCCTGGGACTTGCTCTATGGACAAGACTGGCCTTGAACTCACAGAGCCCCACCTGCCTCTGCTTCCTAAGTGCTGGGATTAAAGGAGTGCACCTTCACCTCTCAGCTGGTATTCTACTTTTGATTTTATTCAAAATTTTGATTTTATTCAATGGATTATCTCCCACCCATTTTTCTTTATATTAGAGATGAGACAGGAGGATCATAAGTTCCAGGCAGCCTGGGCTACATGGCAAAGTCCTGTCTCAAAACCTAAACAACAAAGTCTGGAAGTTAAAAGTCAATACACTACTGTTACCAGTGTCCAGGCCTTACTTGGCTCCTGCCAGTTTTCCCACTATGGCCCTTTTTCTCTCTGGGATTTGTTGTTTTAATGCTCAGGTTACCTGTGCTAGGACCAGAGTGACCCTCTTGAGCTGGCCCTTCATATTTTTATGTGCCACTATCATTTCCTGAGCATGCCCCTTTCTTTCTGGCACAGTAAAATGCACCAGGCTTATCTTGTGTTCCAAGTCCAGCCCTAGGGTTAATGCTTGCAACCAGGCTCCCCATTTCCTCTGTGTGGAGCTACTGCAGACACCAAGCTCTAGAGTGACTGAGCTGAGTGCTGCTGGTGCCATTGCTCATGGGCACTCATCCGAGACAACTAGGAAACGTGTGTCTGCATGAACATTTATGCATCCACACACTACTGTACACTAAAGCCTGTGTTCATGCCAACAGCTCCATTCTAACCTAACACCACAGGAGCTCCCATGCTGATAGCTGCTTCAGTAACGCAACAGTGAGAATATGCTTGGCTCCTGGCATCCTCGCTACATCTACTAGTGCCCTCCATTTCTTCATGTATGGCCCATTTCTTAGTTTCCTTCCAAGCCCACTGCTCACCCCAGAGCCAAGTCCATAGCCCCAGGCCAAGAGAAGTGAAAGGGTGCTTGTTAGTGGGTGCAGCCCTGAGAGCACATGTGCTGAATCTGTGGACCCCCCCAGTGCTACTGCTACGTTGCTTTCCAGTCTGTCTTCCTATTTCTGGTGCTCACTGCAGATCCATCAGCAGTACCATGCTAAGCCCAGCCTGCCATGAATGATTGTTTCTCCTCCATTGGCTTAATCCTTCCCACACTGATGCCACCCTGCAATATACTTTACTCTTCGTACGTTTTTAACTTAATCAGCAGAACTTCCAACAGTGTGGCATGTGAAACCTCAAATGCTCACCCAGTTCTTGGGGACAAAGCTTAAGCTGCAGAGAAGAGGCAGGAAGAAACAAGATATCTTCTCTCAGCTAGAGAGTCAGGAATAGCAGTATGTCATGTATCTGTTTAGCGCTCCAGGGACCAGAGGTAAAGTGTGGGGTAGTGAAACACCAGGATTCAAGTCAGCGCCAATAAATCTATGACCTTTGGCAAAGGCACTAACCTTGGTTTCTTCACCTTTAAAACAATGATAATAACATCTCCGATTTAAAGCTTTTGGGAGGAATAAATGAGATTGTATTTATAACACATTTTATAAGGAGAAAAAGACCAAAAAGAAAAGAGGACAAAAAGTGTGTGTTGTGCATCATTATAGATACAAGGGCTGGAGAGTTGGCTCAGCAGTTATGTATTGGCTACATTCACATGGGGACTTACAACATCTATAATGATAATCCCAGGGGGTCCAGCACCCTCTTCTGGCCTTTTTAGGTACTGCATGCACATGCTGCACAGACATACATGCAGGCACTCATTCATATAAAATTAATAAAATCTCAAAAAAAGATAAATCTCTGAAGGGATTGCAGTGAGAATTCAAAGGAATGTTGCTGCCACACTCAATGTTAGACATTTTTTCTTTGCATCTCTACCCTCAGCTAAGTTCTTTCTCTCCTTTGTGTCTTCTCCCTCACGTGTTGTCTGTATTCCTTTGTTTATGGCTTCTGGGGAGACTCTCATGTAGCCCAGGCTGGCCTTACCTTGTGTAGCTGAAAATGACCTCCCAGTCCCTCTGGTTCTGTGTCTCACCTCTGACTGCGTGCTCTTGTTCTCTCCCTGAAGCTGCTGCAGTCTTTCTCTGTGGCAGACTTTCTCTGCAGCCTGCTCTGACAGCATTTTCTCACTGTCCTGAAATGTGAATATTCTAAGCATTCAGGGATTCTCAGTTCTCCACAGCCTCCTGATTAGAACTTGATCATTTGTAAACTCTTACTTGATTGTACTTACTTTGGGGTTAAAAAAAGATTCCCTTGTGGTTCCAGTGTATAAATCATTGTGCAGCAAATCCGTTTCTCCATTAATTCTGCACGAAGATCTTGCCAAAATGTCTGGAAGCAGTGATAACCTTTTTGAAGTTAAATTTACTTGTATCTTACTCTTACAGCCCTCGAGCCTTGCACACAGTGAGTGTGTGGTTGGTATTTGGTTGGGCAGTGACCCCACAGGTTCCCTCTGGGGCACCATCTACTCCTCTGCAAAGCTCATTATCTCATGTCTTACATGGCATGGATGCACGTGATGCAGAGGATGGAGAAGAGAGCACAGGGAAGCGTCCTCACCAGGCTCCTTCCTCATCTGCAATGGAGAACAATGTCAAAAGTAACTTGGTAGAGCTTTAGAGGGTTTTTTGTGAACAATTTCTCCATGCTGTATGGTCATAATCAACTGCGATCTTACTATCAGGTTGACTCTGAAATAGGAAGTGGGTGTGGATAGTTATGGTGCTAAGGGACGATGAGCAGTTACAGTATATCACTGCAGAGTCCCACCTGCCGCAGTTGGCAGCGTCTGTGTGCAGATTAGACTCCTCAGCAGACTCTAGTGCATTCTTACCCACATTTTACCTCCTCCTCCACTGCCCCAGCCCCTGTCCATCTCTGCTTCTTCCCCACTTTATTCCCATCTCTAGGAACAGAAGTAGAGGATGATCAACTAAGCATGCATTGAGTACTGACATGAAGGTTAGCCTGACACACCAGCCTGCACAGAAGGCTGAGGGCGCATGAACAAATACACCCTCAAAGGGAAACCCAGTAGTGGACACAGAGGATGAGGCCTTCCTGCTCTAAAGCAGTAGCTGTCTCTACACCAGGTGCCTGGAGTACTGTCCCCAGCACATCACACACCATGATGAAGTGTTAACTCACACATACTCACACATACGTGTCATTCCAGCCCTGGGGAGACTGAGGCAAGATGTTCACAAGTTTCAACTCTACCTGGAAAAAAAAAATAGTAAGATCCAGTTGTATAGCATACACTATAATCCAACGCTCAGGAGGCTAATACAAAAAGAAAGTCATAAGTTCAAAGACAGCCTGGGCTATAGAGTAGACCCCCATCTCAAAATAGGTGGACAAATCAAAAACAAATCATGGAGCAGTGAGTGGCTGGTGATGACAGTTCCAGTTGAGGGAGCAGGTATTAGTTTGAGTTGTGCAATGAAGCCTGGGACTAGGAATCAAAAGGAAGGTGCTTCGGCCAGGAGGTAACAGGTAAAGGCCGAGCAAAGGGGCCACAGAGTGACTGGCCTAGGCACCTGGCTGGCACAGAGGCCTGCCCTGCGGAAGAGTTGTAAAGGTCCATGGGAAAGTAGGGCAAGAAGAGTTTGTGCAGAGTGGGGGAGGTGGCCAGGACACTTTGCAAGGTCAACAAAAGAGGCCCTTCTTTCCATAGGCAGAGACCTCGCCTGGGTGAAGCAGCCACATCTGGATGTCATAAACTTCGACTAACAAAAGCATTGGAGTAAATGTCAATTGTTTCCTACCCCTGCTAATCAATGCTGTGTGTGGTTCTTGCCTTTTTCTTCTTATTGTATAAATATAGTTTTAAAACACAGCTGGATTCTTATAGCCTTAGCCAGCAAGTTAACAAGGTGCTGCATGTCAAGAATGGGGCCTCCCATTGTCCACACAGCACAGCTGTGCAGAGGACAGTGGTTATGGCCCCACTAGATTCCAGCTCCCGGTGACTCTGGGTGACTGGGGCAAATTGAGGGATGTTTGCCTGGGAAAGTGGAGACAGATCACAGCCACCATCACCACCATGACCAGGCCTAGAGCTGTTCCAAGATATTTTTGCATCTCTGATTCTGAAAGTTATAAGAAAAAAAAAACTGTTCTTCTTAAGGAAGGCATTTGGTCTTTAAACAGCATCTCTTTATTCAGGCATTTTTCCTTGGACACATTTAGGTTCACAAACTCACTAAATTTATTAGAATTTATGAGATTATCAAGGTTTCTCTCTATATGATAAATATATGAAGTATTAGTCTTTATATCAATAATCGTGTAAAGTATGAAAGGAAATAACATTATATTAAAAAAAAATAAGTTCTATGAAACAGCCTGATAAATGCTAAGTTTCTCACATAGGAAGGATTCTTTCTCAAAAGACTAAAAACAAGCTCACAAGCTCTGAGTTAGACCATGCTTTTCTTCTCACTTTGCTTGCTATTGTGAGAAGATATTTAACAGAAACACCCTAGGAAGGAAGGACTTGTTTGGACTCAAGGATTCCGGGACTTCCAACCATCATGGCAGGCAATGTCCACATCTTTGCTGCCATCAGAACCTTTGTAGAGGCTGGTGGAAAGCATGATGCTTGGGTCCAGGCTGCTGGGGTTTGCATCCTGGTTCCCATGCTTGTCCTGGACAAGGTGCTTAACTTTTCTGCACCTGACTTTTGGAGAAGGAGGAATATAAAATTGGTGCCTCTGAAGGTTACTGTTGGAAACTTGATTATTTGATAGTAACATGACATGATTATACAGCACAGCCATGACTGCTGGGCCACCACAGTGTTTAGGAAGTGGTCACCGTCGTTAGTGTTTAGGGCTGTGGTGTGGGAAAGGGCCGCTGGTGCTCAGCATTCTGGGGTGGACAGTGTCAGGTGTCATTTCTAGAGGAGCAGGAGTGCTCTGTCTCTCAGGGGATCTGGGGTCAGACATGATGATGAGATGCCTTGGAACAAAGCAGGGTACAAATGTCAGACATTATTGCTGCCATTTTTTTTTAAGCAGGGAGGTGAGTAGCGACATGGATAAAATGCACCCACTTGTAAGTGTGGGTAGCACTCGTGGGAAGTGCTTATGTCCACTGCAGACGGCACCCCTGCCTGATCTCTCCATGTGAAACAACATTTCTGCTCTTCCAGAAACCTCAGCGAGCTGATAGACCGGTTTGTGGCAGATTTCAAAGCCCAGGGCCCACCGAAACCGAACACTGACGAAGGGGGTGCTGTACTCCCCAGCTGTGCTGACCTCTTTGTCTACTACAAGAAGTGCATGGTGCAGTGCTCACAGCTTAGCACAGGCGAGCCCATGATTGCCCTGACTACCATATTCCAGAAGTACCTCCGAGAATACGCCTGGAAAATCCTCTCTGGCAATCTGCCTAAGTGAGTCTTTTTCCCCTCACTCTCAGCAGGAAAACAAGACTCTAACATCCCTAAATATGAGAGTCTTTAAGGAAAGCCACTCTGGGCTTGTTTACTGAGCCACTAAGAATGTCGAGGAGGAAAACCCTCCTTCTAGGATCCCAGGGGCCTGACGCACTGCTGTCTTCTTTAATCACAATTCACAGCTGACCATGACTATCAGCAGGCGTGTTCCCTGTCCACCAGTGAAGGTCACAGTGCATCACTGAGTTGGGCCTATTATATGCATGAACACAGTGCACATGGGCTCAACACAGAAAGAACATTACTTAATGGAGAGGAGTGTCGCTTCAGCCTGCCCAGTGTATCCATGCCTTGAGTTCCAGATAGACAACCCCCCCCCCCATTATCTTCACAACCTCTGATGCTGTGTGCAGTCTTATGTTTAAAGATAGGAATGGATTGGGGCTGAGGAGAAGGCTGAGTGGGTAAAGTGTCTCCTTCACAAGCATGAGGACCCGAGTTGAGATCCCCAGGACGCACATAGAAAGCTGGATTTGACAACACCCACTTATAATCATTAAACTAGGAGTCCAGGGCCTCAACGGCAGCCAGTCAGGCCAACTCTGGCAAGCTCCAAGTTTAATGAGAGATCGTATCCCAAAAACAAGATACAGAACGATAGAGGAGGACACCCACTGTCCACCTTTGCTCTCGGCCGGTGTGCACGGGCACACGTGTGTACTGTCCGACTGTCTTCCTCTGCTTGTTCACGTATGAGCTGCTCCACGTGTACACATCTCACCTGAGAAAGATGGGTGATGGGTGGGGAAGCACCTTTCATGCTGCAGATGTCCCCCCCCGCCCCGTGAGAACTGCACTCAGGGAATCTCAACAAGGCACTAGGCTGAACAGCGTCCTTGGTGAGAATGGGGCCATCCCAGGTGAGGACTGCTCACCACCGCCTTTCTCTTGGCATATCTCTTCCTGTTCCTGTGGTGAGAAGGTCTAACAGATGACAGTCAGGGTAAGGGCTGGAGCAGAGGGGCCCATTGTATGTTGATTCATTTGTACTGTAGCCAGCCTTTCCTCCCCTTTCTTCTTTGTCATAAAATACACAGCTTCAGGAAGTAAATTAGCAGCTGCAGCCTGACTAGTTCCTGTCCTTTTCCTCAGGACCAGCAGCAGCAGCGGGGGGCTGACCATCAGCAGCCTCCTCAAAGAGAAGGAGGGCTCCGAAGTGGCCAGGTTCACTCTGGAGGAGCTGTGCCTCATCTGCAGCATCCTCAGCACAGCCGAGTACTGTCTGGCCACCACCCAGCAGGTGAGCCCCCAGCTGAGCAGGCAGCCTTCCTGGAGCTCTCAGCTGGACCTGGAGTGGGCCAAGAGCGCCACTAAGCTCCGCTGACTTGACCTGCAACAGGCCAGTTGGCCTCACAGGAAGACACTCAGCATGTAGTCAGAGATGCCCAGGCAGCCATCTTGCAGGAGAAGTATGGCCAGCCATACTTCTCCTCAAGTTATGTAAGCTACCAGCCAGGCAGGACCTCTTAAAAGTAGGTCAGTAGTGCAGTGTCCATAATGAGAAGAGAGCAATAAACTCCTTTGGTGGGTGAGTCTCCCAGTGGCTCCATTCTTAGCGTGTTAATAAGCAAAGTCCTTCAGGATTTTATGTGTCTCCTGACATTTTCTAGCGTTCTCTGTCCACCATAACAACCATTGTTTGAGATGTAGCCTGTGAAGCAGAAAGGGTGGGGCCTCTGCTGGCGCCACTGGAGGCTGTTCACCAACCAGCTTGCAGGAGGAGGAGCAACTGGCCACTCAGCCCGCCATAGGATTGGAGGCTCTCCCCCCCCATTTGGCCGGGGAGCCCCCTGAGGCTAAGAGCAAGAAGGTGACCATGGAGAGAGAGCCCTGCTCTTCCTGATGTTGATGTTTATTTCCTAAGCATTTAAGAAGTCAGTCACAGTTCAGATATGATAGCTTGGACCCCTATGTGGCAGAGTGTGAACACAGGAAGTGTCCAGCAGCTTCCTTGAGGGTCAGAAAACTGGGCCCAGATGCCAAGACCAAGGCTGTAGTAGCATGCTCTGCTTTGGGGCACGGTCACATAGACATACTTGAGGACCACTTTGGCCTTGGAGCCAGAAGTACATGCATGCACATGCACGCGCACACATACACACACACACACACACACACATACCACATGCCAAACATAGACATTTAAAATGTGTGAGAAAGACATATAATGTCTCTTTGATTGAGACAGGGTCCCAGTGTGTAGACCAGGCTGGTCTAGAACTCAGAGAGACCCATCTGCCTTTGCTTCCCAGTGCTGGGATTAAAGGCTTGTGCCACCATGCCAGACTTTCAATACAGAATCTTAAAAGTAAAGTGACCAAAGTAGCATAAAACAAAACACGGCACTTAGGACTCCTTTAAAACCTGGCCCACATTCTCAGCTGTGTCTGTCTCACTTTCTTCTTAAGCACTTTGCTTAAAATACGTAATAAAATCTCTTCATAAGCACACACACCAAACCAGCAGCTTGAGTTATTTTATAAACATAGTTTTGTATGCAGTTAACTTAGTTCACTTGTACATCCTCTTGTTAGTGTTAGTGTCTTAGCATTCTCCTGTTACTAAACTATTTTTATTATTATTACTTATGGTTATATAATATTCCATTAAAGGATTAGTAGATATTTAATAATAGCCCTGGTATTTATTTATACTGCTTTAAAGTCTTGCTGCTTTAAATAATCTTACAAAATCATCTTTCTGAATATAGCATCTTACAAGTTTTATATTGTGTTTCTAGAACAGATTCTTAGGTATTTTAGAAGTATGAATAAATCAAAGAACATTTTGATGACTTGTATAGCCATTTTTTTAATTCAATGAAAATCATCTTACTGATTATAAAAGCGTATACATTCTTAGTCACCTATGAAATGTCTGAATGCCGTGTTCCTTTAGAAGAAACAGAGATTCCTGGAGAAGTGATTAGTTCCAGGGTGAGGGGGTAGGGTAGCTAGGGATGCAACACAGTTGGTCCAGGCCTTGCCTAGCGTGTGTGCAGCCCTGGCTTTCATCTAGCTCCACATAAACTGGGCGTGGTGGTGCACACTTGAATTGAAATCCCTGTCTTTGGGAGTGGAAGAGGAGACTCAGAAGTTCAGGGTCTCCCTGAGCTTCAAGCGCACTTCACTAGACACTTCCCATAGCAGGCACTGCCACGGGTCATGGCACAGCGAGGACAGACATCTGTCTCTCAGGAGACTCAGACTGATGAAAAGCGGAAAGCAAGCAGGCAAGCCAGGGTTTCACTGCCGTTTTGTGTTAAGTTGGGGAGAAGAAGAAGCAGATGCCAAGAGAGGAGTTGGAAGGGCACGGAAATGGGAGTCTGGTCAGGAGGATGAGCAGGGGTATTTTAGAGGGAGGACAAATGGAGTGTGAAGGTCCTGAGAGACAAAGACCCTGAAACTGCAAATGCTATAGGCAAGGCAGGAGTAGCAAAATTGAAACCAGAAAGGTAGACAGGACCCATGTAGTGCTTAAAGTTAGCACTTATCTTTAATGAAATGGTAGGGCCACTGGAACATGCAAATGCTGTCTCATCCTCCCTCAAAGGTGTCCGTGTAGACTGCTCCCTGGTTTCCAGTAATAAAAACCCCTTCTGGATAGAACTTTACAGATACAGGATCTGACCCTTTGAGTTCTTTGAATGGCCTCTCACCCCTTTAAACAGCCTGGCACAAAGCAGGCTTCCGTAAGTAGTGGTGGAATTAACGCTGCCTAGAGTCCTTGCATAGCTCTGTACATTATTCTCATGATTTCAAAAAAATACATTTCTAAATGAAATTACCAGATGCAGTTTATAAATTGCCTTCTAAAAAGGTTACCCTCATTTGCACACATTTTAAGAATAATTTTTTTTTAAGTTTTTTAATACGTGTGTGTGTGTGTGCACGCCTATGTGATTTATGTGCACCACATTCATTCAGTGTCCATGAAGGTCAGAAGAGGGTGATGGATTCCCTTAAGCCATAGTTACAGGTTGTGGTGAGCCACCGTGCAGGTGCTGGGAACTGAACCATCTCTCCAGTCCTCTGAAGAGCACCTACATTTTAATGTAGCGCATTCATCTTCTTAGACTGAGTGTGATTAATTTATCAATTCCCAGGGCATGTTTAGGTCCTTCCAGACCCTGGCCAATGGTCTTTTTCTCCAAGACTCAGGAGTATGTCAGTGATCCTACCCTGTGCCCTAAGCTGACCAAGGTGAAGATGTATTTCCAATCCACCACTTGAGACATCTGGCACCTTGGCAAGCTAGTGACCACAGAAACACTTGGCAAAGGTCCGCTGATTTTACTGTCACTCAGAGTAGAAGTTCCTGAGACTAGTGAGTGAGACTAAGGCTCGTGGGGCGCTCAGGGAGACCATATTCGTTAGTTCTCACAGATACAACAAAGGCAGGAGAGGTGATTGCAGTCTGGCACCATGGGGAGGAGCCCAGTGCTCCTGGCTGTGAGGTCATGAGCAGAGGCTTCTTGCATGCTAGCGGCCGGGAAGCAGGGCTTTCTGTAACTTTTGAAAAGCCCTCACTCACCCAGCTTCCGAGATCTAGACTCCATCTCATGAAGGCGTCACAGCCTCCAGAATAGCACCACCACTAGGAGCGAACGCTCCAAGCATGAGCCCATGGAGGAGGAACCTCATGATCTATTGCTATGTGGTTAGAAGTAAGCCCAGTGTAGTGCCAAAGGGGCTGGGTCCTCGGAAGCTGATTTTGGCCCTACCACCTGCTGGGAGGGCTACTGCAGTCCTCGTCTGTGAAGTGAGGGTGGTGGGACTGGCTCACATCCTGATGAGAAGGAAATGTGTCTCATGTTGTGTCTAGACCTATCTGGCTCATCCCCTTTGAGCCTCAGTTAGTGTATGGAACGCCTTAGGGTAATCATTAAATATGCTTCTGCTTTATCCCTTTCCCAACAGCTAGAAGAAAAACTCAAAGAAAAAGTGGATGTGAGTCTGACTGAACGAATTAATCTCACCGGAGAAATGGACACATTCAGCACGTACGTACCTTCCAGGCGCTTACTCCAGGCTAACCTTCCTTTTCCACATGCCACTGGTGTGTGCTTTAGACCCTACAGAATCTAAGCGTTCCCCAGGCATTCTCTACCAGCCGTGAGGAGCAGTACCCTGATCTCCCTCCTCCTCCTTCTCCTCCTCCTCCTCCTCCTCCTCCTCCTCCTCCTCCTCCTCCTCATTCTACTTAAATAAGTTTTCAACACAGATGCTTTTGGAGGAGACCTCAAAGATACTCTAGGGTTAGCAATTATGGGAGTAGCCATGGAAGTTTGGGTCGGATAAGACCCACACAAATAAGAACAGGACATAAAGAGCCAGTTCTTCATTGTCAGTGATTAAAACCGAAGATTTCATAAAGAAATGACAATTTCAGTTTTGCACACAAGCCAAAAGCACCTGAAGAGGCCCGTAGCCATCATCCTGTCCCTTTCTGGAGCAGTGACTGCAGCCGTCTGTTTCTTTGCAGTGTCATCTCCAGCAGCATCCAGCTGTTGGTTCAGGATCTGGATGCAGCCTGCGATCCTGCCCTGATTGCCATGAGCAAGGTGAGGTCGTAGGAGCTGGCGTCCTACCAGAGTGACGATGTGCCATTCCTTATGTGTTTCCGACCCTGCTTAGTATCAGCTGAGTTCCCGCTAGGCACCTGGGGCTGTTGCTGACCCTTCTGTGGGGTGGGGATGGGGTGAGTCTGAAGGGGATGGGTGTTGTAATAAGAGCGGCAGGGCTGCGTCCCCGGCACCCAGCTGCCCACATGGCTTATGCCCCAAAATAATTACACGGAAACTGTATTCTTTTAATCACTGCCTGGCCCATTAGCTCCAGCCTCTTATTGGCTAGCTCTTACAATTGATCTAACCCATTTCTAATATTCTGTGTAGTACCACGAGCTGGCTTACCAGGAAAGATCTTAAACTGCGTCTGTCTGGAGTGGGAGAATCATGGCGACTCCCTGACTCGGCTCCTTTCTCCCAGCATTCTGTTCTGTTTACTCCACCCACCTAAGGGCTGGCCTATAAATGGGCCAAGGCAGTTTCTTTATTAAATGAAAGTAACTCCTCCATCATTTCCCCTTTTTTTGTTTAAACAAAAAAGAAAGGCTTTAACTTTTTTTTTTTTTTGGTTTTTCGAGACAGGGTTTCTCTGTGGTTTTGGAGCCTATCCTGGAACTAGCTCTGTAGACCAGGCTGGTCTCGAACTCACAGAGATCCGCCTGCCTCTGCCTCCCGAGTGCTGGGATTAAAGGCGTGCGCTACCATCGCCCGGCGAAAGGCTTTAACTTTAACATAGTAAAATTACATATAACAAAACGGTTATCAAGCAAGAATTAGTTACAATATTTATATCTATTTTATCTTTTATCATAACTAAGGAAAACATAACTAAGGAAAACTATAACTATAACTAACCATTCTTCAACTCCATCAAAGACTCCAGAAGGATATAATATTACCTAAGTAAACAAGAAATAAGAAACTTCAAACTTTAGAAATGACAGAGACATCTCACTGCCTGGACAGTCACCCAAAGTTCTTTTGTACCGTTGGGGCATCCATCTTCGGCCTACAGGCCCATAGTATCCAGCAGACACATTTTCATGAAGCAGGAAATTCCAAAGACAGTTCAGTCACTATCTGCTGTGTCCTGCAGAATGTCTCACAGACTCTTTCATGAGTCAGGAACCCCGAAAGACCATCTCACCTTTAGGCAAGTTCAGCAGTCCTCTCTCTGCGGGTTCTTTGTATCCAGTTTATGCATCAGTCCATGCAAGAGCAGTTTCTTGCCCAAATGGCTATCAAACTCCTTAAGGAGCCTCTTCGGTGCCCATCTTCCTCTTGAAGTAGATTGGTGCTGCCAGGAGCAGACGTGTCTCATTGTCATGAAGAGTCCTAAGTTATTAAAACATTCAAATGCCATATTCTGCAGTCTTTGAAAGATATGAAGAATGCCTATCTAAAATATATCTATGCACATCTAGAAAATCTAAATAACATGACTACAAGCTTGACTATTATTGATGATTATCCATTAACAACCTATATTTCCTAATTATACATTACATTTTTAAATGAACTATACAATCACAATACCTTAATCAAGATCAGAAATACATATGCATATAACAAAATTGACCTTAAAATCCATACCAATGTAAATTATTTATATCTATATCATATCCCCCTTTAAATGTAAAAGAATATTCATAAACAATATTTGGGAACATGGGCGCAGTTTTTTCTCTCCAAACTGCTTCCTGCTGAATGGGGGCGCTGTATTCAGATCTTTCATGGTGTAACCTGTGTGTCAGGGTCATCTCAGTTGGCAGTTGAATGAAGTAATTTTCTGAAGGTGTTCACAGCAACCTTTCAGGAGGGCGTGGTCTATCATACCATATTGGGATAGAAGAAATCCACAGGGTCGCATCCTCTGTGAAAACAAAAGAAGACCCTCTCCAAAGCATCATATCCTTAGACCCATATTCTGAAATCATAATACCCTTATATCCATTGTGGTTTAGCTTGGCAGCCCATATAATGAAATGTCTCTCTGTACTTAGCTCCTTTACAGTCAAAAATTTTAAAGAAAACACAATAATACAAAGAATCCAGACTCTCTGTGAATTTTCCATTTTTACGTGGCTTATTTTTCTTTATTTCTTTTAATCTATAACTATCTGTACTTTGTCTCTTTAAAGACTTTACCCTTTTTTTAAGACATTAACTTTATTCTTTATGTATATATTTCTTTTCTTTTCCAAGCCTACGTACATTCATCCAATACTGTGACTCATTTAGTGGTCTTTTATGTCTGAATCTGTCTTATTGTGAATCTGTAATTTTTTTTATTATCCAGGAGCATTTCTTAAAATGTTAAGCACTTCTTAAAAACTTAAGTTGCACCATGTAGGGGTAATACGGTACCGCCTGTGTCCTGCTCAGTCCAAACCTAAACTGCGCTGTTATTATGGTAATTATGGTAGTTCCTGCCTGAGACCAGCACATTTCAGCGTGTCAGAGCTGAGCCGCTCCTGCCTCAGAGCCATTTGGTGCTCCTGAGCCACACGCAGTTCCAGACACACAGCAGTCCACATTGCCATCAAGCAAGCCATAGCACTTTACTCCAAATGCTCCATTCAAAAGCTCTGTCTCCAGCAGGAGCCAGACAGAGATCGCGATGGCGGCACAGCCCAGAAAGCCGGCATTTTAAAACAGCCAATTTTTTCCTGCTGCTGAGTCAGGACAATTTCTTTGTGGCATGCAACCCACAAACAGCAAAAAGCTGTGTTAAATTCTCTCTCTCTCTCCTTTTCAAGCCCTCTCAGGTTTTACGTGGAGTTCATTAGCACGTTGGGTGCCACTCTGTTGTAACAAGAGTGGCAGGGCTGCGTCCCCGGCACCCAGCTGCCCACATGGCTTATGCCCCAAAATAATTACACGGAAACTGTATTCTTTTAATCACTGCCTGGCCCATTAGTTCCAGCCTCTTATTGGCTAGCTCTTACAATTGATCTAACCCATTTCTAATATTCTGTGTAGTACCACGAGCTGGCTTACCAGGAAAGATCTTAACCTGCGTCTGTCTGGAGTGGGAGAATCATGGCGACTCCCTGACTCGGCTCCTTTCTCCCAGCATTCTGTTCTGTTTACTCCACCCACCTAAGGGCTGGCCTATAAATGGGCCAAGGCAGTTTCTTTATTAAATGAAAGTAACTCCTCCATCAGATGGGTTCTTGGGTCAGCATCTAGCTCCTGCTGAAACCTGTCTGTGCTCTTGCTGGATAAGCAGTTTGCTGAGCTCTGCAGCACCGACTCTTGACTCTTTGCTTCATCCTGCCCACTGAGAGGTTCTGGCTTTTCCTGAGCTTTGGCGATTAGATTAATTTGATCACATAGTGGGCTCTGGTTTTAATGTACCCTCAGCCCTATGGCCCTTTTGTGCTCACCATGTACTGCTTTTTGGGGTTTTGTTTGCCTGTCTTTTCTTCCCCAGAGTGTAAATTCCTGAGGAACATGATGGCTCTCTGTATAACCTCAGGGTTTAGAAGGCTGAGGCAAGAGGATTTCAAGTTCAAGGCCTGCCTGTACTACACAGGAAGACCCTGTCTCAACAAAGAACAAGAGTATCCCCTACATGTCTAGACCATATTGGAGCCTTCATGTTTATTGATTAAGTGGAAAGTAGGCAATTCTTTGTTGACTTTTAAGCCCAGCAAGCCTTGTAGAGCAAGGGATAACAAACCATAGCCTGCAGCCAAATGTGGCCCACCACTTGCTCCTGCAAGTCTTAGTGGAACATAGCCATGTGCGTTCCCTTATGTGCCCTCTATGGCTGTCTCTGTGCTGTGACTGTAGAAATTAGTGGTTATAAAGAGACCTTATAGCCCACAACGCAAAAACACTGACTAGCTGACCCTGTTCAGAAAAAGCTTGCCAACATTTATCTAGTCATGGGCTTTTGGAAGACTCACTTGTCTGGGGAAAACTAGGCAGGATTTATGACAGAGGGCAGTGGGAGGAACCTTGACACTGGGGTCAGACAGCCCTACATTCTCTGGTTTCTTCTGAGAGCACTGCACACATGACTTAGCCTGTGCAGGCCCGTCTCCTCTATGTGAAATGCATCTGGCTGGCTGCCTCCCAGAGCTGTGAGACTGGACAGCAATGAGTGCCTGGTGGTGCCAGTCAAGTGCTCAGAAAGCCTTGGTTCCTCCCTCTTGACAAGAGGAATGCTGTGCCCCAGGAAGCAGACATTTGGTCTGAGTTTGATTTTATAGTAGATTATAACTATTTAACAAAAGTAGGATTAAAACCAAAACTTTGGCTTTAGGGTTTAAGGAGTGAAGTAGGAAGTTATGAAGCAGCTGATGTTCCAAAGCTCCTGTTCCCAAGGCCAGTCCTATGCCCAGCTGGGATCCCCAGCCACACACTGTAAGCAGGCAGCTGGAGGCTAGGCTGTTCTCTTAAAGAAGCAGGCTGTGAGGATTCGTTTCCTGGGCTCTGGCTATTCCCTCACTGCTGGCAAACACTCTATACGCATCCTGAGTTTGATCCGTTCCAGCTGCCATCTCCTGAACCGCCACACACCACAACCTGGAACGCAGCTGCCAAAAGATTTTCACACTGACCAAAGGAAGAGTGGAATCTTTTTTTTCCTCAGTAAAATAACACATGGAATGGGTTTAACACTGCAAGTGTTGCTTATATGAACTGTCAGTTCATTAGGCAGACTGCCCTCAAGTTCCCCTTCCTCACCGTCCATTTCTCCCTAGATGCACACCAGCAAATATAGCCATACCTCCAGAATCTTGTGTTTATATCATAGGAAAATCCTAGGTTTGGGAGCATAGCAGTTGGAAGGCCATTCCTTTTTGTTGGAGTCTTCTGGAGTTCTAGTAAAATGAGATCCGTGTGATTAAAGTAAACATGGCAGTGGTCGCGGGCTGCCTCGGTATGCACCCTGTTGGTGCCTGCAGCCTGTTTCATGGAGTTTCTTCTAGAATTTCTCCAAACCTTTGTGATGGCGATTATTTCCGTCTCTGATTCCGTTGTTGTTTGCTGCTGGCTGACTAGTCCAGCTTGGACTCTGCCTAGCACGAGGCTGGGAAAGGCCTAGGCATTGTCTCCAGGTGTTTCATCTGGTGGGCGGAGGCAGGAGATGTGGGCAGAGTGTGCGGAGAACTGCGGTGGGGTGAGAGGAGAAAAGAAGAATCCAGCAGTCAGCATGAGAAACCGATGGGGGATGGGACCTGGTCCAGTTCTCCTGAGGGAGTGTGTGATGAGGAGGCTGTTTCCAACAGGACTGCAGTGGGAAGCAAAGCTTCTTAAGTTAGGAAAGTCATTTTTGTCAAAAATTACCAATCCCACTCACTGCCCTACGAAGTTACAGAATACTCTGGATTCAAGCAAGGCTGTTTTCAAGTTTATGCTGTGTGGGAGAAAACTCAAAATAACAATCGAATAAATAGATGTATTTCATAAATAGTGAGGACAGTGTGGAGTTGGTTTCCGGTGTAGCAGAACCCAGGGCTGGCTCTGAGGAGAGGGACGGAGGCTCCTTGACAAGGTTGCTGGAGCCCAGCAGCTCCATTGTTGTCCTGGGAGGCCAAAGCAAGCTCTAGATCCTCCTCAGTTGCCATATTTCCTGTCAGTACCTCGGATCTCTTGACTGAACAGTTTGTACTGCTCCTGTGCAAACACCGTGCACCCCAGGTCCCAGCCGGTCCCACTAGCCTGAGTGTGCTCTGCCTTCTGGTGGCTTCCTTGCCCTCCCTCCCTCTGACCTTTTTGTGTAGAATTCTCTTCCCATCGTGGTCTATCCGAAAAAAAAAAGTGCGACCTTTTTAAGAGCGAGCTTGATTATCTGTCCCCCTTGTAAAAGTTACGGTGTAATTCCTGTCTTAGTTAAGGTTCCTGTTGACTATCTGTCCCCTTGTAAAGTTACGGTGTAATCCTGTCATACTCCATTACCTAAGGAAGCCAGGACAGGAACTCAAGGTAGGAACCTGGAGTCAGGTTGACAAAAACAAAACAAAACAAAACAACAACAACAACAACAACAACAAAAACCCTAACCAGAACAAATCCCAGAGCACAGTTCGCTCCTTAAAGTGTCCAAATTAATAGAATTTGGTACACATATGAGGCCACATGTCCACCAGGACTGTCTCATTCCAGGGTACCCTTATCACCCTAGAAAGAAGCCCATCCCTCTCAGCAGCCCCCCACACACCATATTCCCTCAAAGCCATTAGTCTACTTCCTGTCTGTATAGATTACTATTCTAGACACTTTACATGTGGTTGTGTGTAGCTTTTCCTGCTGGGCTTCCTTCACTGCACAGTATTTTCAAGGTTCATTCATGGTATTCCATGTGTCCATACTGCACATTTCTGGTTTTTTGTGAATTTTGTTTGTTTTTATTTCCAGATAGGGTCTTACTGTATAGCCCTGGCTGGCTTAAAACTTACTATGTAGACCAGGTTGCTCTAAAACCCACAAGTGATCCACCTGCTCTGTCTCCCTAGTACTAAGATTAAAGATGTACACCCCCACATCTGGATGCACTCCATTTTAAAGCAGTGCTAGGGCTTGAACCCAAGACTTTGCAGAGGCCAAGCCTCTAGTTCATTCCTTTTAATGAGTGAGTGATATTCCATTATTTCCTTGTTAGAGTTATTTCCAGCTAGCGTGAACAATGATGTAAACATCTGTGTGAGTGTGTGTTCTCAGTTCTCTTTAGTACACACCTAGGAGAGGAAGTGCTGAGTCTCAAGCTAGCTTCTATATTACTGCTCCCAGCACTGCCTCATGGTTTCCCATATCTGCCAATTTGACATTCCCACCAGCACAGTATAAGCTTCTAATCTTCCCACATTTCCACCAGTATTTTCTTTGCATTTATTAAAATCATGGCCATCCTTGTAGGTATGAAGAAGTACCTCCTTGTGGCCTCACTGCATTTCCCTGATGACTGAGATAAAGTGACAATAGGTATCTCTTTGGGGTTGGCAATCTGAGTGTCCTCCTTAAAGAAATATTAACTGAACTGTCACCATTGTAAACTTGGGTTTTCTGTTATTGAGTTATGGAAGTTCATCATCTTCTCTTTCTCCTTTATTTTTTAGTGTTTTGCTTTGTTTTGGTTTTGATTTTCTTTACTTTTTTGTTTCTTTGGGGGGGGGGTTGGGGTTTTTGTTTTGTTTTGTTTTTTCAAGACAGGGTTTCCCTGTGTATCCCTGGCTGTCCTGGAACTTACTCTGTAGATCAGGCTGGCCTCGAACTCAGATCCACCTGCCTCTGCATCCTGAGTGCTGACATTCAAGGTGTGTGTTAGCTCAGGATAGTGTCAACCTGTCTATCCCGTTGCTGCAGCCTCCCAAGTGATGAAAATTCCTTTCAGAGCCTATAGCAGCTCTGTGTGGTGTTCACTCATTCTGGGGACTGACTTTTCATTCCTGCATAATGTGTCCTTATATCACTGAAGTCTAATTTATCATCTTTGTTCTTATTCTTATGCTCTTGGTGTCATAACAAGGATAGATTACCTAAGGACAAATTGCTTTATAGATTAGGCTCTTATGTCCAAGTCTTCAATCCAGTTAGAGTTAATTCTGCGTGTGTTGTGAGGTGAGCACTCACTGCATCCCTCTGCGTGCGTGCAGATATCCAGCTTTCCCACCCATGTACTCAAGAGACAGTTTCCCTTATTGAATGGTCTTGTTACTCTCTGCAAAAATCCTGAGAGAGGCTGGAGTGGTGGCTCAGCAGTTAAGCACTTACTGCTCTTAGTTTCTAGAACCCCACTGGTGGCTTACAACCACCTGTAACTCTAGCTCCAGGCACCAGGCACACATGCAGTACACATACATGCAAGCAGGACTTGCATACGTATAAAATAAGTGCATCTTCTTTAAAAAATGAGAACAAGCCAGGTGGTTGCTACACGCCTTTAATCCCAGCACTCAGGAGGCAGAGGCAGGTGGATCTCTGAATATGAGACCAGTCTGGTCTACAAAACAGTTCCAGGACAGCCAGAACTGTTACTGTTACTGTTACTGGAAGGGAAAGACAGAGAGAACAGGGAAGCAGTTCAACGTAGATGCATGGGTTTTTGCAGACTTGGTTAAGCCTGTCCTTGTGCCCTGTTTGGATTCTGAGCTTGTTAAAGTGACTTTAGAATAGGTTGCTGCAGGTCCCCCAGCTTTGTTCTTTCTTGACATTGCGTTAGTTATTCTGAGTCCCTTACCATGTCACCATTTCTTATCTTGGCCAGAAAATGTTTTTCTCCCTCAAAATACTCTAGTACCAAACTCCCTCTCTATTACACAGTTCTTTTCTAATTTCCATCTTCCTCTTAATCTTTGAACACCTCGAAGTCTATGTCTTGTCTCTTGTAGAATGCCATGCATAGGCCAGACCTTGCTCTTTGGCAGTGCACTGCAATGACCTCAAAGGCAAAGAAGGGAGGAAGAAACCAGAAATAAGGACCAAAGATTCCCATTTGACCAAAGGATGTGGAGAAGTGGAGATGATACTGGGATAACTGAGCTGCATGGAGCAGGAGATCGTATATCTCTGTGGAGGTGGCAAATCATAAGCCCCCTGTTCTCTCCAGCTGAGAATGAGGCCTGGGTTCTTCACCCTGCTTCTGGGTAGGTGAGAAAGTACAGAGTGACCAGGTCAGCAGAAATCTTACAGGTGGTAATCCCAGCACTGCAAAGGCTGAGCCAGGTATCAAGTTCCAGGTCAGCCTGGCCTATTAATGAGACTCTCAAAGATGATGGATGGATGGATGGATGGATGGATGGATGGATGGATGGATGGTAGCTGAAGTAACATACATAGTGAGTATGTGCCGGGCTCTGGCTTATCCTTGGTCATGAGTGCACCAGGCATTCCAACTCACCTTTTAGATCCGTATCCAGCTTTTCACAGGGATGACTATCCTATAAAACAAGATACTTGTTGAGTAGCCAGACCAAGTGTTTGAGTATGCCTGAAAATGATGGAATTGGCCTGGCCTGCTCGTCATCTGTTTGTTTTTTGTATTACACCCAACATGCATGGCTCTTCAGAGCAGTTCCATGACCAGAAATCACCAAGCTTCCTTTCCATGATCAAGATGCATCATTCTTTCTCATGAAAAATATGAAACCATCCTCTGATTCTTAGGAAGGGGTTATTTGGGGAGTTTGGATAGAAACATGAGAAGTTTGTCTTCTAGCTGTAAATTCCACAGATTCTTAGGAACCAGTATGTCCAATTATAGTCTTCCAACTAGGATTGAGATAAAAATCTGCCTCCTTAAAAGGGTGCTGTCTTTACTGGTTTTTGTTTTTTGTTTTTTGTTTTTTTTTTCCAGAACTGATCACTAGGTTGAAAGAATCAAAGATTCTATCCAAGGTCAAACACACTTAGCTTTTCCTGTTAATACTAATTTTAGAAAAAGCAAGGAAAAAACAGAATAAGTTCAACTTCCTTCTAGTCCGGCGTGTATCTTCTATTAGGTTTCAGAATTGTGACCATGCACTGATTTAGGAAACTGAAGATAGTTTGAGGCAGCTAGCACCGGCCTCAGATCTGCTCCCATTCTCCTCATTAAAATGTATCCTGTGTCAGCAGGCCTACAGAGCATGGCCACCAGAACCCTCCCGACTCATTTTCCACATATGACCAAGGTGTGCCTTCCTTTTCATGAAAAATATTTTTATTATGATGAAGGCAGATCACCCTCATTATTATTAGAAAATACAGATTTATTTATTCATTCATTCATTCATTCACTTATTTTGAGGTGAGGTCTCATGTAGCTCAGGCTGTCCTGGAACTCACTATGTTAAGCAGGCTGGCCTCTTATGTCACAGAGATCCACCTGCCTCCGCCTCCCAAGTGCACCACCACACCTGGCACTTATTTTTATTTATTTTGATTCATGTATGTATGAGTGTGTGTGTGTGTGAGAGAGAGAGAGAGAGAGAGAGAGAGAGAGAGAGAGAGAGAGAGAGAGAGAGAGAGAGAAGAGAGAACGTTGCACGTGGAGGCCAGAGTCACTGGATCCTTTCGGAACTGGGGTTATGTGCGGTTGTGAGCTGGCCAACCTGAGTACTGGAAACTGGCCATGGGTCCTCAAGAAGGAAGAGTAGTGCATACCCTTAACTCCTGAGCCACCTCTCCAGCCCCCCACCCCTGATATTTAAAAGAAGACTGTAATTACAATAATTGGATTTGTTCCCTTTTTCTTTTTATGCTGATATGTTTATAAATAAATAAATAGAAAGATGGCCCAGCAGTTAAAGGAGCTTGCTGCCAAGCCCAAGGGCCGAAGTTTGATCCTTGGGACTCACATAGTCGAAAGTGAGTTGCAAGTTGTCCTCAGACCTCTACACATATGCAGTGGCACAAACACTCTCACACACGCAAACAAATAGGCGGTGGTGCAACCTTTAATCCCAGCACTTGGGAGGCAGAAGCAGGTGGATCTCGTGAGTTCTAGGCCAGCTTGGTCTACCTATCAATCTCCAAACCAGCAAGGACTGCACAGAGAAACCCTGTCTCAGCTCCCGAAAAAGGCTGTATTATAGCTGAGTGGTAGAGCGATTGATTGCCTAGCACATATGACACCCTGAGTTTTAGTCCTAGCACCACTCCCACCAAAAACCATGAAAAGTTCTATAAGGCCACCCCCATCCCAGTCTGGTGTGGTGTCACCACTGGGAAATGTGTGCCAGCACTTGGGAGGTGGAAACAGGAAGATCAGGAGGGCATAGCCATCCTCAGCTCTGTAGTTTAAGGCCAGCCTGAATACATGAGCCCTTGTCTGAAAAGAACAAGACAAAAGTAAAAATCACTTCCCTGTTGATGAGCCGTATGTACACGTACATGCCTATCTCCTTAAGACCTTTTGTGCTCCACTGTCTGTCCCAGGTCATCCTGCCTTCCCCTGGGAGTTATCTCGGAGCATAGTTGCAGTGAGTCATCAGTTCTTCCTCCCCTGCACACCCCACCTCTCCCCAGCTATCTGCATGTCTGCACTCCTAGCCGGGAGTACATTTTACTAGGCTAAAGTCTCCCAACTGTCCTCATGTTAATTGAAGATAGTCTTTCTAGAAGTAACATGGTAAAGTGGAAATACCATGGGCTTTGGGATGGGACAAGCCAGAATCTGTGTCTCCCACCTGCCAGCTGACTGGCCTCACTAGACAGGTCATCACTGTCCTGAAGCTCATGTTTCCGTCTGTGAAGTGTGGTAATACCATCATACGCAGGAGCTGGTGTGACAGCGTCAGTCACAGTGCTGAGAACATAGTAGGTGATCATGAGTGGTTCTCCCTGTCTTCTCACCAAGGCTTACTCCAGTGCTGAGCATGCGGAGGTGCCTGTAAATAATGCAGGGGCTTGCAGGAGTGAGTGCCCGGGTGTGTGTATGAAGTCCAGGACTTGGTGCCCGTGGCTCGGAAGCCCAAATCACAGCCCTAGACTACAGCTGCTGGAGTCCAAACATGTGGGGCTGTGCTCCCTATCAATCTAACTTGGGGCAGGGATTTAGGTTTTCAGTTGAGGATCAGGTTGTCAGGAGGCCTTTCAGAGCCTTGTGCAGAAGAGGAAAGGCAAGGTCTGCAGTGAGCTCTCTGCAGGGCTGCAGCGGGCCCTGTGTAACAATGTGATGGTCTCCTAGCCTGCTGTGGGAAGTAGCAGCATGGACCACACACCTCCGACGGCAGAAGTAGAACTCCCCAGATGGGCTGGGCTCCACAACGCCACCTCTGGTTAAACACGAGTCCTGGGCACTTCTGTCATTGCTTTCTTAATTTTCTTGCTTGCTCTTACTGTCAACACTATATCTGATGTACAAGTTTTTTGTGAACTATTTCTTGTTATTTATATAGTACCAGATGGTATTCAACTCAGTTCACCTCACCCCCAAACAGAGGGCACAAAAGAAAAATCTCGTTATAAAAGGGTAACTTAAATGCTGAGTGCCAGAATTTAGCTGGAAGTGCTGGATTCTTTTTGCTCTGCTCATTCTAGCACAAACGCCATTTGTGCCCTTTGCTGAGATTTGCCTGACAGCCGCATGCACCCAAGCAGAGGTGCTTTGCTCTTTGTCACAAGTGTCGCACAAGCACACTTGTGTAGTGCTAGGGCTTTCGATGATCCTGCCTGTCTCGGCGGTGTCATTTGAGTGCCCTGTTCTATCAGACTATCAGAACTAAATGGCATCACACACAACTAGTAAGTGAAGTGACACCAGGCAAAGCTTCTCCCACGGGAAGCCACACACACACACACCACACACTCACACAACACACGCACAGCCCTCAGACTACTTGTACTGCTGCCTAATTTGTTTCTTGTTTGGGGGAACATGTTCTTGATGTACAAGCCAGGGTACCCTTTAGTTTATGGTAGTCCTCCTACGTGTTACCACACCCAGTTTTTTGACAATTTACATTACAGCTAAGACCAGAAATGGCGGTGCAGGCCTTTGAGCCCAGCATTTGGAAGACAGAGACAAATCTCTGAGTTCCAGGCCAGCCTGGGCTACATGGTAAGATCTTGTACCCCCAAAATACACAGCAACCTAAGCCATAACCATCTGGGGTAGTTGAGGGCAGGCGTCAACCAACTAGAGTGGTATCAAGGCACAGGCACTGCTGACTGTATTTTGTACATTTTTTTTTTAGTAATAGATATGGGCTGGTTACTGAGCATGGTGGTGTGTGTTAGTGATCGGCACTTGTGGGGCTGAGGCAGAAGAATTACCAGGAGTTCAAAGCTAGCCTGGCCTAGATAAGCAGGACTACAGGGCGAGACCCTGTCTCAAAACACCAGAAAGCATGAGGTTGAGAAACAAGGACTGGAACTGAAGCTCACAGGTAGAGCACGGAGACCGTGGGTTCCTTTCCCAACACAAGAAAATAAAAACAGGCTGAGGAGATAATTCAGTCAGTAAAGTGACTGCCATGACCCTGATCCTAAGCACCCAAGTAAAACGCCAGGTGCTGTGGCACTGGGAAGTAGAGACAAGCAGATCCTTGGCATGTGGTGGCCAACCCCCCCCCCCAACTAGTGAGAGACCTGTCTCAAAACAAAGTAGACTCCTGAGAAACAGTATCCAGGGTTGACCTCTGGCCTCCACTCACATATGCACACACATGTACACATACATACACACATACAATAAGAACAATGTCAGTTCTCATTTCCCAGTACTTTAAATTATTTTCTTCATTAAGCTAACTAAAGTTTAAAATCATGAACACTTGCTAAACTTCTTTCAATTTGACCGTACTTGACTAAAACTTAAAGCAGGTGGGAATCTCCTCACATGACTCATGTGAACATCAGTGTGATATCCATCCAGCTAACTAGCAAGAACTTGAAGCAGCCACGCAGCTACAATCTGCCTTGCATCAGAGATGCTTTATAACCAGTGACAGAACATGTCACCACTTCTCTTTATAGCTGTGTTCTGTGAGTGGGGAGCTGTCATCTTTAAATCATTGTTTATAAACTACATTAAGATCGTGAACTATCCAGTGCTGCCAGCTTGGGAGGCACTTGTCATTTGTATGTTGATTTGAGGTGGGACATGAAATTCTCTCTGCCCAATTCCCCATGTTTGCTCATGCCTGGGTCCCTGTGTTCCAAGCTTTGCTATAGAACTGGGAAGAGGAAGATGAAGGGTGTCAGTTTGGGCCTCACCCTATGAGTTCACTGGGAATCAGGACATTCATTGTTTGGTAGGATCAGATCTTTAAAATGGGATGAAAGAAAAGCCTCTCAAATAAGGTAACAGATAATGAGGAAAACATTACACATAGCTCACTGTACAGGCAACTCCTGTTGGAGCTTTAACTGTTTCTCCATTGTTTCTATTTTTTCTCAGATAATTTTTTTTCTTTTACTACCAAACAAGGCTGTACTTCCAGCTACTGGAGAGGCTGAGGTGGGAAGAGCTCTCAAGTTCAGAAGTCATGAGAGCAGCCTGAAACACAATGCAGTTCTGTCTCAGTCAATCAACAGATCCATAAATAAGATTTCCTTTTTTTTTCAGAGATCTTTAAAAATGTATTTATTTTGTATGTGTGTGTGCGCACATGTGCCATAGGCATGTGTGGAGGTCAGAGAACAAGTTGCAATCATCAGTAGTCTTCCTTCTACCATGTAGGTCCCAGGTAGGAACGCGGGGCATCAGGCTTGGCAACAAGTGCCTTTACCTGCTGACAGAGTTCCCCTTCTCTGTCTGGAGCCTGCGTTTGTTTACTTGGGTTTTGTTTGTTTGTTTTGGTAGAGACAAAGTGCTACTTATATGGTCCAGGCTGGCCCCAAGCTTACAAACCTCGGTCCTCAGCCTATAAATGTTGGGATCACAGGCATACACCATCACACCCAGCTTCAAAAGCTGATTTGAAGTTTTGCAAGAGGCTTTTCACATTATTTGTAAAATGAGGGGAGGGGGGGTAGAGAGCTGACTCAGAGATTAAGAGAACATGTTGCTTTTGAGATAACCTAGATTCACTTCTATAAAAATAAGTGTTTTCTTGCCAGAGACATGAAAGCCTTAGAGCTGCTGACCTCCCTTCTGAATGGATCCAAAAGGTTAGTTTGGCTTAAGAGGGCTTTGAACAGGCAGCCCTGTTAGGCTGTGAGAGGCCAGCTCAGCAGGGCTCCTTCAAGACAGGGTCAGGAATGAGTGCATGCTAGATGACAAGCTGAGAGACCCCAGCCCTCCTGCGTTCCACTAAACGACAGAGTCTACACTGTTAATTCTTCCTGCCTTCCAGGCCATGCCCCTGCTTCTCCCTTGGGTGTGCAAGCTTGAACTCCATTTTATTTGTTTATTTTGGGGTTTTTGTTCTGATTTATTTTTGTTATTATTTTACTTTGTTTTGTTTGAGACAGGGTCTATCTAGTCCTGGCTGTCCTGGAACTCACTATGTAGATCAGACTGGTCTCCAATTCATGGAGATCCCTCTGACTTTGCCTTCTGAGTGCTGAGATTAAAGGTGTGTATTACCACTCTCAGCCTTATTTTTGTTCTTTTATGTTTGTTTTGGTTTTGTTTGTTTGTTTGTTTGTTTAAGACAGGGCTTCTCTGTGTAAGAGCCCTGGCTGCCCTGGAACTCACTCTGTAGATCAAGCTGGCCTTAAACTCACAAAATCTATCTGCCTCCCAAGTACAGGAGTTAGAGGCGTGAGCCACCACCACCCAGCTCATTTTTGTTGTTCTTAACTAGTCAAAGATCACATCAGCCACACATGTACTTGTGTGTGTACTTGCATGTATTAGGGGGAGAGGGGAAGGTTGTAGCTAGGAGACTGAGTCAGGAAGATTGTTGTAAGTTTAAGGCCCACCTAAGTTACATAGTAAGTTCCAGGCCAGCCTAGACTACAAAGTAAGACCCTGTCTCAAGAAACCAATAAATAACAATAATAAAATCCCAGACTCTTCCCAGTTGACTTGAAAAAGGGTGTATAAGTTAAATCTCTTCTACTTGTTTCTGGGTTTTACCACATTGAGCCCAACTGCTAAATCTCTCCAGTCTCTCAAGCTACAAGTACCTGGAAGTAAACACTCCTTCCCGTTCTTCAGTCCTGGTGGTTGTGTCTCTCTATGGCAATGATTCTCAACCTTCTAATGCTGTGATCCTTTAACATCTCATGTTGTGTTGGCTGTCAGCCATAAAATTATTTTTGTTGTTGGACGGTAGTGGTAAACGCCTTTAGTCCCAGCACTCAGGAGGCAGAGGCCAGCCTGGTCTACAAGAGCTAGTTCCAGGACAGGCTCCAAAGGTACAGAGAAACCCTGTCTCGAAACCCCCACACACACACACACAAAAAAAAAAGAAACCAACAAAAAGCTATTTTTGTTGCTACTTCATAACTATAATTTTGCTAGTTATGAATCATAATGTAAATATCTGATATTCATCCCCTGTGAAAGGTCATTCAACCCCAAAGGGGTTGCAACCCACAAGTTGAAAACCACTGTTCTCTGGGTTTAGACAGATTCTTACCCTCTGTCTAGTGATGTGGTGAGCATCCCTTACACAGCTTCGCTTGGGTGGGAACCTTAGGTGGAAACAGTAGGAAAAAGAACAGAGCCTGTGCTCCATGCCACCGGTGAGGCTTGTTCTTATTCAGAGCAGCCTGTGTCACAGAACTAGTATGTTGGCAGAGGCCAATCCCTGTAGCACCAAGTGACCTAATTTCCACTCCCACACCCCTTCCTTGGTACTAGATAACACTGTTCCCCAGTAGCATCTCTAAAACCTGGTACTGTCCTGTCGCTATTTCAGATGCCGTGGCAGAATGTGGAGCATGTTGGTGACCAGAGTCCTTACGTCACTTCTGTTATTCTCCACATTAAGCAGAACGTCCCTATCATCCGTGACAACCTGGCTTCCACACGGAAATACTTCACGCAGTTCTGCATTAAATTTGCAAAGTAAGTCCTGAGTTGTTTCTTGATGCACTTCTTGTTTTCATCTCCCAGGATAAATGAGCAGGAGATGCCCATGGCCATTTCCCTGCCAGGAATTGTGCAGTTCACGAGCCACACTGGCAGTCAACCCCAGGATCGCTCTCCAGGTGTACCTCTCTGAGTGGGGAGAGACCTGTGATGGCCCTGGTGTTGTGCTCAGTGGACTTACTTTACTGCTCTACTCAACTACCCAGCATGCCCAGTTTCTAGCTGGGCTCATCTGGGGCCTCCAGGAAAACTAGCATTCTTCTGTCCTCCAAAGGGCTGTAGTGGTAGGAGCGAATGGACCACTTTAGGACACGAGCATGCTTAGAGCAGCAGGCTTCAGCCATGACAGACAGGAACAATTTGGGGTATCTTGCTCTTCTCAATTCTGTACATGAAACCTCTCCTTGCTCAGGTTTTTGTTTTTCAGTAAGTTCATGCGAGCATTTTATCTGACTAGAGTCTGAACTTCTCAGGAGTTGGACCATCAGTTGTGCCTTTCGGCCTTTATTTTTCCTCCTCCTCCATAGGACTTGTTATTGTAGCTGCCAGAAATTATCCACTTGTGGATGTCGTTACATCCAGGCAAAGTTCTAGAAATTAGGAGCAGCAAGTTGTTGAGCTCCAGTGCCGAAGTGATAGAGCAAGCACCACATTGCCTGCCTTCTGGTCATGTCCTCGTGTGTGGCCATTTCTGCCTTGAATTTTGAAGCAAAGAAGCAGTTTGGTTCTTTGCCAGTCAACATCTGGCTCCAGCCCTGTTTCCTGAGAGGCCAGGCAGTGATGAGGGCCAGTGTCTCCTTTGACCAATTATCAGACACACAGTTTGGCAAGTTGCTTCAGGAAGGTCAGTGCTGTCCAAGCTACCGTATTTGGATTGTTCTCATCCAGGTCCCAACTGGTGACTCAGGCTTCTGAGTTGCTCTTTCCCCCAGATCTCTCCCGGTTTGTATTCAATTAGATTCCCCCATCTGACATAAATAAACGCCAAGGAACAGCAGTGACAGAGTAGCTGTAGAGTTAATTTTAGTTTCAAGCTCATCAGCAGGGCTTGGGCTGACTCCCCAGGGAGCCTTTATGTTTGCAGGCCGCAGATGGACCAGAGCTGACATTCCCTTCCCTCTCTGGGCGCTCATTAATGTGTACTAAACACTGCTGATAGATCACAGTGATGTCCCCTGTAACCACTGCTACATTGTCCCTGTAAAACTCTGCTGTGACTCAAAACCTCCACTGTGGGCACCCAGGGGTCCGATTGAGCTAAGGTTAAAGTGAATAAGGAGTCCATTGCTCAGCCCGTCCAGTGTCAACCTCACATTCTGTCATCGCCTTTTAATTTTATTACTAAGCTCATTCTGAGTGATCTGGGAATAGGGTGCCCATCCCCCACATCTGGAAAAGTTTGGCTGTAGACCTAGAAAGTTTAGAAAGTTTTGTGCTTTAACTCTTGGTACCCTCCCATGATTATAAAATCTCAGCCCAGACCAGTAGCCACTATTTCCATCCTGGTGACCCTTGGCAATGACACATCACATTGCTGGTTTCTCTTCTCCAAAGACTTGTGCCTGGATTATCCCCATGTTTCTGCTGATCACCCAGCATGGACTAATTAGGGCAAGGGCACAGCCTCAGCACTCAAGTGAGAAGGCGCTTCCGTTACAAGCCAGGTGTGCAGGTGTGAGTAGTCCCAAGTTTAGCCTCGCCTTACCTGGCTGGCTCAGGTTAAGGGCCAAGAACCCCTCCAGACCCTCTTATTCACACTCCCTCTAGATTAGTAGGCCCACTCCTCCCTGGACTGCGGGTCCTCTTCCATTGCCTCCTTCTCCACAATTGCTAGTCCATCGGTGGCTGCATTGCCTCCAACATAATAACTTAACAAGGCCACTCCTGGTTGAAACTGCAGTTTGGGTTACAGATGACTTCTCTCACCCACTAAACTAGCACACCTCTATTCCATGAAATTGTCCCAGAAGTCCTTAGTTAGCAACGTGATTGCAGTGCGCGGAGAAGGTGTGGCGAGACTGAAGGACCCGGACATAGCATGGAGGAGGGAGGAGACAGATGGCAGCCAGCCTTGGTGGAAACCTCGCCCCTTTCGTCTTTCCTCCATGGTCCAGGGCCCGGGGGCACCGCCTGCTCAGCACACTCTGGATCTTGTCTAGTTATGCCCGTGTCTACTTTCCACAGCAGCACAACAGCCTCCTTGACTCAGGCCCTGACTTGCTGGACTGTCACTGTCCTTCACCCTAAACAGCATTACCAGGCCACCTGGCCTAAGTTGTCGCTCAGTGCTTGGCAGATTTTTTTTAAATCTTATAATTTTTGTTTGGTAAGAGAATTACTGCCTTAGCTATTTATTTCTTGGTTTTGCTTTCAGATACCCTTACACTGCCCATGTAGCTTCAGCTCTTGCCACTGTTCGGATATTTTCAGTCACTGGTACTCAAATGGGCTTGAATGGCAAGGTGGATTTTTTTGTTTGGTTTGGTTTGGTTTTTTTGTTTGTTTGTTTGGTTGGTTTTTTTGAGATAGTGTTTCTCTGTAGCTTTGGAGCCTGTCCTGGAACTCTCTCTGTAGACCAGGCTGGCCTTGAACTCACAGAGATCTGCCTGTCTCTGCTCCCAAGTGCCACCACTGCCCTGCTTGTTTTTGTTTTTTTGAGACAGGGATGCACTATGTAGCTCTGGATGTTCTAGAATTCATTATGTAGACCAGGCTGACTTTGAATTCACAAGAAATCTGCCTGCCTCTGTTTCCTGAGTGCTAGGATTAAAGGCATGTGCCACCACACTTGGCACAAGATAGATTTTTAAAACTTCATATAACTTCAAGTCTAGAGGAAGTTAGGGCTCGAGAGTGGTTGGTTTAGGCTGAAGAGATGGCACATGCTGCTTCTGCAGAGACCTCCAGTTCAATTCTCAGTACTCAGTACTCACATGGAACAGCTCACAACAGCCTATAACTCCAGCTCCCAGGGATCCAATGTCCTCTTCTAGCCTCCCTGGAACCTGCACACATGGTTACATGCACACACACAGACACATATACTAAAATAAAAATATAGCCGGGCGGTGGTGGCGCACGCCTTTAATCCCAGCACTCGGGAGGCAGAGGCAGGCGGATCTCTGTGAGTTCGAGGCCAGCCTGGTCTACAAGCGCTAGTTCCAGGACAGGAACCAAAAGCTACGGAGAAACCCTGTCTCGAAAAAAAATAAATAAATAAAAATATATATACTTTTTTTTAAACAAACAATTGCTTTAGTGTTTTGATGGCTTTTGACCTGGGATATTCTCTTGGACACTGGCCACCTCCTCAGAATGATGGTAGAATGACAAGTGTAGGTGTTTATCTAGCTCAACAGTGCCCTAAGCAGGAAGAAGGAGTCTCACACCAGCCTTGCTGTGAGGTCCTTCCCTCCAGGTGATTAAACTGCCATAGGGTAATTCTCCCTCTTAGGACCTGAAACAGTCACCAGTGGAACTGGCTGAAGCTCAGTAGTATTGACCTCTGTAGGACTGGAGTGTGGCTCATTGCTAGAGTTCTTGCCACCTGAGTTCCATCCCCAACACCACAAACAAAAATAATTCACCTCTCCAGCTTAAGATGGGGTGAGCTTTCCGCAGAATCCCAGGCTGTTCTTCCTAAACAAAACTGGAGCTGAAGTTAGAAGGAAAGAGTAGGCTGTGTGTGGAGTATAGGGGAACATGTGTGGGGGGTATAGGGGAACGTAGTGTCCACCCGGAGTCTCGGTTTCCTCATGAAAGGAAGTAGGGCCTTAAAAAGTTTCTGCCACTTGCCACCTTTAATCCTCGCACTCAGGAGCAGAGGCAGGCAGAGCTCTGTGAATTTGAGGCCAGCCTGGTCTACAGAGCAAATTTCAGGGCTACACAGAGAAGCCCTGTCTCAGATAGATAGGTAGGTAGGTAGGTAGGTAGGTAGGTAGGTAGGTAGGTAGGTAGGTAGGTAGGTAGGTAGATAGATAGATAGTTTCTACAGCCCTTTACTACAAGGAGAATAAGCTTAACTTGTCACTTTTCTATCAACAGCTCATTCATCCCCAAATTTATCACCCACCTCTTCAAGTGCAAGCCAATCAGCATGGTGGGAGCAGAGCAGGTAAGGAGAACTTCCTGCAGGAATTTATTAAGGATCCAGCATATAGGCTCAGGCAGATTCAGTCTAAAGAGACTGAGACAGGTTTCCCTGAAGTACAGAAATATGGTTGCTTGACCACTCCTTTTGCTTCCTTGTTTTAATCTTTGAGATAGGTTCTCATATTGTAGCCCAGATGGGACTGAGATCAGTTAGATAATCACAGCCTCAGTCACATGTATGGAAGGTCACAAAACAAGTTAGGGGAAACTGTCTTAGGGGCACAAGACTGAAGGTTTCAGATTTCTCTGAGGACTGGTACTGGAGGGATAAGGGTCAGTGTTCTAAGTCCAGCAGGGGCTCTGAGTGGCTGGGCAGAGGGCCTGTGAGACCGAGCAGGGAGAGTCAGAACTCACCTCCCCAGGAGGCTCTTCAGCTGATTCTCTGCTGGAGCTTGATGACACATGCCTGTAGTCCCAGCACTTAGGAGACTAAAACAATAGGATTTAGAGCTCACGGCCAATGTACAGTAGATAGTGAGACTCCGACCTAAGGAAACATGACTTAGTTCATGTCATCTGAGCCCTGGCGAACTGCGTTGTATGTTACAGCAAAGTCACTTCTTTTCATCTCCCACCTATTCAGACTCTCTGAAATTTGGGCATTTTGAGTTCAGGGAACACTCTGATTGATTTTGAAAATAAAAACAGAGATTAGAAAGATTGTTCTGTGGTAAACATTAACCAAAAGTAACTTGAAAAAGAAGAGGTTTATTTGACTTTTGCATCATCAAGGGAAACCAAGGCAGGAATTCAAGGCAGAAACTGAAGCAGAGACCATGGAGGAAGCTGCTTACTGGCTGGCTCTCCATGGCTTGCTCGCTCAGTCTGCTCTTTCATACAACCCAGGACCACCACTCCAGGAGTGGCACCACCCACAATGGTCTGGGCCCTCCCACATCAATCATTAATCAAGAAAACTCCCCGCCCCCACATGCCCATAGGCCAGTCTGTTGGAGGCAATTTCCCAGTTGAGGTTCCCTCATCCCAGATCCCTCCACTGTGTGTCAAGTCAGAAAACTAATTAGCACACCCTGCAAGGATATGGATCTGAGTTTGATCCCTATAAAAATCACCCGCATAAAAAAACAAGAATAAGGGAATAGAGAGACGACTCAACATTTCTACTCTTGAAAAAAACAAAACAAAACAAAACAAAAAAAATCTGGCTTCTGGTCCCAGAACCCATACTAGGCAGTTTACAACTGTCTTTAACTCCAGTTCCAGGGGGATCTGATACCCTCTTCTGTCCTCCTTAGGCACTGCACACACATGGCATACATATAGACAGGCAGAAACACACACATACACACAGACACACACATACACAAACACACAAATAAAAGCAAATTTAAAAAAACAAGCAAGAGCGGTAATGTGTTCTTATACCCCCAGTAGTGGGGGGAGGTGGAAACAAGAGGATCCCTGGGGCTTGCTGGCCAGTTGGCCTAACTGGATTGGCAAGTCCCAAATTCAGTGAGAGAGCAATTGAGGAAGACACCCAGTGTCAACATTGGTCTTCTTTCATACATACACACACAGAGAGGCGTGCATGCACGTGTACACAGGCACACACAAAATAAAAAAATTATTCATTCCTCCAATCTCTGAGAATACCACTTAAGGTATAAATTATTCTTAAAATGTCTTCCCTAGACCTCTATCTGTAAACACTTAGACAACATGTAAAAAGATCTTATAATTCATTTCCATAGATCCTGCTCTGTACCATATGAGACAATGCAGTAGAGGCTCAGGTCTTTGCCAGCTCAGTTCCCTGTCTTCATGGCTCCTTGGCTGTGTTGACATCCCCTTTGCCCCAGTCCCCACTCCCCTCAGTAAGATGGTTAGTTAGCATGTACTGGATGGAGTACCTTGTAGTCACTCATGAAGTGTCAAAGGCAGACAGGAACATCATGAATAGTAAGGTCTCCTGAATCGAAGTGCAGTATGATTTGTCCTCTCTATTAGCAAGTGCAGGACAGTGTGAGCGCTTATGTCCTGAGCTCTGGAATGACATGGGCAGAAGCTAGATCCTGTGCCTGCAACATTGCATCTGTTTGTTCATAGACAAGTTACTCTGTGGGGCCTCCATTTCCTTGTCTCTGAAATAGGAATTCTTGGTGCCACCTCAAGCTGTTAGGATTAAACAGAGAGCCATGTGTGGTGGCACACACCCAGTAATCCCAGCACTTAGGAAGCTGAGGTAGGAGGATTGTAAGTTTGAGGCCAGTCTGAGTTACATAGCTAGACATTGTCTCAAAATAAAATAAAATAGAAATAGTAAAAACCAAGGCCAGTACCCATAAGTAATACACATGTCTGGCACAGAGCCAGCCCTCATTAAATACCAGCTCCTGCTCACTGTAAGCTTCCTGAGACCTGGACGTGACCTTATTTCTGTTTCATTGCTCATCTTCCCTAATACTTCTTCCACATGCTGCCTGCATAAAGACTTCTAGTCAGTGCTTGCCCTCGGCTGTCTGCCTGACCTGCTCTAGCTGGAGTCAAAAATGTTGTCTTGGAAAACTCCCTGGGAGGTTGCACGACTCAGACACCAGCTGGGCCTGACTGTAGCAGTCGGTGTTCTGAAACCCTGACCCTGGCATGTCTAGGGTGCGGATCTCATTCTCTCCATCGGAAGTGGCAGAGGGATGCCCTCACATGCCAGCTCCAGTTTCATTAGTGCATGTTTACCCGGCGCTCCCTCTGTTCACCTCATTACACTGTGCCATCTGAGAGGATATGGAGAGATTAAGATCTGTGTCTGGAGCGCCTTAGAGTTCTCAGTTACATTTCTGTCTACAGACTTGACCAAGCCTGGAATCCAAAGCTGACTCATGGGAACACGGTTCCACGTTTTTGGAACCTTGCTCAGGCCTCCAAGACTGCTGTAGTGTCTGATAGCCATGGAAGTTTTGATGCCACATAAGTCCTATATCATGAGCGTTTTCTTCAGATTTTCTCGTTTATAAACAATGTTAGCTAGTGGAGAGTAGGGCACACCTGCCACCCCAGCATTCAGCCAGCAGAGGCAGGAGGATCAAGGCCAGTGTGGGCTGCTTAGTAAGACCCTGTCTCAAATAACAGAACAGAGCAGAACACTAGCAGAATCAGCCCAGACCACGGGCTTCTATCTGAGGAACAGGATCCATCTGCTTTTAGATGTCGGGGAAAGCCCATTTTCTAGAACTAAAGTTTCGCTTCCCAGACCCTATGCAAAGACGAGTGAGTAGTAGGCTGTCTACAGACCCAGCCTTGTGGAGGCTTCAGGGAGGAATGAAGGACAATAGAGTCCTTGATTGGTTCCCGTGTAGTTGAGGTTTATGTGGGTAAGGTTAGCCCTGGCATCTGGACTCTGAAATCCCAGCCGTGCTGTAGCCAGAGGCCTGTGCACTCAGGCAGCAGGGTCCTAGGACTGAAGACGTTAACCACAGGGCAGGCGAGAGCCTGAGTGCTGTGTAGAGGACTCGAGCTCTTCACAGCCGTCCATCATTCTAGCTGCGTGAGTCTGAGCTCTGGTCTCTGTGGGCTGGCTGGCGCTCTCTCTCTCTCTCTCTCTCTCTCACATACACACACATAAATAATATAATAAAATCAGTTTTTAAAAGAAAGTTAGTAGAAAGCTGCTTTGAATACAAGCACATTCCGACACACCCACACCCTTCCTGCGTCACGTCCCTAACCCAAGCTTTAACTAGAGCTGTAGAATTCAAAGCTGCGACTGCGCCTCGTCTGGGCTGCGTCTCTTCTGCCAAAAGGTGCTCGATGCCGAGCTGAGGTTAGGCTCGAATACTGATGTGAAAATTAAAAATGGAGGCTCTTTCTGCTCTTTATTCCCGGCGTGATTAGTACATACAGTGAGTTATTTGTCTCCGGGCCCCAGAGTCCTCTTGAGCAGTTGCGAGGGCACGTGGAATTGAAGCATTCCTGTATTGTAATGCCTCTTGCTAGTTTGTGATTTTCAGAGGGCCTTGTGGGATTTCAGGGTCATTAATTAGTCTTACAACTGAGGTCATCTCTGACTGAACACACAGCAGAAATAAAATCCATTTGCCTAAACTTCCCCTAGAGAAAACAGCACAGTGTGGTGCTGGAAGAGACTGACAGCCCAGTCCTTGCTCACAAACAGTGCCTGCCTACTCCAGTGCTCAGTGTCCTCTTTAGATACACGTACGAAACCAGGCGCACTCCAGGTGCCTTGTAGACCTTTCCTATGGCTCCAAACTTCATCTTTGTCAAGTTACTTTTTTCCCTTCGTGTATTTTCTTTCTTTTAATTGTTTGGTTTGGTTTGGTTTCAGTACCCTACTGTGTAACCTATGGGTGTCTTCAGTTTCACAAACCTTGCATGGGAGGCAAGGGGAGGCAGGTCCCAGGCCTTTAATCCCAGGCAGAGGCAGGCGAATCTCTGTGAGTTCAAGGCCAGACTGATCTACACAGAGCTAGTTTCAGGACACCCGTGGCTATACAAGAAAACTGTCTTGAAAAACAAAAACAAACAAGCCAACAAATTGACAAATCTCCTGGCTCTGTCTGCTGGATGATGAGATGATAGCATGCACTAGCTCTATGTTCGGTCTCTTGTGTTGACTTTATATAAATCAATGGGATGGGAAGATGGCTAAATGCTAAAGTGCATGCTTTGTATATACAAGATCCTGGGTTCAATCCTTAGCACCTTAAAAAAGGAATATTTCTAGATATGTACATAGGAACATTTTAAAGTTGCATTAACAAAATGTGTCAATTAGCTGTCTTCTCGTGTGCAGCATGTTGGCATTAAGTATAGACGCTGCTTCAAAAGAAACCTCTGCACCTTTCTTAAGTATTGCTCCCCACCGCAGCCCTGGGCAGTCATGTTACTGTCTCTGAATTTGACTACTCCGCAAATACCAAATAAGTGGGGATTTGTCTTTTGTGTCTGGCTTCTTTCACCTACACTAATGGCATCAGAAGTTCCTTCCTTTTAAGGCTCAATAATATCTCATCATATGTATTAAAATATACTACATTTTTATCACATTGGCTTTTAGACTCTTCTAGTTCAAAATCATCTGGATTAAAGCAATTTGGGGGCGTGTAGGGGTTTGTTGTTCTTGAGACAAACTCTCACTATATATAGCCGTGGCTGGCCTTAAACTCACAGAAATCCATCTTCTTCCTCTGTCTCCTGAATGCTCGCATTAAAAGTGTGCACCACCATGCCCAACATTAATGCAGATTTGAAAGTACACTCATCAGTATTGCCATGGTCTAGTGTGTATCATCACAGTTGGAAAAGAGAAAAGGTAAGACAGTTATTCTTGGGCACACCTCTTCTATGTAACCTTTAGACAGCAGGACTTCTTCATTAAACGGGAAGGGGCTGGAAAGGTACCTCAGCGGTTAAGAGCACTTACTGCTCTTGCAGATGACCCAAGTTCAGTGCCCAGTGCCCACATGACAGCTCACAGCCATCTGTAACCCAGATTCAGGATCAGATGCCTCTTCTGACCTCTGTGGGCTCTTGTGTGCGTGTGGTACATGTACATACACTCAGGTGCGCACATTCACATAAAATAATCAAGTACTTTTCCAAAAAGAGGCCAGGGATGGTGGTGTACCTTTAATCTCAGCACTGGAGAGAGGGGCCGACAGACCTCTGTGAGTTTTGAAAACTGATCACAGTCCTTTTGTTTCAGCACGAGGCACTGGGTGAGAAATGCCACATTTATTTGCACTTCAGAGATAATTTTAGGGGCCTGCAGACTGGCCAAGTAGCTATGCCTAGGACAGATTATCAAGTAAAGGAAACTTTCAGGAGGAGTTCCCCTACTTTCTTCCATCTGATTGATGGATCGAGGCCAGGTCTTACCCTGTAGCCTAGGCTAACTGGAATTCCCTACAAAACCAAACAGGCCTCAGGCTCTTCACTTTCTCACCTTAGCCTCCTGAGTCCTGGGGCTATGGGCCTGCATCACCAGACCCAGCTAAAATGGCTCCTTAGTGCTCTACAGTTTCTCCTGCAGAATGCTTGTACAGTTTTTGATAAATTTACTTCAAGAGAGTCAATGTTTTTGGTGCTACCAGAAATGGGTTTTGTTTTCTTGAGATAGGTTCCTGGTCTGTTGCCTAGGCTACCCCTGAATTTATGAATATCCTGTCTGAGTGTTCCAACTAGCTGTAAGCATAGGTGCGCACACAGACACACACATTATACCATACTCAGCTACAAATGGTTTCATTAAAAATTAAACATTTTTTATGGGTCTGGCAAGTGCTCACATATTCTACCACTGAGTCCATCCCCATGCCCTAGAAACACATTTCTAATGTAGACTTTAGCTCCAGCAGCCTTCCTAAATTTATATGGACTGTGATCAGTTTTCAAAATGAAACCAGAAGGTAGTGGTGATCAGTGGGGCCTTTATCTTCCCACAGCACCAGTTCTCATTTTCCCTGATCACACTGCTTCATGCAGTAGCAAGAATGAGGTTCCCATCTCTTCAGCTAGCTAGCAAGATGGGATTTTCTGGTGAAAAAGGTGTCATACCCCTTTAAGGTTTGGAATAAACTAGAAAATTATGTCTGGCTCATCCACATATATCTCTCGGAAGCAGAAAAAGTAGCAAATATCCCCAATTCCTCCCAACAGATAAATGCTAGGCCATGGTTTTGATTTTGATAGCCCAGGCTCTTATAACTACTATGTGGTAGATGAAGTTGAATCTTTGCCAGGCCTCAAAAGACACACCTAAAGAAGAAAGAAAGATTGATTTCCTGTTAACAAATATATAGAAAATAAATCAAAAGAATAGTGACCAGTCAGTGAAATTTGTACCATGTTCCCACATTTGCCCTATATCCCTGCAAATTTGAAGTAGGTCATTACAGTTTTGCTGAAGCCCCCAGTAGATTTCCACCCTTCCCTTATCCCCTCCCCATTCGAGAAGCGAACACTATTCTGATCTAGGTTTCTAGGTTGCCATATGTATTTGGGTGTTCCGTAATGTATATATCCCCAAGTGATACATGGATTGTTTTACTTGTTTCTAAGCTTTATATAAATTGTACTATACATGTCATTTCCTCTCTTGCCTTTTCCCCCTACTTAACATTTTTTTGAGATTTATTTGTGTTGATATATGTCATTTGTGCCTGCTCATTTTGGCTTCAATATCTTTCCCATTGCATAAATATGCCATCATTCGTTTATTCTTTCTTGCTTTTATGGACAACGAGCTGTTTCCAGTCCTTGCTTTTGCAAAGAGTGGGTACAGGGAAGGTCTTTTTAACATGGATGTTATGAATTAAATATGAAAGTCACCTTTGGCCTGTGTATTAAATGCTTATTAGTTCCTAGCTGGCTACACTGTTTTGAAAGGTTCTGTAAAGTTCAGGAGGTACAGGCTAGTTGGAGGAAGTACATCACTGGGGGCGTGAGTTGAAGACTATATCTTGTCGTGGCCTTCTCTCTGCTTCTTCTCTGTAATGAGGTAAAGAAACTTCCACCACACACTGCTGTCACCATAATGTTCTGTCAAAACACATGGGGCCAGGCAACTTAGACTGACCACTCCAAGACGGTGCTTCTAAACAAATCTTCTGTCCCTTTCACTTAGGTATTTGGTCATAGCAACCAAAAAGTTAAAAACTGACAGCCAAGAACCTGTGATGTAAGTAAAAGGAGCTATCCCGTAGTTTAGCATTATACTTTGGGCTTGTTTTGAACAGTCTCTTTATGGAGCCCTAGTGCTGTTCTGGAAGTGGTAGGTAGCTTAGGTTGGTCCCATATTGCCACAATCCTCCTGCCTCTGCCTGCCAAGGGCTGTTATAAATGCCCAGCACCATGCCATATGGGTTATGTGGCTCTTCAAGGAAGAAAATGCTCCTGAACTTCCCCCAAAGGAACCAATTCACTCTGTCTCCACGATTTCTTAGCCAGCACCTCTGGCGTGCATGGTGCTGGTGTTGGAACCCAGGGCCTAGTGCATGCTAAGCAGATACTCTGCACTAAACTACACTGGGCCCTGGTCATCCTCTTACTCTGTGGGAGTCTATGTGCCCCACATCTCATTCCCTTGTCAGAGCAGCACCAGGGTCTGTGTTTTACTGTGAGTCTCGTGTAACTTATCTTAGAGTAATATAATTTTCAATCTTTCCCATATTTGACACTCTTTTCTACCCACAAGGAGTAAAAACAATCCCTGTGTTTTCTACTGAAAGTTTGAAAGTCTTGGGGTGTTAAAGGTGGCTCTGCAGCAGAGCACTTGCCAGAGGACTGGGCTTGTGTTCCCAACATCCATGTCAGGCAGCTCACAACCGCCTGGAACTCTAACTCTGGAGGCTCTGATGTTTCTCCGGCCTTCGTGGGCATACACGCACACACACAAAGTAGTAAAATCAGTCTTTAGTCATGGTGCCAAATGCCTCTAATCCCAACAGTTGGGAGGCAGAATCAGGCAGATTTAAGTTTGCAGGCAGCCTGATCTCCTGTCTCAAAAAGAAGTTTTAATTTTTTTTTCTTTTTCATCTCTTAGATTTGAGACAGGGTTTCTCTGTAGCTTTGGGGCTTGTCCTGGAACTAGCTCTTGTAGACCAGGCTGGCCTCAAAATCATAGAGATGTGCCTGCCTCTGCCTCCTGAGTACTGAGATTAGACTCCTAAGTGCTGGGATTAAAGGCATGTGCCACCACCACCCGGCCTTCTCTTAGATTCTAAGCGATGTTTCATTTTCTTTAAGACAGGGTTTTGCTATTTCACCCAGCTTGGCCTTGAACTCCTGGGTCCAAGTGACCCTCTACCTCAGCTTTCCAAGTTGCTGGGACTGTAGGGTACACGCTATGGGACTTGGATTCAGCATGCTTGTTCTTTAGGGGTATGGGGGCAGCAATGCAAATTCCATGGACTTTAGTGAGTATGCTAACCTTTGGCTCCTGGTATTCTCTGCCATTCTCTCAGATGCTAAACACACTTCTGTGAACTCGTGGATTTTTCAAAAACCAAACACTATGGTGGTAAGATTTCATCTTGAACATGAATTGGGATCCCCAGAACATACATAGAAAGTCAGCATCCTTGTAGCCCCAGTACTAGGGTTGGAGACACAACAGACAGATCCTGGAGACTGGCTAGCCAGCCAGCCAGTGAGCTCCACGTCCAGTTAGTGAGCTCCAGGTCCAGCCAGTGAGCTCCAGGTCCAGTGAGAGATTCTGTCAGATAAGATGGGGAGCAACAGGAAGGCATCTAAGATTGACACCCAGCCTCCACAGTCATATGAGTGCACACACGTTAACCTCCACAGTCATATGAGTGCACACACGTTAACCTCCACAGTCATATGAGTGCACACACGTTAACCTCCACAGTCATATGAGTGCACACACGTTAACCTCCACAGTCATATGAGTGCACACACGTAAACCTGGGTACGTGTGCACACACCTGACTTCAGTGGCTTTCTAAGATTGCTGTGCTGCCCGCAGCTGAATAGTTTAGGGAGTTTAGACTCTGGTGGCTGGGGAGATGGCTCAGAGGACAAAAGCACTTGCCCTCAAGCATGAAGGAGCTGAGTTGAAATAGCCAAAACACACATAAAGCTGGGGACGGTAGTGCACATCTCTAATCCCAGCACTCCGAAGGCAAGCGAGGAGATCAAGAAAGGATAATCCCGGGAAGTTCACAGGCAGCTAGCCTGGCACCAGGTACATAGTGCAGTGGGAAAAAAATCAAAGAGACCCTGCTTCCAAACAAGGTGGAAGGTGAGAACCAACACTCAGGGTTTTCCTCTGGCCTCCACACACATGTTATGGCATGCACATGCCATGTGCACACATGCACGTTATACACAAACAAAGTGTAGGCTTTCACTAGTCACATTCCTTCATGAAATTACTGTCATAAGGACAGCCTTCTTTGCCAATCATATGATGTGTCTTAGTTATCTGAACTAAGCATTAACATTCCCCAGATCTCTGTGATATTGTCAGAATTGTACTCACCATAACCATTAGCTGATTGTATCTTGCCTTAGCTATTTTGTCTTTAACCATTAGTTCTCCCAGCCAGAGTCCAGGAGGAAGTAAAGGAAGCAGAGTGTCAGAGCCTTAAGGACTCCCGCTCCTTGCCAACTAGCTGTAGTTGTGAAAGGCTGTCCCACAGGTCATCGAACCTTGTCCTGAAAGTCTTGATCACTATCATCTGAATTTAGTGGAGTCGAGAGATCTGTCATCCCGCTACTGGCTCTGTCTTATTGGTGCCATATGTGATTCTATTCTCTCAAAGCGTTGGAACAGTCCAAAACTACCGTACTTCAACCATTTCGTTCCTAGTTCACTCATTCTTTCACTTTCTGCAGCGCCTGAGGTCATAGTCAGTCTGGGACTGAGTAAGTGCTCTTACACTGAGCTGTAAGCCCAGCCCCTGGCCTCAGGCATGTCTGTGACCTGGCCATCGGTGCCTAGAGGCATCTAATCAAGCATCCTGAACCACGTGTGGCTGCTTATTAAACCTCCGGAGTACTGATGTTCTCTTCTGTAAAACTGGGAACAGTGAGCTCATGAGGGTGGACCTCAGAGAGACAATGTGAAAGAAAGAACTTGTAGTATCCCTTCTAGCCATTGGTGATCCATGAGGAAGCTGATCTCTTTCCAGATAATTGGCATTCAAGAAGTCTAGAACAAACAAAGTGGGTTGTTGCCAAGATACGATTAAACATGGTTAAAATGTCATCAGACAGCATCTAGAGAGGTCCTAAGTACAGCAATAACAAGTTACCAGTTTTTTGCCTTATGAATAAGTAAGGTATTTTGTGGTAGTTTTTTTCGTGCTGATGAGGGTGCAGTCTGCAATTTCTGTGATGCTGAGAGCTATGTAAACTGGTGCATTGTGGGTGGAAAGAGGTTCAGACATGTCCTGGGAACATCCAAGATAAGCTATGCTTTGGCCTGTTCTGGAGACTGTTCCCTAAGGAGATGCCACTGTTGAGGCTAGAAGCCATGAAGAGGCTATCTGCCTCAGCATCTGCCCTTTGGTTTTGTTATTTTATTTTTTAAGATTATTTTTCTCATATGTGTATGAATGTTTTGTCTGCATGTATGCATGTGTACCATATGCATGCCTAGTACCTGAGGAGGTCAAAAGAGGGCATAGGATCTGTAATTGGAGTTACAGATGGCTGTGAGTCACCTTGTGGGTGCTGGGAACCAAACCAGTTAACTGCTGAGCTGTCCCTCCAGACCCTCAGCATCTGTTGCTAACAACCAAAATCTGAGGAGTGAGTTAATTACGTGGGAGAATGCTTCCGTAACTTAAACAATAGCCTGTATTACAAAGCCATTAAAAACAGTAATTCTTTTTTTTTTTTTTTTTTTGGATTTTTCGAGATAGGGTTTCTCCGTAGCTTTTGGTTCCTGTCCTGGAACTAGCTCTTGTAGACCAGGCTGGCCTCGAACTCACAGAGATCCGCCTACCTCTGCCTCCCGAGTGCTGGGATTAAAGGCGTGCGCCACCACCGCCCGGCTAAAACAGTAATTCTTTAAGACTGTAATGATGGGGGGGGCTGGAGAGATGGCTCAGTGGTTAAGAGCATTGCCTGCTCTTCCAAAGGTCCCGAGTTCAATTCCCAGCAACCACATGGTGGCTCACAACCATCTGTAATGAGGTCTGGCGCCCTCTTCTGGCCTGCAGACATGCACACAGACAGAATATTGTATACATAATAAATAAATAAATATTAAACAACAACAACAACAAAAAAAAAAGACTGTAATGATGGGAAATAAAATGCAAACCCTTTATGTGTCTACTAGAAAAGGCAGGGTATGAAGCCATACACACACTCAGTATGATTCCAGCTAGGTTTTCATCCACACACTAGTTAATAGAAACTATACCCACATTTCACTGTGGTCTCTTAAGGAAGCTTTTCCTGGACAGTGGAAACTGTGGCCTTTCCTTTAAAGTTCTAGTTTCCAAGTTTTCTGTAGCGGGAAAGGATCACATGTACAGTGAGTAGCACACACCTGCTCAGAGTGGACACACTAGGTGCTTGGTGCACAGTGTGGCCATAACGCTCTGCTTGGTCTGCAGCTGCTGCTGGACACGCACTCCCTGAAGATGGTCCTGCTTGATCTCCCATCCATTGGCTCCCAGGTGGTGAGGAAGGCACCTGCCAGTTACACCAAGATTGTCGTGAAAGGCATGACCCGGGCTGAAATGATCCTCAAGGTATGTCTTCTCTGGGGACTCTGTTCACAAAGGCTGGCCCCATCTTAGATCCTTTGTTCCAGAGAGTTTGGCTATTACAAACACAGAGTCTGCCCTGTCCCCTCTAACCCCCGAGGGCTCCCCACACTCTGTGATGTTGAAAATCAGTACACACTTACCTGGGGATCAGCAATTCTTTCTGACAGGTGAGTTCTGTTTAATAAGCTCTAGCAGCTGAGAGCCAGGTGGCAAATCAGGAGAGAAGCCCAGGGATCCCTTGCCTCTCAGCAGGAATTTTAGGCCCAGATGTCACTCCCTTCCCCAGAAGCCTTTTGGCTTTCGTGTTTTGCACCTTTAAGTGAACTCTGAACAGATGTTGTAGTAACTGAATCTAATTGGCAAATGGGCTTTTTAAAGCCTTGTTTGACAAGCGATTGGACGTGGTGCCCTGGTGGAGCAGCACCTGCCTCTGATCTCCACCCGAGCCAGTCAGAAAAGGCTGGCAGTGGGGAAGCAGAGGCTCCGTTCTCATGAGAGCTGAGAGTCCAGCACCTGCGGGCTCCTCAGGCCCATTTCCCAGGGTGACTCAAGTGAGGGCAGGGAAATAAAGCTGCAGTGGCCTGGCCTGGCTGCAGACCTCAGGATCTGAACCACATGAGGGGCCTGGGAAACCTAAAGCCTGTGCCTGAGGAAACTACGTCCTCCCCGTGCTGGTCTGCTCAAGGGAGGAGAGCTGCATTCTGGGAAATAGCTGCTAAGGCCCTTGGAAGGAACTGCTCCTTGCCACTTTCCGGTACATTCTCAGGAATTCAAAACAAAACCAGCCCACAAGGGAAGAAACATCAGCATATTCCAGAACCAAATGAAATGAATCTGAGGCTGGTGTGGCCATTTGTCTATTTACTAATTGTTAAATGAATGTGGCCACACAAAGTGTCAGGTTTCAGGTCTTCAAAAGAGTAAGGGCTAGTTCAGGATTTTTGTTTCTGAGGATATCTATAGGCTTCTGCCCCCTCTCAGTAACAGACAGAAGGAGTGGATGCCCCACCACCCGTGAAATCCCCAGCAGATGGTCTCTTCCATGCCTCCTGGGGGAATTAGGAGCCTCGGATGTTGGGGGACCAGGAATCCATATGTTAAAAGACAATCTGGGTAATAATGGTGATTCAGCCACTCTTGGGAATACTGTAATTGGACATCAGCATTTCTGAGCACAGGCTTGGGATGGCAGTAGGCCCCTTCATGGTTAGCTGGCAAGAAGAGCTGACCCGGCCCTCCAGCCTGAGGGCTCCTAAGGACCTAGTCTTGTTTCCTCCGTTGGTAGGTGGTGATGGCCCCTCATGAGCCATTGGTGGTATTTGTTGACAACTACATCAAACTCCTTACGGATTGCAACACAGAAACCTTCCAGAAAATACTGGACATGAAGGTGAGCCCTCTTGTTATTTATAGCCCATCCACCCTAAGGCATGGAATGTGGATATAGAATGTGGGAACTGCCTCAAAGTCACCCTGCATCCCAGATTGCAGAGAGCCTTTCCTGGAGGCCAATCCTGGCCATGCAGGCTGCAGCATCCTGAGGACCGCCCTGCCCAAGGGATGGCCACTGCCCAGGGGAGGTTGGAGTGGAGCAATGCAAGAAAGAACAGGGATGGTCCTTCCCTCTGCTCTTGTTTCTCTCTTCTCTTTTCAGCCCTTCTTTCTCTCCTGTCCTGTTAGTCCTTTTTCTTGCCTCAATTTTACCTTCCAGGCTGCTCTCTAGGACCAGTACTTGCCCTGGAGAAATCGAGGTCCTTGGGTTCTAGCCATTACACAGCCCAGCGGAGCTCCAGCTGGGCAAACTTGAGGACCAAAGTGTGCTTTCTGCTCCTGCCATTGATTGTGGGACCATCCCTGACCACCTCTCCCTCTCCTCTCAGGGGCTGAAGAGGAGCGAGCAGAGCGGCATGCTGGAACTCTTTCGACAGAGGCTCCCTGCCCCACCCTCAGGGACAGAAAATTCCAGCACACTGTCCCTAATGGCTCCAACACCAGAGCAGGAATCATCCCGCATCCGTAAACTTGAGAAACTGATTAAGAAGAGACTATAAGGAATATACAGACATTGCCAGGGACCCTGAGCTACTGATTTCTGGAAACCCTCACTCTCGGGACTCTAGGTCCTCAGTCTTGAAACCTCTAGGGGCATTACAGTTATTAAACTATCACTCCCATTCCCTGTCTTCACTCTATGCCAGTCAGGGAAACTGAGTGAAACCAGGTTGTAAAAAGGCATTTTTAGATTACCTACCGTCCTGAAGCTGGGGCAGCATTGGGTGAAAGGTCCCTGTGGCTCACTTCTATCTCCAGGCTGCCGTGATGGTTGAGTTGCCATGTCACCTCCCCACATAGCCCTCCTCACCATCTCTGGACCCCACCAGCCTGTACCTGCAGCTTGACTGAGGAAGCATGGATCTCACCCCTTCCTCCCTCTGCGTTTGAGGTCAAAGCCTCTGCAACCAGGGGTGCCTTTTCCTCTTTGTCTCTGGAATTGGCTTGGGGCCTGAGTGGACTCAGTGACAGATGACAGAGTGGGGTACTGGCTCTTTACCAGGACCCTGCCAGGACTGGCACATCCCTTGTTACTTGCTGCTTTCTGGGGCTTCAATCTGACTTCCATGACATGGCCAAATTACCCCCGTGTCCACACACGTCTCTGTACTCCCCAGGAGAGCAATGCACACCGCTAATCTTACACATGAGGAGGCAGACTAAGGATGCTGGCATGCCCAGCCTGGGCATCAGATGTCTTGCCTGTGATGGGCTCCTGAGCTGGAGTGGAGGCACCTAGAGCTGACTTAGAGACACAGAGTCTGCATGGCGCTCTCCCTGAACATGAACACATTGTCCTGCCCACTTTGCTCCTGGATCCGAGGGAGGGGACTGTCTTCTGAGACACCAGGAAGTTCCCTTGGAAGGGCTTTCTTTGGCTTTTTTGGCAGAAGCTGTGAGAAGGAAGACACAGGAAATCTGGCCGCCTGACTTCCCGCTCCCTGGTACATTGCAAGTCTGGAGTACTTTCCAGAGCCCCTGAAACATGGTGGCCGCATGCAGCACCTCAGTGGCGCAGCACTACCACCAAGAGAGACACCTAGGAATGTGATTATTGACCTTGCAACCCAGATTCAGAGCCTGGAAGAGCCCAGAGCATAGCTCAACCCTGTCCTGACCATGCTGCCGACCACTAACTCCTGAAATCAAGCTCTGCAGTGGGGAATCGTCCCACCTCTAGGGAATGGCACCTCACCAGGGCAGCCATACCCTGCTCTCTTGGCTCGTTAGAAACCAAGGTTCAGTTACATGACCACTACCTCAGTGTGACCACCATTAGTGACAGCTTTCGGCAGGTGTGAACATGTCATCCAGTAGGACAGTAAGATCCCAGATCCCAGGGCCACCCCTTCCATCACCACCACAGCAACAAACCTCATCTGGTTATTTCTGGATACCCGTAATGCTCAGCTTGCATCCTGGGCCCTATGTCTCTTCTCTTTTTCTTTTCTTTTTTATTCTTTTGACCACGAAGCTACACCCCAGTCCTAGAGCCTCATTTCTTCATCAGCGTCTAAAATATTCTTATTAGTCACTATAACGCTTATGTACTGAGCATTTTGAAACTCTAAACAGAAAGAAAACAAGTGGCAAGAAAAAGGCATGTCACTCTTGGTCGAGATGTATCATAACTTAGACAAGCGCAGCCCACTGGTGCTCAGCAGAAGGATTCCTCTGTGCTGCCCTGTGGGTCCAGTAGTTGTGTGGCTTGCCCTGTTTTGGAAAAGAGGGGCTGTCTCAAAACAGCACAACCAGTTCAGCACTTGCCACCCACCTAGGGGAGCCGAGGAAGCCAGCGGGCTCTTCCCACACCAGGCCACTGTCACCAGACTCACACAGCTCACTGTGCTTCTCCTTCCAGCCCTCTCTGTGATGGCATTGAGATGTCAAGCTGCCATTCCTCCCAGTCGGTGGTCACAGCCAGCGAAGTGACTTCCTTGATGTATCGCACTGTCGGTAATCACCGAGGAGCCAGCAGATAGATGTCAGTAGGAGTTATGTTAAATGTCTTCTTGATGAGGACTGAATATGGTGTGTTCTGCAGAGACAGCCTATTCCTCACCTGGGGAATGCATTAGAGTCCCCTGGGGCCCTTTGAAAAATGCAGATGTCTGAAGGCTTAGCTCTGTAAGTCTGCAGTAAGGCCTGGCGTGTATATGTTTAGAAGCTGTCAGTGTCCACGGGAGACTGGTTCCAGGACCACACACACCCCATGCAGATGTTCTGTCCCTTCTTTTAAATGGCAGTGTATGTAAATAATCTAAGCACATCCTCTCATTGACACTAAATATTCTAGAGTATGCATAATGCCTCATACGATGTAAATACTACATAAATAGTTATAAATAGTTAGGTTGTTAAATAGTTAGGTTTCGGGCGGTTTTATTGTTTTTGGGTTTGGGTAGTGGTTTTGTTTGTTTGTTTAAAGATTTGTTTATTTTGTACACAGTATTTTGCCTGCATGTATGCCTGCAGGCCAGAAGAGGGCACCAGATCTCATAACAGATGGTTGAGAGCCACCACGTGGTTGCTGGGAATTGAACTCAGGACCTCTGGAAGAGCAGCCAGTGCTCTTAACCGCTGAGCCATCTCTCCAGCCCTTTTTGTTTTGTTTTTAAGACAATCTCAGTAGCTATGTAATCCAGGCTGACCTTAAACTCATAACCCAGCCTGGCTTCCCAGCTACTGGCAGTATAGGTATGCACTGCCATACCTCAAAGTCAATAGTTGTTACACCGGATGGCTTAGGAACTAATCACAATTGAGAAACTAGTCTGTATGTGTTCGAACGGGTTCTTTTTTTCTCCCCAAATATTGTTATTGCCTTTGATTGAAACACCACATGCATGACCCATAGATACAAAGGATCAACTGTAGACTGCTCACTCCCTGCTCTCAGCCCTTGCACTGAAAAGAGAAAGGTCATTTTAAACGGAGTTCTATAGCCCATTTTCACAAATGTGTGTTTCTCTGACTGTCTAACTCAAGGCTGGTACCAACATGGCCTTTTTTATGGCTAGCAGCTTTCATCTGAAGCTTGTTTAGATGACTTTTCCCATAGTGGTCAGGGTTCTTGTTTTTATGCCTGTGGCTCAGCCTTTATTTATTATTGTCACTTCAAAACAATATACATAACTAGGTGTTATGTTTATTTAATTCTTTAATTCGAACACTGGGGAGGCAGAAACAGGCGGACCTCTGAATTAGAGGCCAGCTTGGTCTACATAGGGAGTTCCAGGCCAGCCAAGGCTACACAGAGAGATACTCTTGAAGAACAACAGGACAAAAACAGCAGCACCAGATGTGAAGAGTTCTCTGTGACTCTTGTTAGGACGGATAGCTGGCTCAGAGGGGCCAGGCTGGAGAAGGCTTTGTTTAGACTGTACCTGCAGTGCAGAAACCATGAAGAACCTCTAGCCTCTTGGAGAGCCTTGCAGGTGCAAGGCCTTGGGCACACACCCTATCATGGAAAAGAAAATTCCTCTCTGGCAGAACAAGAATAAGCACCAAGACTCTGCCCAGCACCCAGGAAGGTGCCCACTTCACATGCATCTCAAGTGGCCCTTAGTTGCAGATGAAATGACGGAGAGCAGAGAGCACAGGTCCCAGCTGCTGCCTGGTGGGGGCATTACACAGGCCCATCCTGAGTCGCTGTTGGACAAGGAAACCTGGCTCCCTGTTTACAGCAGGCTAAAGGAAATTGCCAGAAGTACGCAGCTGGAAATGTCATTCCACTCCCTAGGAAGAGAAGTCTCAAAATAACCTTAGCTTGCTTGAGAGGGGAAGGCCAGTTCCACACATATTGTCTACTCCAAGTTGGATTCCCAAAAATAAAATTGTTAGGGCTGACTGCATCGGGCCATTTAAGCATTAACCTTGGAAACAGGCTTGTGAAAAGCCAGCAGACATGAAGAGAACCATTACATTTTACATATGAAATAAAAATTTCCAGTCCCATCCTAACTGTCCATCAACAAAGCCTGTTGGGCCCGCAGAGTCCCGCACCTTGGGGAGATGTAAATTTCTTTCAAATAAAAGAATCATTCTTCTGTGTAAGTGTCTTTCGTTTTCCCCATCTGGAGCTGATTTCTTGCTGCATCTTGAAATACAAAACACTGCAGCTAATTAAAGCGTTACTGAATGTCATTTGCTAGGATGTCTTTGCCTACTGCTGACAGAAAACAGAAGGAACCCTAAGAAGAAGCCTGAGCTCCCCTCCCCGCCGCCACACTTCTCACGGAGGCAGGTGGGGGGACTTGCCCTGCTTTCCTGACAGTCTAAGGAAGCTGCGCCCAAGGAGAACGTGGCAGCCCGGGGCCGCCGCCGGCTGTCCAGCCGCAGTGGCACCCTCTCTCTGAATGTGTGGCAAGTGTACTGCTCCCGGTTTGGATTCCACTTGGCGCTGAGTTTCCATCTGTTGGATCTCCCCTCCCCTGTCGTTCCACTCTCAGCCCAGATGCCCATGCGGCTGCCCAGAGAGCTCTCGCCTGCACACAGCAAGTTATTCCTGCTTCCTTCACAGCTGGGTGGGCATTTTGCAATGAGATCTTTGAGGGAATTCTGATTTTCCTTCAACAGTGGAAAATCTGCCGTAGCACTTCCATTAGGCTGGCCTGGGAGCTTTACCTAGTTTCCATCCGTCGTCACCGGCTCCTGCTTCCAGAGGATGGCCAGGGAAGGCTCTCATGAGAAAAGAAGCACTTCCGATTTTCCCACCCCAGAGGGCCGCGTGCAAGATGATTTTCCTCCCAGCCCTCCGCCTTCTCACCTCCATAGCCAGGCAGAGGAAGCTTTGGTGAGCAGTGGCTTATGAAGAATGTGCCACTGGAAACCAAGGCAGCCCGGGATGGAAACTTCCACAGAAGCCCTGCTCTGCAGGTCTGCTCCTAGCACTTTGACATGGGGCCAGTCATTGACTCTCTGAACCTCCTTTTGCAACATCTATGAAAAAGGATTATAAACCTTCCCGGTAATCCTTGTGTTGTTGTTTTTTTTTTTTTTTTAATTCATATTAATGAGACAGATCCAGGCTGTTAGTCCTGCTTCTGCATCCCAAATGCTGGGATTGCAGGTGTGTGCCATTAAGCCTGGCTCTCCCCAGTGACTTGAGGCAGAAGGATTTCTGTGAGTTTGAAGCTGGCCTGGACTACATAGTCCCAGACCAACCTGATTTGCAGAGTGAGACTGTCTCAGACACAAAGAGTCAGTGAGGCTGTGCAATTCTCACTGGCTAAAGCGTGGGTCTGTCTCTGGGCCACAAGGGAAATGTCTGACTGGAGGGCCTGACAGTGGGGGTGTAACCTCCTGGGACCGCAGAGTGTGAATCCTGCTTCTCTGTCCCAGCTGCATCCCCAGGGAGCAGCAGAATGTCATCCTTGCCCTTTTTAGGTCGCTATGGTGATGTCCATCTCACTCAAGAGTTCTCAAATTCTGCGCCCCTCCTGCCCTGGCAGCAGCCACTTCCCTAGCCGTTAGGAATAAGCCTACAGACGCGGAAGAGAGTTTCCTCTCCCGGTGGTGTTGGCCAGGCCGCCCACTTTGGAGAGCGGGACACATTTCCTGTGAATGCTTGGCTGTGGTCCAAAAGAATGCTTTGCGTATGGTGTCTAGTCCACAGCTCCACTCTCCAGTGATTCTTGCCTGAACGCCTTCTGTTGTCTTCTGGGGTTTTATGAGGTTTGTTTTTTGACCTATAGTAACCCCCAAATTATGGAGAGACAAGCAGTCCTAATTGGGAAAGCTGTGGTTGGCTCACAGAATGGAATCCATTAAATGCCTGTCAAAGAATCTTAGATTTTTCCCAAGGCTGCCTAATTACCCGCATTCAGGGGCAAAGTTCCTACCTAGCCCTGATGACTCACATACTGTGAAGAAGTAAGAGTAATTATAAATTAAAAATTGTGGTGGGCGGGGGCTACTGGAAGACTCCTAGAGCCCTAGCACTGGGGAAGCAGAGGCAGGGCGATCAGGAGGTAGACGCCGCCCTTATGGCTGGGGATATGGCCTAAGCAGAACACTTGTCTGGCAGTGCAGGAACCTAGATCCATCTGCAGCACTGCCAAAAGCACCGCCAAAGCTTTGCTTGTTTGTTTGTTTTTTGTTTTTACCAAAACAAAACAAATTTTGGAAGAAAACCTAGTGTGAAACACGCAGTCTGCTAAAATTGCTTCCCACTTAATCTGAGATGTCTTTCGGCTTCTGCTCCATAATCAAGGGGAATTTGCACAATTTCCACGCCTCCTTCTGTTCAGGATAATTTTTCAATGAGACAGAAATTAAGACCAGCTTCTCAGCAAACTCCCCTTTCTTTCTGAGGCCAAGGAAAGTCTTTACATAGGGTGCCGAAGCTTTCCAGAGTGGAGTGGCAAGCAAATCACTGCTTCTGCCCCTTGGTTTGTGTTAAGGTACAAGTAGATCACATTCTGCTGGTGCCCTGACCGAAGTACTGTGGCTGCCGAGCCGAGGCAGCCTCTGAGACGCTTTCCCAGGCAAATGGAGGGATAGCTCATCCACAGAGAAACAACCGTTCACAGACACACTTGCCATCACAGACCCAGGCCTGGGAGTCCTGACACCATGTTTAACTGTACTTTTTTTATTGATATTTATTGAGCTCTACATTTTCCTCTGCTCCCCTCCCTGTCTCTCCCCTCCCCAGTTCAACCCTCCACAAGGTCCCCATGTTCCCAGTTTACTCAGGAGATCTTGTCTTTTTCTACTTTTTACTTCCCATGTAGATTATATCTATGTAAGTATCTCTTAGTGTTGCATTGTTGTCTAAGTTCTCTGGGATTGTGGTTTGTAGGCTGGCTTTCTTTGCTTTATGTTTAAAAACCACCTATGAGTGAGTACATGTGATAATTGTCTTTCTGTGTCTGGGTTACCTCACTCAAAATAATGTTTTCTAGCTCCATCCATTTTCCTGCAAAATTCAAGCTGTCGTTATTTTTTTCTGCTGTGTAATACTCCATTGTGTAAATGTACCACATTTTCCTTATCCATTCCTTCGATTGAGGAGCATTTAGGTTGTTTCCAGGTTCTGGCTATGACAAACAAAGCCAAACATAGTTGAGCACATGTCCTTGTGGCACGATTGAGCATCCTTTGGAAATATACCCAAAAGTGGTATTATTGAGTCTTGAGGAAGGTTGTTTCCTAACTTTCTGAGAAATCGCCACACTGACATCCAAAGGGGTTGTACCAGCTTGCATTCCCACCAGCAATGCAGAGCAGAAGTGTTTCCTTTTCCACACAACCTCTCCAGCATAAGTTGTCATCCGTGTTTTTGATCTTGGCCATTCTTACAGGTGTAAGATGGAATCTCAGAGTTGTTTTGATTTGCATTTCTCTGATGACTAAGGATGTTGAATATTTCCTTAAGTGTCTTTCAGCCATTTTAGATTCCTCTGTTGAGAGTTCTTTGTTTAGGTCTGTACTCCTTTTTTTAATTGGATTATGTGATCTTCTGGTGTCCAATTTCTTGAGTTCTTTGTATATTTTGGAGATCGGACCTCTGTCTGATGTGGGGTTAGTGAAGATCTTTTTCCATTCTGTAGGCTGTCGTTTTGTCTTGTTGACCGTGTCCTTTGCTTTACAGAAGGTTTTCAGTTCCAGGAGATCCCATTTATTAATTGTTTCTCTCAGTGTCTGTGCTGCTGGGGTTCTATTTAGGAAGTGGTTCCCTGTGCCAATGCATTCAAGTGCACTTCCCACTTTCTCTTCTATAAGGTTTAGTGTGCCTGGTTTTATGTTGAGGTTTTTGAACCATTTGGACTTGAGTTTTGTGCATGGTGATATAGATCTATTTTCATTTTTCTACATGTTGATATCCAGTTATGCCAGCACCACTTGATAAATATGCTTTCTTTTTTCCATTTGATATTTTTTGCTTCTTCATCAAAGACCAGGTGTTCAAAAGATGTGTGGTTTGATATCCGGGTCTTATATTCGGTTCCATTGGTCCTCCTATCTGTTCTTATGCCAGTACCAGGCTGTTTTCAGTACTGTAGCTCTGTAGTAGAGTTTGAAGTCAGGGATTGTGATGCCTCCAGAAATTCTTTTATTACACAGGATTGTTTTGGCTATCCTGGGTTTTTTGCTTTTCCAAATGAAGTTGAGTACCGTTCTTTTGAGGTCTTTGAAGAATTTTGCTGGGATTTTGCTGGGCAGTGCGTTGAATCTGTAGATTGCTTTCGGTAAGATTGCCATTTTTACTATAGTAATTCTGCCTACCCAAGAGCATGGGAGGTCTTTCCACTTTCTGGTGTCTTCTTCAATTTCTTTCTTCAAAGATTTAAAGTTCTTATCATACAAGTCTTCCACTTGTTTGGTTAGAGTTACTCCGAGATATTTTATGCTATTTGTGGCTGTTGTGGAGGGTGTTGATTCTCTGATTTCTTCCCCAGCCCTTTTATCATCTGTGTACAGGAGGGCTACTGGCTCAGTCCCACTCCAGTTCCGGTGGAGGTCTCAGACTCTGAGTCAGGTCGTTGACTCAATCCTAGTCTACCAGTGTCCCAGGACTGAGTTGGCTCCCAGGACTGGATTTGCTCCTGGCTTCTGCTCCTGGTGGAGCTTGTCTCCTCAGGCGCTCTCTGTCCTCCCTGTCTCATTCAGTTCCATTCCTGTGGAATTTGTTGTCCAAGGTGGAGTTTCTTGCCTCAGGGCAACTTTGGTTTAGGTTACTGGCTTTGACTTGTACCTGTAAATCCTAGTCTGGATTCCCTCCGGCAGAAGTCCCTGGGTTGGAGTTGGACCTGGAAAGATTTCTGGTTCCCATCTGCTGCCTCAGAGGTTCTGGGCTCTGGAGCACCTGAACCCGCAGAGGACCTCAGAGGTCTCAGACTCCAACTCAGACCTGCAGGGGTTCCAGGTTCCGGCCTGTTCCCTTTGATGTCCCAGACCAACGCCCAAACCCACAGAGGACCTGGCTCAGGCCTACTCTCTCTGAGGTCCCAGACTCGCTCCTGGCCCCGCTGAGATCTCTGGTTCCTGCCTATTCCCTGGGAGGACCCAGGTTCACTCACCCCCAGGCTGACAGAGGTCCTGGCTCCTGCCTAGTTCCTGGGAGGTCCTAGACTCTCGCCCAGACCCACTGGGGTGTTGGCTTAGGTCTACTCCCTTGAAGGTCCCAGATTCACGTGCAGACACTCAGCAGTCTCTGGCTCTGGCTCACTTGCTCAGCGGTTTCTTTCTTGTACCTGTTTCAGTGGAGATCTTGACTCTGGATCTGGTCACTGGGTCAATCCTGATCCGCCCGTGTCCTGGGACTGGGTTTGCTCCTAGCTTCTGCTCCTGGTGGAGCTTGTTCTCTCTGTGTTTAACTGTACTTTTAAGATTTATTTTGGGGTGTGTGTGTGTCTCCCCTGGAACTGTAGTTACGGATAGTTGTGAGCTACCATGTGGGTGCTGGGAATCTACCCCAGTTCTGTGGAATAACAGCCAGGGCTCTTAACCACTGCGCTGTCTCTCCAGCCCTCCCTCCTCTTTTTGAAGTAGAGTTTTTTATTCTGTAGTCCAAGCTGATCTCAAAGTTGTGTCAATCCTCCTGTCTCAGCCTCCCAAGTGCAAGGATTACATACAACAGCTATACCAATCTTGTTCTCTTTTAACTTGGAATTATATGTTTTTTCAAATTTATTTTCATGTGCACACACAGTTCAGCAGTGCATGTGTGGAGGTCAGAGGACAACTTTGAGGAATTAATTTGCTTCCGCTGTGTGGGTCCTGTTGATGACTCAGACAACAAACTCCTACCACTGAGCCTTCTTGCCAGCCCTTGTCCCAAGTACTGGCTCTGAGGCTGGCAAGCTTTGCTGTCAGAGGGGATGCAAGAAGTAGGTCCCAGCTAGCTAGGTCCTGGCCCCTAGCTATGGGGCCAACGTGTCTTCCACCGTGAAAGGGGAGATGGCAAGTTCAGGCTAGACAGGCCACAGAGCAAGACCTACTCTTAAAACTGTTTAAGTAGGTTAGATCCTTTTCGTGTAGGGGACCAGGAGGCTCAGAGAGCAAGAGTGATGTGCCCAGGTGTGTGGTGGTGGGGGTGAACTGCATGGTGACCACTGCTGCTTGACAGAGTTCCAGCATCCTGACACTGGGAACCACACCCAGGAAGGGATGGAGCCAGGACCTGACCAAAAGCCTCCTTCCATTTTCCAGGTCCCATGTACATCACCAATGCTTTTCAAATTTATAAGCTGTAAGATTCTTGCTATACAAAATAGGCGTGGAGACTTTATTATAAATAACATGTTTTGATTTGAAATCTTTTCAAAGAAAATCAGAGAGCATGTTGAAAATGTTTCAGTAAGTGGAAAATATTTGGGGATCAGTGGCACATAGCTGCAGACAGGAGGGTCAAGGGACACCCTCCACTGCCTGGCAAAATGACCCAGTGGTCACAGCTGCTCTTCTAGAGGATGTTAGCTTTCCAGCACCACTAGTTCCAGAGGGTCTGATGCCGTCTTCTTACCTCATTGGGCACCAGGCATGTGAGGTCAGCCTGGTCTACATAGTGAGTCACTGAGACTATTGTCTTTTTTTTTTTTTTTAAGGCACGCCTGGTGCACACTCAAGAGGCAGAGGCAAGTGGATCTCTGAAAGTTTGAGGCCAGCCTGGTCTACATAGTGAATTCCAAGGGAGCTACATAGTGAGACCCTGTCTCAAAAAAGAAGAGGAGGAGGATGAAGAAAGGGAAAAGTACTTTACATCTAAGGTCATAAATGATGATGATTTATAACATGTTTCAGCCCAGCATCTACTCTATTGCTCTGTTGCTATTGCAAGAATCTAGAAATCTTGATTTGAAAATTTGTGAACAAGCCAGGAGGTGGCGGCGCAGAGCTCTAATCCCAGCACTCAGGAGTCTGAGGCAGGCAGATCTCTGAGCTGGAGGCCAGCCTGGTCTACGGAGTGAGTTCCAGGACAGCTGGGATAGACCCTAGAGAGAGAGAGAGAGAGATCTTCCAATCACAGATACTCTTTCTCTCCCCCTCCCCACTCTGTCTGTGTGTGCCACAGTGCGTATGTGAAGGTCAGAACAGCACTCGATGCAGGTCTCACCTCCCACCTTTGAGACAGTGTCTCGTGCTGGTCACCCCTGTCTACACCAGGCCAGCTAGTTCCCCAAGCTGCCTGTGAGTCCTGAGTCTTTGCCCCTTATCCCCTGACAGGGCCACGCTGGGACTACAGATGCAGGTGAACTCTGCTGTGTTGGATTTTTATGTGGGTTCTAAGGATCTCAACTCAAGTTGTTAAGCTGGAGCAGCAAGCACTTTACTCATCAAGCCATCTCCTCATCCCAAATATATTTTAGTACACACACACACACCCCCCCACACACACACACCCCACACACATACACACACACACACCCCAAACGTATACACACATCATTTGTTTGCTTGGTCTTTTTTGAGCTCAGACTCACCTTAAACCCTCAATCTTCCTGCCCCTCAGCCTCCTGCCCAGCCTGAGTTGCTGGGGCTGCAGCACGGATACTCTAATTAAACAGAAGTACCCGGGGCTGGAGAGGTGGATCAGAGGTTAAGAGCAAGCACTGGCTCCTCTCTTCCAGAGGTCCTGAGGGAGGGACAGGCTGCCTTGAGGCAGACATGGTGCCCATCTCCATCTGTTAAGCTCCTGAGGTAACAGCACACATCATCATGCCTGTTTCAAGTCCTAAGAAAGCTGGAAAGTGCACACTCGGGCTTTGGTTATAAGGCCCCGAGGGGATCAATAACTTGCTACCCCACTTCAGTAAATTCTTCCTCCCTCCAGGTGGAAAGTTCTGAATTGGAGCACCAGGGTTCAGTGTTCGTTTTTGGTTTGGGGCTTTGGCCAAAGTCCCTCATTTTGCAGAGAGGATACTAACTAAGGTCCTGGAGGTCAGGCTGGTCTCTAAGCTACCTCATATTGTGTAGAGCGGTGGTTTTTCAGCCTGTGCCTTATCTGGAGGAACTCCGTTTGAGGGTGGAGGATGACTCTGCACCCGGGTGGACTTGTGACCAGCAGTGGATGTTCAGTACCGTCCACCAGAACAGACTGATAAATGGTTTATTCCCAGTGGACAAAGGGCACCATCCTATAAATGTATCAGGGTGAATTGGGGCTATAGGAGCATGAGAGAGCCATGCCCAAGGATTCATGGGAAAAGAGCCGCTTCCTCATCTGGGCCACCTCAAGAGGAAGATGCCTAATACTTTCATGCTGAAGGTCTCACTGACCTGTCATCGGGCCACCTCATGTGCATGCCAATCAAGTGACCAGTAGGCAGAGAACTCTTGGTTGTCCCAGGGACGTCAGCACCTTGAGTCCCAGCCTACTCAATTGCTATGTGCTTTATTCATCTGTCTGGACCCACTGTCCACTACCCTCTTGTTTGGTTCCGCCCTTTCACCTGCGCAGCCAGACTCAACTCCACAGCTCCTCTCAAACCTGTAACTGGGCCCTAACAGACCCATCGTTCCTTCTCTTAGTGGCTGCTGTTTCACAAGGACCAGGGCCTAGTATAGCTTCGTTTCCATTTATTTCCAAATTTATTTAAAGTCTGTTTTATTATGTTTTATTTATCCAATTTTTGGGCATTTGTAGGTATGTTTCTACTGTGTGAAGGTCGAAGGATAACTTTCCCGAGTCAATTTCTTTATCCACCTGTGGTACCTGAGAGATCAAACTCAGGTTACCAGGTCTAGCCTTGGGCACCTTTACCTGCTCATCCAGCTCTTTGGCTCCCATTTTTTATTCTGGAAACAGAGATTTACCAGGATGGCCTTGAACTTTCCATGTAGCCCAGGCTGGCCTCCAGCTCCCAATCCTCCTGTCTTAGACTACCCTGCGTCTGTAATTACAGATTGTGATTCAGGAGGCAGAGACAGACAGATCTGTGTGGACGGGTTGGAGGCCAGCCTGGTCTACATAGTGAGGTCCAGGCCAGCCAGAGCTCCATAGTGCGACCCTGTCTCAAAATAAGAAAACAAATCAAAACAAAACCCCAGCTACCAGGGCTGGGGAAATGCTTCAGCCTGTAAAACACTTTTCTCCCCCCATGAGGACTAAAATTAGGATCCCGGGTGCCCACACAAAAGCTCAGAAGGCATGGAGGTTTGTCTGTAACCCTAACTCTCGGGAGGTGAAGTAGAGGATCTTGGGAGCAAGGTAAATACAGAGAAATCCAGGAAGATATATGACCTTCACACACATTTTTCTTAAAGGGTGTTGGCTGTTTCTTGCATCCGCAAGGTGGTTTTACTGACATTCCCTTTGATGGTGTGTTCGTACCTACTTCTCCACATCCCCATTGGCCACAGCCATGATGTTTTTTTTCCGGCATTGTGGGCTAGAGGATGTAATTGCAACTCTATCTGTAGAAACCCAGAAGGGAGAAGTTCCTCTTTTATTTTCATTGCACAAAACCAAATGTGGCCCAACCTATGCTGCATCTTGCAAGAAAGCTTGCTTAGTTCAAGTTGCTTGTGTAAAAGACCCAGGCCCTTCTGCCCGGGGCTTCCTTGGTTCAACCATGAAATTGATGGTCATGCTTCCTTTCCCTTCTTTTCTTTTTCCTGGGAAAGGGTCTCATATAGCCCAGCTGGCCAGAGACTTGATCTGCAGTCAACAATGACCTTGAACATCTAATCCGCCTGCTTCCACCTCCCCAGTGCTGGAATAACAGGCACATACTTCCCTGCCCAGTTTTCTGCAGCACAGGGGATCGAATCCATTCATGCTAGACAGGCGAGACGGGCAAGACTACCTGACCCACTGAGGTGCATCCCTGCCCCGTGGTCTTCCTTTCTGCGTGCAGAGTGGTGAGGTAATAACAGTAAGTGAAGTAATTCTTCCTCCGCTTCCTGGCCACCTCTGCTCTTCCTCCACAGCGGCACTGGTCAAACGATACGAGCTATGGGGACTTAGACGGCTGCAGTTCTGTAGTAGAGATGAAGTTTTGAAAGCCTGGCTCTCAGTGGAAGAATCCCAGAGTGATGTTTTGGTTGCTCTGCTTTTGGTTCTTATTCAAAAAGTACTTTTCAGTTTTAAACCCCACACTCCTGGAGGACTTTGTAACTACACTCCTAACAGACCCGGCACCCCTTCTAACCTCTAAGGACACGCATATGGGGCACATACCTACAGGAAAAATACTCACATAAAGCAAATAAATCTAAAACTTTAAATTAATACATAAAGCCAAGCATGGTGGTGCATACCTATAATCCCAGCACTTGGCAGCTGGAGGTAGAAGGATCAGGTAGGTGTTCAGTTTAAAGTCATTCTCAGCTACATAAGAATAAAAAAAGAGAAAAAATCTAACACAGAAAAGCATGAGATAAGATCTGGGGGGTGTTCGGTGAGGTCTACTGGATTAGAGGTGCCGGGCCATAGAGGATACCTGATCCCCAAAGACTGGAGTCACAGAAAGTCGTGACACTCTGTGAATACGGGAATCAAACCCAGGGCTTCTGATAGAACAGCCAGCGGTTTCAACCCTAAGCTATCTCTCCAGCCCCAAGCAGTTGTCATATGAGGAGCAGCTGGGTGCACCCGAAGACTCCCATTCTCTGTCCTGTCTCAGGCAGTCATACAGCACTGGATCCTCTGTGGTCTTGAAGCACCTTGGAGACCTTTGAGGTGGCCTTGCCGTGTGGCCCCACAAGCCAGCTGTTTGTCTAAGGGACAGTGACAGCATACCTTTCTATTTGTCAGGCAAGGAACCAAGAGTGTGACCTTCAGTTGCTCAACCAAAGTCCGTTTTACCAGCTCGCAAGCCCTTGTCCAGTCTGAATGTGCCAAACAGAGCCAGAAGTACAAATGCATTGATGTAGCCCTCTGCAAAATCCCATCTGGGTGTAGTTTGCAAAGGCCAGCAGTGGGCCTTTTCAAGTGTAACTAGGGAGCACTTGGGAAAGTCAGCTCTGAGTTTGCAGATGGGAGCATCCAGGTAGGGCCAGAGTTCACAGGGCTTGTGGGGGCTCCCTGCACAGGGAGCATTTGCTTGATTACACACCAGCCGCACTTGGTCTCTGGGTTAATGTTGTCCTTTGGCTTGAGCAAATCTCCATTCAAACTGGCGAGCTCCCAGGCAAGAGGCTGGAAAAGGGGCCTGCTGCTGATCCTTCAGGCCTGTTTAGCTCTGAAATTGCCAAACAAGCCCCTGGATATTCCTCTGGCTCTGTGCCACCCTCTGAATCCCAAGGGCTCCTGGTTATCAGCCCATCCCTGCCCGCAGCACCAGAGCCCACACTCGGGTAGGTTGTATTGGGTCTTTGTCTTTGTCCTGTGTGCTGGGATTTTACAGCTATGCACCACATAATTCCTGGCTCCTGGCTAAAGCACATCTTTTTCATTCAGCCCTGCTCCCTTAAAAAATAAAGGGGGGGGGGTTTGCCTCAAACTGCCTAGGTAGTCAAGGATGGTTGTCAATTAGTGAAATCCTGATCCCCGTGTCTCCACCTCCCGAGTGCTGATATTGCTGGCCTGTGCCACTTACCCTTCCCTTCTTTACTACATATGGCAGATCCCTTTCAATGTCCTTTGAAAACAAGGGCTTTAATCTTCAGATACTTAAAGAACAAAATTAAATTCTATTTTTGAAAACATTTTGTTGGCATTAATACAAATGAAGGAGGAAGAGATACAATTGGACAGTGAGGCAGATCCTCTCCACTGTGGACCAGAGAACAATCTGGAACCCTGGTGGCTGGAGACTGCAAGGTGCCATGGACATAGGCACGAGCCAGCAGACTAAGCCAGGAGTGGTTTGAATCCACTGGCTGGCTTGTTCCACAGAAATAAGTGGCAACCATGAGGGTCTGGCCTTGCCCTTGTCTGACTTAATTCCCAGTTGGGAATCAGTGCGAAACCCTCAACAATAAATGCAGGATTGGCACCCATTGTCAGGCAACGTTTGTTCCTGGGCCCTGCTGGGAGAGCCTCAGGCTGGAAGCCAAGCTCTGTGAGGACATGGTGCCTCTGATCTAGGCCTAGGGGTCATGGCCCCTCTCTGAAAGGACAGCTTTGAGATGAAGCCAGTCTCTACCCGAGCTCTGTGGTCTCTCTGAGCTCTGCTTGCTTTGTCTAACTTACCTCCTTGTTTCTACAGACACCCCAACTACTACTCAAAAAAAAGCCTGTCTCCAAAGCCGGGATAGGGTGGCTTAGGGCAGGAGCAGATACCTTCTCCTCTTCCCCACTGGCTTTACTTTAACTTTTAAACAAGGCCTTGTTATGTAGCCCTGACTGGCCTGGAATTTCCCCCCAGCTTGAATTAGAAATTTCTGAGCAACATCCTGGGGGAAACATCTGGAATAAGATGTAGGATCATGAATTTGCATGGTGAGCTCTTTGAAGACTCCAGTAAGTGTACATTTTGAAGCTGGGTATTTGGTTCATACCATAACCCTAGCGCTTCAGTGTGGTAGGCTGAAGCAGGAGAATTGTCTAGAATTTCAGGCCAGTCTGTAAGACTTGAACTTAAAAACAAAACATTTTAAGTCTAAACTCACTACGCAGGCCTCTAGAGACAGAGCCCATTTCCAGGATCTGAGCTTCAAGGTTCACACCTGGTTACACTGGAAGTCCCCTTCTGGGGGTGGGGGGCTGAGCCAGTGGTTTGGCTCTCTCTCTTTCCAAGAGCACCTCTGCCCTCACCCTATCCCAGCTTTGGAGACAGGGGGGAAGGGAGGGAGAGAAGGAAGAAAAGGAGGGAGGGAGAGAGGGAGGGAGGGAGGGAGGGAGGGAGGGAGGGAGGGAGGACAGACTGCAGACTGGTGGGTCACTCAGCTTATGCTTTGAGAGTTGCTTGGTAGTTCTCCAGAGGCAGGAGGATGTCCTGCTTGGTCTGTGCCTAAAAGAGTTGGGAGAGGTTGTTCTTGGTGGTCAGGTTGTAGACCCTGTGTCCAGTTTGATGACTGCTTCTCCTGGGGCCAAGAAGCAGCTGTGACATCCTGGGCCAGCTGCTGGTGATGGTACTGGTGCCAGTGAGGACGTGGACCAAAAAGAGTGCTCTGGATTCATTTGAACCCTCCAAGGCTGGATGCTTCATCTTCTCTTTCTCATGCTGGCAGCTTTGCTGTCTCCACGAGTCTTCTGACAGAATGTAGGTAAGTGTTCAGAGTACAGCTCAGAGAGTGCAATGTGGCTTCTCAAGCTCTGGAGTCAGCAAGTCCCAAAGCAGGCAAACTCCCCACAACAATCCTCACTGAGATGGAATGTGGTTGTCGGGGCCCAGCATGCTGAGCTTTCTCGGTCTCGTCCTCCAGCTCTTTGGATTTACCATCTCTTTAGAGAGATTGCCACCTTCTTGGTCATCTTTCCCAATGTGACCAGCCTACCTTCCACACCCTCGGAAAGTACAGGGATTCCTCCTCTAATGCCAGGGGTGCAGTACTGCTGAGGTATGCAGATGTTGGGAAAAACAGGAGTGGGGAAGTGTGACAGCACAGCATGTCCTTGCAGTAGACACTTGTCGGGCACCATACACCGTGAATCTCGTAACCTATCCCCACATGCCCTGAACGAATGAACAACGTCCTGATACAGCCCGCTCCAGAATGTATCCTCTGGAGAAGGGATGATGCTGGCTTCCTGTTCAGAGCAAGCTGACTTCTTCCTACCATGTGACTGGAAGGCAAGGCAAGTCCCTCTGTTTCCTTATCTGAAAATGATGGGCAGAGAGAAAGGAGGACTGAACTGAGCCACTCTAGATCAGATCATCAGGACAGATGGGCTTTTGTCTTTGCCGAGTTGTGGACAGGCCTGCAAAGGTGGTCCAGGGGTGTCCTCTGTGGGGTATGTGACACTTGCTCAGAGCTGGCACGGAGTAGGTCTGGTGGAGGTCACGGTTCCAGGATCTCAGAGAGTAGCCTCACGATTCACAGTCAGGGAAGTGTGATGACTGTATGTACTGTGTGTACTCGGTGGTGACCGTGGACATTGAGATGAGAAAAAAGCAATGAATTTGGGCAGCCCTCAGCCCCCACCCCACCCCGTGCAACTAGTTCCCACTAAAGAAGGGTCTTCTCTGTCAACTAACAGGAAGGATAGTCTGCTTTGTTGTTGTTGTGTTTTGGTTTTGTCTTGTTTTTAGAAGGGATCCCCTCAGATGGCACGGAAGGAAAGTTCCTGTGAGTGAAAAAAAAAAAAAACTGCGCCCTCCATAAGGGGATCTTGGGCCCTAAGACAGCCAACCGCTGGGCAGCTTGCTTGCTGGTCTCTCTTGGAAATCCAAGCCTGTGACACCCTTAGAATGTTCCTGCCTGGCCTGGCCACAGCCTGTTCAGCTAAGCACCCGTCCAGGGAGAGATCAACGCCTCCCGGGAGTCCAGAGGAGTAGGCCGCCTCTCCTCCGGGGCAGACGTGAGAGCCAGAGCCGGCCCTGCTGAGCCAACAGGCGGCCGGAGCCATACGAGGCGCATTAAGTATTAATAATTTCCAGTTGTTTGCTCGTCCCCCCCCCCCACGCACCCCCAGGCCTCTGCAGGCTGGGACTCGGCTCTGGCTCTGGGCTGCCAGATCTAGAGATATTAGCACCTCCCGCGGTCCGAGGGACAGGGCAAGGATCCCCGCGTACCCCAGAGACAGGGTGGGGGACTGGACGGAGGCCGGCAGCCTTGCCAGCGGGACACCCGGTTGCCGGTAGGGGGGATGCGGAGGGGGCGTCGCGGGAAGATCGGGGCGCGGAGACTATGGGCGGCGCGCGGCGGGAGTGCAGCGGCCCCTGGTGCACGGCCTCTTGGCGGTCACCACGGCTGGGCCGGCCCCCGGGGCGGGGCGGAAGGCGGGGCCTCGAGTGAGCGCGGCCGCCGGCGACACCCGGACAACGCGCCGGCGGCGGGGCAAGGAGTGCGGCCCGGAGGGCAGCAGCCCTGGCCCGCGTGCGCGGCCCTCTCTCGCACTCCAACACCGAGCTGGCTGTGCCCCGGCCACGCCAAACGCGCAGCCATGGTGGGTCGACTGAGCCTGCAGGATGTCCCCGAGCTCGTGGACACGAAGAAGAAGGGCGACGGCGTCCTGGACAGCCCGGACTCGGGGCTGCCCCCAAGCCCTAGCCCCAGCCACTGGGGGCTCGCGGCGGCGGCGGGCGGCGGTGGGGAACGCGCTCCGGTCCCGGGGACGCTGGAGCCCGACGCGGCAGCGACCCCAGCCATCCCGGTGAGTTGCCTCGAGCACAGACTTCTCCCCGTGCTGGCCCACCCGGAGCCCGCCCCAGGACTCCCCAGCGCTCGCAGTCGGTTGTCGGTGCAGCCACCCGCCTGTCGAGACGGCGTGGCTATAGCCGGGAGCCGGGGCGGGAGCGCAGCGAGAGAGCCTGGCCAGCTGGAGACAGTGGCTGGAAAATTGTCATCGCCTGGGAGGCGCGGGAGCCCCGGGAGAGGCGAGCCGCGGTCTCCTCCCTTCGAGGTGGTGGCCCCCGGGGCTGCCAAGCTGCGGCTCGACCACATTCCTGCCGGGGCGGGCTGGGTGGGGACACGGACAGGGAACCCGGCCCTCCCCACCCGGGGGCCTACGCCCCGAGGCTTTGCTCCCAAGGCGGCCTCCCCTCTGCCGGGACCTGGGAGAGGGGTGTGTTCTGGGCTCGCGGCACAAGGCGGGCCAACCTTTGGGAGACCTGAGGAGTCACGCCACAAGCCTTCGGTGTGCTGTCGGGGCCCCTGTCCTGAATACCTAACTCAGCCAGAGTTCTGATCTCAATGATATCGGAGTCCTCCAGGTGGCCAAGGCTTTGAAAGTTTTAATCCTTTTACTTTCAACTTTTTGTAAGAAAAACTCCAAGTCTCTTTTGCCCTGGGATCTGTCTGTTCAGGTGGTGGTTTACAGGCGAGTCTCAGGAGAGGCCACATCCTGCCTACAGTTGAAACTCAATGTCAGTGTTATTCTTTAGGACCACGGTGGAACTTTGGTGGTGTGGGCCCTCTTGACCTATTGACCCTGTCTCAGCAAGCATCAGCACCTCATATTTCATTCCAAGGTGAAGTTTGCTTCAGCTTGGCCTTTTGGCCTTTCAACCTCATCTTACCTGCTCTGACCACAGACCAAACACTCACGGCTGTTTCGGATGTCCCTTCTTCTACCTGACCTGAACCTTGACCCTCCCCCTTCCCATCCAAGTCCTGGTGGCCTTTCCATGCTCGGCTATGTCACCTCCTCTGAGAGCTTTCTCAGAGTGTTCCAGAGCCTATGGCTTGGTATCCATCCTTCTGCATCTCCTTGTGCATTTGTCTCTCGTTACTGCTAAGCCACCTCATCTCCCTCCCGCACCTAGATACCCAGGGAGTGTCTGTCTGGTGGGCAGGAATGAGAGGCGGGGAAAGGAAAGCCAAATGGACCCCGAATGAAAGTTGTCTTGAGAGTGTGTGATAACAAATTGGGGTGATCACATAACCCTGCAGCTTCCAGGGCTGCCTGGCGTGTGCTCCCCTGATGGGGAGACTCTGGCAGCCAGAGAGTGGAGCAGGACCCACTGTTTCTGCTCCCACTGTGCCCACACCTCATTACTGACCTTGGCTTGAACTGTATCTGTTCCCCCAACCCTGAGTCACCAAGCTCCATCCTAGCCCTGGAGCAGTACCCCAGGACTCTCCACCAGTCCTTTTGGCGTTTGCCTATTGTCCTGGTAATACAGTAAAGATCTCAGCCAACCTTCTAGAAACATCTGCCTTTGTCCTGAGGGTAGGTCGGTCTGCCACCTCCACACCCTGGCACAGATGTAGCTCTTGCTCTTAAATTAAGCAAAGAAAATGACAGATCTCAGAAAGCCAGAGAGCACAAAGGGCTGTGGAGGGCCCTCTGCGCTGTGTTTATCTCTGCACACGAGCACAGAGGGCCGATTCTAGCGAACTGGGTGACCAGAGACTGTCACCTGAGCTTCCCTGCAGGACTCAAAGACTGCGCTCTGCCCCTGAGCTTTCTGGCTAGTGAAAGCCGACGTGAGTTCCACTGCCACAGAGTTGTAGGAGCCTCTGTCATGGATGGCTGCTGCCCTGTCAACCCCAGAAGCAGAGGAGGTAGGGAAGTAGGAGTGGGTTTTTACCAAAAAAAAAAAAAAAAAAAAAAATCCGGAAGCTTTTCTTCCTTGCAGAAGTCATGGCCGTTCTCTAACTATTGCTGAGACAATGACGGGGAGGGGGGGGGAGCGGGGAGGGGGGACACACGCACTCTGCATAAGTGAGGGGTCTGAAGAGCTTTTTACCACGGGGCTCTTGTGGTACAGCAGCCTCTGACTCTGGCCTCAGGCCTGATGTGGAGTTCATCCATCCTGTCACCTTGCTCTTCTGCACAAGCCTCCCCCAGTGTGCAGCTAGAGACAACTCCACTGAGCACAGAGCACACTCAGGACAGACCTCGCCTAATGTGCTCATGAGCGCAAGGCCCACCCCTGAAACATGGAGGGGCAGAGCTGATCTCGGATTTGAACCCTGACCATTGCCTTGTCTAGTGCACTTCCCGTGCCAGTGGCCAGGCCTGTCCTTTGTAGGGCCAGGCTGTGGTCCCCATGTGACCCCTCCCTGGAGGCTCAGAGGCTCAGCCTTCTGTGGAGTGTGTGTTTTGGCCGGTCAGTCATAGATCTAACCACTCTCTCGTCTCTCCCTGAAGAACCCAGCACCTCTGACCCACTCGCTGGCTGCCGGCTGCTCCCCACGGCTCTGTCCCCTGTCCTTCGGCGAAGGAGTCGAGTTTGACCCCTTACCACCCAAGGAAATAAAGTGAGTGCACTCACCCTGTTATTATTTTTCTTAAAAATGTTTTTAAATTCCAGGTCTGATTGCTATTGTTTTAAAAAGTCAATTATGAAAATGTCCCGAAGACTGTCAATAGTTTGACTTGTTTTCTTGCATGATGTCTAGTTAAATATGTAGATACACCATTTATTTATGCAGGTAGTTAGTTAAAGTTTCCGGATGGGACTTTGCTGTGCCGAGTCAGCTGGCTTGGCATTCATTATGTAGGCCAGGTTGTCATGCAAGCTTCAGATGATATTTCTGCCTCAGCCTCCTGAGTGTCAGGGTCACAGGTGTGCAACACTATGTCTACTAGACACTTGATGAAAGTGAGATTTTGAGATGAAGTTCTGCCGCATGCTTTATGCATTTCATACACCATGCCTTCGGGTGCCAAGGATCTTGTTGAACATCACTTCTTTCCTGAAGCCACTCACCCTCTCTGTCCCATCTGCAAGGTGCTATGACCCTGTCTCATGTTAGTCACTGGACAGGTCCTCTGGGAATGATCTTACCCGGGATGATTGGGGGGCAAAGAGTCCTGGAGAGGTTCCAGCAAAGGGCTGTCTTTTTAGCGAAAGGAATTTTACTTTTGGCGACTGGGGTTTGTAGCTGGAGTTTCAGCTGCCTGAACACAAAGGGGCCTTTGATATGGAACAGAGGGAGGTTCATCCATTTAGAGGTGAGCAGGTTAGCCTTTTATTCCCCGGGAGCTTGTATTTCTGACAGAACTGGGACATTGCTTTGTGACACTGGCTCCCATCAGCGTCTCGTGACTCCAGGGAGAAGAGACAAAATGCTGGGTCTCACCCATGTGATGCTCGTGGAGATGCTAACATCTGTGAAGCTGCAGTATTAATGTAGCCAAGTTGTCGCTGTGATGCTTCCAGAACACACCAGCCCCCAGCCGTGAAGGGTGTGTACACCTACAGTCCCAGGCAGCACTCAGGAGGCAGAGGCGGGAGCAGGGAATTCTAGGGTAGGCTGGCCTACTTAGCAAGACCTTGTCCCAAAACAACAACAACAATAATAGTAGTAGTAGTAATAGTAGTGGTGGTGGTGGTGGTGATGATGGTGGTGGTGGAGGAGGAGGTGGTAGAGGTGGTGGAGGGGAGGTGGTAGAGGTGGTGGAGGGGAGGTGGTAGAGGTGGTGGAGGTGGTGGTGGAGGAGGAGGTGGTGGAGGAGGAGGTGGTGATGTTGATGGAGGAGGTGGTGGTGGTGGTGGTAGAGGTGGTGGAGGTGGTGGTGGAGGAGGAGGTGGTGGAGAAGGAGGTGGTGATGTTGATGGAGGAGGTGGTGGTGGTGGTGGTAGAGGTGGTGGAGGTGGTAGTCGTGGTAGAAAAGCAACTGAGGGATGTAAATGGCGAGTTCGTTTGTGGCCATCAGGGATGCACTTGGCTTTCGTTGACAGGGTCAGGTCCCTGGTCTCCCAGAGTTGGGAGGTTTCCAAACCATAGTTGAGGCCATGGCGTAGCCAAGCTTCCTGAACCAGCACTTGGCAGTTCTGGAATTCTTCTTCTTCAAGAGCTGGCTGCTCATGGAGCGGATGGAGAAGCTCTTTACCCCAGAGAGCAGCTGACTCCACTTTATTCCATGATTCAGCTCTGCCCAACGACAGAGCCGTTCAGAGAACAGGTCCTCAGGTAATGTCTCCGCACGGCGACGTCTTAGTTCACATCATAAAAGGAAGTCAAGGCAAGAACCCAGAGGCAGGAACAATGGAGGAGCTCTGCTTACTGGCTCACTCCTCCGAGTTTGCCCAGTTTGCTTTCTTACACACCCTGGGACCACCTGCCCAGGGATGGCGCTGCCCACAGTGGGCTGCACTCATCCACATCAACCACCAGTTGCGAAATTGTCCTACTGACTTGCCCTCTGGCTAAACTTCTGGAGGCATTTTCTCAATCAAGGTTCCTTCTTCTCAGATGACTCTAGCTTGTATCAAGTCATCAGGAAAAAAAAAAGTAACCAAGGCACACGAACATGTCAGCATGCACTTAGGCATAATAAGAAGGTGCTATGTCACTGGGTGGTATAATCTGTGGGACCACTGTCGTATATGTTCCAGTCGTCAATGACCAAAACCAAAACCTCTTTGTGCTGTGAGTGATTTAATTACCCCAGCAGCACTTGGCTGCATGTAGACCCTTTGTCATAAGAGAGGATTCGAGCCAGGCGGTGGTGGTACACACCTTTAATCCCAGCAATCGGGAGGCAGAGGCAGGCGGATCTCTGTGAGTTCGAGGCCAGCCTGGTCTACAAGAGCTAGTTCCAGGACGGGCACCAAAGCTACAGAGAAACCCTGTCTCGAAAAACCAAAAAAAAAAAAAAAAAAAAAAAAAAAAAAAAAAAAAGAGAGAGAGAGAGAAAGAGAGAGAGAGAGAGAGAGGATTCGAGGTGTAGGCAAGTTAAGTCGTTAGGCTGAGGGCTTCTGGCTTATGTAAATGGGAATGGAATTCAGGGCTGTGGCCTGCTGTGGGAAATGGTAAACTTCAGAAGCCTGTGTGCTGCATTTAGGTCCCAGCTCAGGCCTGGGCGCTTAGCTCAGGGGTAGAGTTCTTGCTTAGCACTCAAGCCTATGGTTTGTATCCCCAGCCCTGCAAATGTATCAGTCAGTCTGTCCATCCATCCCACCCATCCATCCATCCATCCATCTATCCACCCATCCATCCACCCAGGTCCATCATTCAGGGACACTGAGACCTTCATCTCTTCATCTCTCTTTCCTCTTCCAGGATGTTTGGGAAGATCCATTTAGGTCCTGAGATAGAAGTAGCTGGAGTAACATGTCCCCCATAAAACACTCCCGTAGACTCTTGCTGCTTCTCCCTGATGCACCCCAGGAGAGATGAGCCATCACACTTGGGACCCCATGCTCCTAGCTCAGGACAGCTTCATGCTGGCTTGTGTCTCCCTACAGGTATACTTCCTCGGTCAAGTACGACTCTGAGAGACACTTCATTGACGATGTGCAGATGCCCCTGGGCCTGGTGGTGGCTTCCTGCAGCCAGACAGTCACCTGTATCCCCAATTGCACTTGGCGAAACTACAAGGCCGAAGTGCGCTTTGAGCCCCGCCACAAGGCCACGCGCTTCCTCAGCACCACCATCGTCTACCCCAAGTACCCCAAGACCATCTACACCACCACTCTGGATTACAACTGCCACAAGAAGCTGAGGAGGTTTCTGTCCAGCGTGGAGCTCGAGGCCACAGAGTTCCTGGGTAGTGACAGTCTCTCAGATGAATGCTGACTCGAGCTAGCTACTCGGGGTTGGGCCCGCTGTTCACACACTGCCCTGGCCCCCAGACCATCCTGGACAAGCTGAGTGACACTTTGCTCTTGCACGTCACCCCAGCCCCAGGGGAGTCTAACCTGGAGATACCTCTAAGCCTAGCCAGGGGAAGGAGAAAAAAAAATCACTGCATCTTAAAATAATAGAGAAACTTGGCTTCGTTTAAAATTTTTCGGATAGTTTCTTTTAAAGGAGTATATATATATGTTCTGGTTGGTTGATGTAGTTTCCCCAAAGTCTCTATTTGGTGGGAAAACAAAGATAGGCAGAGCAAAAGGACGACGCCGTCAGGACAGGCTGAGGTGAGCTTGCCCTCCATTTTCTGATGAAGAAAGTGGGACCGTCTCTGGAATAGAAAGAGTGAATTCTAAGAAATTTCAGCCATGCATATCTTCATCGCTGAACAAAAGGAAACGGAGCTGCCTCTGGGGGCTGTGATGCGCAGATGTGCCCAATCTGGGGAGACTCCCGTGCTGAACCAGTTTTTTGTTTCCACTTCCTTTTTTTTTCCCCTGCTAATCCAAATTCTTAGTATTATCAAAATCTTTTTCAATGTTATTAGAGGAGAAAAACAAAAACCACAAAAGGAGATGCCTGTGAAACATAAGCTCTCTGCCCGTTCCGCCGTCGTTGGATTGGGTAAACAGCTAGCCAGTCTGGAGCACTACCCGCCGTCTGGTCCTCAAAGGTTGGTTCCAGGCGCGGGCTCTGGTGCAGCCCTAACATGCTTGGCATCTGGTTAACATCTCCCTAGACTTGTGTAATTCTGCTCATAGGTATTTTGGGGTTTTGAAATACTTTCCTTTTTTTTTTTTTTTTTTTCACAAGGCAAAAATGCAGCAGAGGGCTCTTTTTGAGAGAAACAGCCTTTTGAAAGAATGCTTTGGAATAAACGCATGTTGGAAGTGCATGAAAAGGGACCCCGCTGTGGGCCACCATGCCTAAGAGCAGCTGCAGTAGGAGGCAGACTCGGATGTGACTGGGGGGAATTGGGTTTAACCCAAAAAAGCAAGCAATATTGCTTACCATCCAGAGTAAGCTAAGATGAATTCAGGAATGGGAAGTGACACTTCAAACAACAGCCTCGCCTCTGTGGCCATGGGGGACATTTCTTCTGTAACACTGCACCCCAGAAGTGACTATCATGGAATCGGGTACGAATCAAAGGTGTTTCCCGGCCAACTTAGAGAGTCCAGCTGAGCCAGCCGCAGCAGCAGGGACAATACTGACCCAGTGGGTGCTGTGTACCAGGCTGCCCCTGCTCCCCTCCCCCTTAGAACCCCCTGCCAGGCCCCACAGTGCTGCAGGAAAGAAAGTGGCAAACTGGGTTTGGTTCCAGCACTGGAAGGAACGAGTTGTACATATTTCCTCTGAATACATTCAAATCATGTCAAGTGGATAACAGCGGCTCTGTCTTCTGTGATGTCTCTGGGTCTCTGAGCTTGATTTCCATCTGTCCAGAAAGCAGAATTGAGAACACGCTGGCTCCCCTAGGGCTACAGCAGAGACTCTGATATGGTAAAGAGGTGCAACTCTCGTTTGAAGACTGTGGAGCTGTCTAGAGCCACATCCGCCTATTCCGTGCCCCCTGCAGACGGCAGTGCCGGGTCTGTTGTGCTTTTAACTCTTCTCTCTGGGCAGAGAGGTTGCTGGCTTCAGGGTCTCAGCTGACTAGGGTGCAGCTCAGTTGGAGACAGTGGGGCACACAAGCTCCTCAGTTGAAGTCAGAGTAACAAATGTTACTTGGCTTTGGAAAAGCAGTTATTGGCAAAAGTGGGTTTTCTATCTGACTTTATAATGTCACTGAAGTGGAAAATTTTTTTTTTTTGCAAATACTCTTTTTTCCCAGCACTTGGGAGGCAGAGGCAGGCAGATCTCTGTGAGTTTGAGGCCAGCCTGGTCTATAAGAGCTAGTTCCAGGACAGGGCTCCAAAGCTACAGAGAAACCCTGTCTCAGGGGGGAAAAAAAAGCAAATACAATTTTTTTTTGGGGGGTTGGTTTTCCAAGACAGGGTTTCTCTGTGTAATAGTCCTGGCTGTCCTGGAACTCACTCTGTAGACCAGAATGGCCTCAAACTCACAGAGATTCACTTGCCTCTGCCTCCTGAGTGCTGGGATTAAAGGTGTGCACCACCCCCAGGCGTAAATAAAATATTTTTTTTTTTTTTTTGTTTGGTTGGTTTTTTTTGTTTTTTTCTGAGACAGGGATTCTTAGTAGCTATGGAGCCAGTCCTGGAGCATGCTCTGTAGACCAGGCTGGCCTCAAACTCACAGAGATCCACCTGCCTCTGTCTCGTGAGTGCTGGAATTAAAGGCTTGCGCCACCACCGCAGGGCACAAATGCAATTTTTAAATTAGGAAAATCACCAATGCTTTGCTCTGCCCCTTTGGAGACACATGTTTTGGGTTCAGAATGATACCTTAAGAATTCTCTCCCTCTCTGTCTCTCTCTCTGGTCTTAGTTAAGTTGGGTCATGTTAAGTTCAGGCAGAACATTCTAGGTGTGGATGGAACCAGAACTGTATCAGTAAGTAGAAGCGAGCGACTGTGGATGTCTACTGGGATGGAAAGGCGGGTTTTGCGCCGTGAGGTTACTCTCCAGAAGCCAGCTCTCATTCTCCAAACCTGCCTCGAAAGCTGCAGGCCTGGAAGCTGCAGGCATCGCGGAGCACCCTGATGGAGATGTCGCCAGCCGAGAGCAGATTCCCGATAGTTGGCAAAGTGGAAGAGGGGATTTTTAAGCCTCACTCACTTGACATTCCTAAGTGTGCGTGAGAGACTGGGTGTGTTCATTATGAAGATTTTTGCTCTGATTCTTAAGTTATGGCTGTTGCGGATGCTGTGTATTTCTGGAGAAAGGTTTGAACAAGTATCTTTTCATTTGATGTGTTCCCTGTTTTTAAACTTAGAAAATATTTGACACACAGCAAAAGACAAAAAAAAACTTTTAAAATTACCTTTGACTTCTGTCCCACTCGATTTTTGCTTTGTGACTTCTCCATTTAACAATAAATTATCTAAAACATAAAACCCAGGGATGCTTGCTTGCTTTATTTATTTTTCATTCATTTTGTTTTTTTAGTTGTTTTTTTCTTGTGTGTGTGGTTTTGGTGTTTTAGGTAGTTTTAATAAGCAGGCTCATTGTGCAGCCCTGGCTGGCCTGGAACTCACCCTGTAGACTGGGCTGGCCTCAAACTCACGAAGACAAGCCAGTCTCTGTCTCGCAGGCTGGAATTAAAGGCTGTGCCACCATGCCTGGCCTGCTTTTATTTTTATTAAGTAAAATTATGATGTTGGAATCAGCACACTGAGGAGAGACCCTCCCACCTCCCACCCCGCCCAGGAGCCCTGTTCATCAACCCCACAGCTCTCCGGCCCCTGTTTGTCTCTTGAAAAGAAAATTGACACATTTTTATTTGGACAGGTTCCCATGTAGCCCAGGCTAGCCTCAGACGTGCAGCCAAGGATGACCTTGTTGGGATTATGCGCGCGCTCAAGCATACCCATATAGACATGATTTTATTTGACTGCTAACATGCAGATGGGAGGAGCCTTTCTTGTGGGGGAGAGAGATTGATTGCTGGGCACACTTTTAGTAAGGGAATTGGATTCCAGAGTCAATGTGTACTCTTCCCTGACATTGATCCTCCTGGAAATGTAGCTGTGACCTGGGATGTCTGTTTACCTCTCTCCACAGCACCTCCCATTCTGCTTGCCTGGTGGAATCCACTTTGCTTTCCTTGTGGTGTGAGGCTCTGGGCTGGAAACCCCTGCAGGCGCTGGACAACACACACAGAGTAGAACCTACGAAGAGCCCTCCGGAGGCTTTCTGTCCAGGACTGTCGGATGGAGGGAGTGATCTTGAGTTGAGCTGTCGCCCTCGCTGCCAGGATCTCTAAATAAGGTAGCGGAGGCAATGACACTTTCTAATCTAAAAAGAAAGATTCACACCGTCTAATGAGGTATAGCCCTACGGAGAAGGAGAGTAATGACTTTCTCTCGCCTGTTTCCAGCTGACCCTATAGCAAAAGATGACCAATGAGCAAGAGGGAAACATCCAGATTGATGTAATATGTGCTTTCTGTGATGCAGAGCTTGTAGGACCCAGTCGTGACAACTTCAACAGAGACCTGAGTTTCAGTAGTTTACCTTCAGGCAATACCTGGTTCCAAGAAAGACCACAAGCTGAGACCACCCAGGTACCACCCAGAAACAGACCATCCAAAGAAAATTCCTAACGTTCCAACAATTGTAGATAGGATCACCTGCCAGCACACACCCATCGCTTTTCACCAGAGCACCCTTAGACAAATGTCAATCAGGGGTCCTGAACCTTAGCGATCCCTCACCCCTCTACTATAAAACCCCAACTCTAACTGAGCTCAGGGCTCTCCGACCACTCCAATAAATTGGACACACAGAGAGTCGGAGTTTGCAGACTTGTGTAAGAACAAAGGCTCTTTGCTTTACATACAGTACTCGGTCTCCTAGTTGGTTTTGGGGGGACTCCTTGGGCATAACAGGGCTAGCAGAAGTAAAAACCTGAAGGATGGTTGTCCCTGTTGCCCTGCACCTGTAACCCCAGCTCACAGCTGATGGAAGCAGGAACATTGAGACTTTGAGGCTAGCCTGATTTCCATAATGAAGACCCAGCCATCAACCCTGAGTGATACACACACACATACGTGCACACACATACACACACACCAAATGTACTAGGAGTGGGAGGTGCTTGGCATTCTACATGGCATTCCTTCCTAGGAGTTTAGGGCAGGATGCATGTCCCAATAAGGGCTTAAGGAAGTGTTTCTCAACCTGTGGCTCTATATCTCTGTGGAGGTTGAAAGACCCTTTCACAAGGGTTGCCTAAAACCATCAGGAAACACGGGTATATACATTACTGTTCATAACAGTAGCAAAATTACAGTTATGAAGTAGTAACAAGAAAATGTATGGTCGGGGATCACCCCAACATGAGGAACTGTATTTAAAAGGGTCGCAGCATTAGGAAGGTTGAGAACCACTGGGGAGAGAGGGCAGAGGGCAGACTACCTAGGCTTTTGTTTGCTGGGTCTTCTGAGACAGGGTTTCCAGATGTGGCTCAGGCTAGCCCTGAATTTACAATAATCTCTAACTGGTATTCCAGTGCTGGTATTCCAGGCCCTCCTTGGTTTTATGGCTTGCCTCTGGCCAGAAAGTGAAGGGAAGGCGTTTCCTAGTCGGCTTCAGGGAAGGCGAGGAGTGTCAGGAAGAGACCGTCCTTCTCTTCCCCATTCCCACTGCCACAACTAGATGCCAAAATTTCACATTTTGGGATAGCATTTTCTCTAACTCATTGATCTTTTGGGGCAGAGAAGAGAGGGATAGGAAAGGCTGAAACGGAGGCCCTTTAAGCCACATTTGGTGGTTCAAGGCTATAATTCCGTCACTTGTGTGGCTGAGGCAGGGAGATCTTGGGTTCAGGGTTGGCCTGGGCTGTGTAGCCAGTTCCAGGCCATGGCAAACTACAGGTTGTAGAAAAGACTCGGTCAAGTGGGAGGAGCTCCCCGGAACCCATGTGAAAAGCTGGAGGCTGGGGTACCCACATCTGTAATCCTAGTTCCAGGTGCCAAGCAGGACATCTCTGGAGCTCGCTGGCCAGCAAATCGGTGAGCTCAGTGAGAGACCTTGCCTCTGAAAACAAGATGGAGAACTGACTGAGAAAGACGCTCAGTGTCAACCTCTGGCCTCCACATACACGTACACACACACACACAAAGACAAATATCTCTAAAGGACACACAGAGCATGGGGGCCTCGTGAGCTGCTCACGCAAAAGAAAGGCTGAGACTTATCTATTTGCCTTTGAGCTATGACTCAGAAATAAACACTCAGGAATGCATAGTATCATTCCTATGATTCTTTTTTCTAGTCTCTCCCATTATTTTAAAAGCAGGAGATTGAACTCAGGGCTTCCCGTGTGCTCAGCTATTACCATTTACCATAAGCTGTGCCTCTAAAAATAAAATAAATATTAACATTGGACTTAAAGCAGAAATGGCACTTTCATCATTGTCTAAAGGTCTTCACCAGCGTAAAGCAAGAAAAACAAACAGCCTTGTTGTGGGATATCTGTACACTGTGTGAAGACGTGTCACTGGAATTGGTCTAATAAAGAGCTGAATGGCCAATAGCTAGGCAGGAAGTATAGGTGGGACTTCTGAGCAGAGACGGAAACAGGAAGGAGGAATCTTGGCACATAGACTCGGAGCAAGTCAGATGTAACCCTGCCATGTGGCAGAATGTAGATATTAAAAAATATATGGATTAATTAAGTTTTAAGAGCTTGAGGGCTGGAGAGATGGCTCAGAGGTTAAGAGCACCGGCTGCTCTTCCAGAGGTCCTGAGTTCAAGTCCCAGCAACCATATGGTGGCTCACAACCATCTGTAATGAGATCCAGTGGTGCCCTCTTCTAGTGAGCAGGCAGAACACTGTATACATAATAAATTTTTAAAAATCTGTAAAAAAAAAAAAAATAAGAGCTAGATGGGAAAAAGTCTAAGCTAAGGACAAGCTTTAATAATTAATAATAAATCTCTGGGTCCAAAGATAGTCTGACGAGAAAGCTTTCTGCATAGCTTGGTATGGTAATCTCAGCACTAGCAAGGCAGAGGCAGGCTGATCTCTCTGAGTTGCAGGCCAGCTAGGGATACAAGGACAGGTCTTGTCTCATAAAAAAAATAAAGAGAGAAAAGAAGGAATGAAGGGAGAGAGAGAGGAAGGGAGAGAGAGGGGGAGAATGGGAAAGAAAAGAAAAAAATGAAGATTGGAATGAAAGCTATAAAACTGTCCCTATCAGAGCTGTTTATATAGAAAACTTTATAATAACTTTAGAACTTCACCAGGGGTTGTTGAGTGAGAACTGAATACATCAAGGCCTCAGAATTTACACAGATAAGAATCAGTTGTGAGCCGAGCACGGTGGCCCATATCTTTAGTCACAGCACTTGAGAGGTCAATCTCTGTGAGTTCTAAGATAGCCTAGTCTACATAGCAAGTTCCAGACTAACCAGGGCTATGTAGTGAGAAGAATCAGTTGCGATCAAATAGTGGTGCGCACCTGTGAGGCCAGCACTTGGGAGGCCAAAGCCGGGTTTTGAGTTGAGGGCAGCCTGGGCTCCATAAAGATTGATGTCCCTTACAGCATACGGCCTTGATTGTGCTAGAATTCTGACTCTCAGCTAGTGACAGGCTTCTGTTTTAGGGGCAGGGTCCTTCATTTCTTCTCTATGTCCCCACGATTACCCTTGTCTTTCTATCCTGCTTGATGTATTAGCCAAAAGAGAAATTCCCCAGAGATAAAGCACCGGTAGAGACCACTCTTTGGGTGGTGAGATTTTGATTCTCGCACGTAGGGGTAAGAGTATTAGGGGCTGAAGACAGCTTAGTGGTTAAGGGAGCTTGCTGTCCACTCAAGGACTGGATTTGGGATCCCAGTACCCACATGAAGCAATTCACAAGTTTGCACACACACACACACACAACTAAAATAAAACACAAAACTTTTTACTTCAAAAAAATTGTTTTAGGCCAGGAAGTGGTGGTGCATTCCTTTAATCCCAGCACTAAAGACGCAGAAGCAGGCAGATCTTTGTGAGTTCGAGGCCAGCCTGGTCTACAGAGTGAGTTCCAGGTTGACCAGAGCTACACAAAGAAATTTAAAAAAATGTATTTTTATATTTATTCATTTTATTTTACATATGAGTATTTTGCCTGCAGGTATGTATGTGCACCATGTTCATGACTGGTGCCCTTGGAGATCAGAAGAGGCCCTTGGATCCCCTGGAACTGAATTCATGGAGGTTGTGACTCACCATGTGGGTGCTAGGAATCGATCCCAGGCCCTCTGCAAGAGCAGCAAGTGCTCTTAACTGCTGAGACGACTCTCCAGTCTGTCAAGATTTGTGCTTTAGAGGCTGGAGAGATGGCTCAGCAGTTAAGAGCACTTACTATTCTTGCAGAGGACCTGAATTTGGTTCCTAGTGCCCATATCAGACAATTCTCACCTGCCTGTAACTCCTGTTACAGTAACCTGTAACCTGTCTGTTCCAGTGAATCTAACACCCTGTAGCCTTCCTGTGCACCTGTACACACATGAGAACCGTCAGTTCTCACACACACACACACACACACACACACATCAATAAAAGCATCTAAAAAGCAAGAATGATTTGTGCACAGAGCATGGTAGCACATGCTGGTAACTCCAGCGATGGAGAGATGGAGGCAGGACAATCACAAGGTCCAGGCCAGTCTACACTACTCAGGAGTTCCAGGCTGGCTTTCAACACAAGTTTCATTCATATTAGCTGTGGTGGTTTGAATATGAATGACCCCTATAGGCTCCTGTGTTTGAATGCTTGGTCTCCAGTTGGTGGAACTGTTTGATACAGATTAGTGGGTGTGGCCTTGTTGGGGGAGGTGTCACTGGAGGTGGGCTTCGAGGTTTTAGAAACCCTTGACAACTTGCTGATAAGATGTAAGCTCTCAGCTACTCCGCCAGCACCATGCCTGTCTTCCTTCCACCATGCTCCCGGCCTTGATGGTCATGGACACAACCTCTGAAACTGTAAGCAAGCCTCCAATTAAATGTTTTCTTTTTATAAGTTGCCTCATATGCCTTTTTATGAACAATAACTAAGACACTGTGTGTGTGTATGTGTGTGTGTGTGTTTTGTGGGTCGGTTTTCTCTTTTGCAGTGTTGGGGATTGAACTCAAGGCCTCACACATGCTGGGCAAGGCACTGTTTGTAAATGGTGGGAGCGTGAATCCAGGCTTTAGCCTTACAGACTGGCGCTGGACCACATGAAGTGTGAGCAGACAGCTTCTGTTCCCTTTTGCAAGCCGCTCGTTCAGAATGAGTATTCGGGGATCTTGGCTGTGTCAAACCAATTGCTGCTGATGACAAATGACTGTCCTCCTGTGCGGCCTAAGTGCTTTGTTTAGCTAGTTAAGCCAGGCAAAGAAAATTAATAGGATCTTCCAAGTGCCAGCACCATGACTCCTACCGCCACCACCAAAGAAGTCTCAGAGCGAGGAAGGCCCTGAAAAGTTAGCTTACGTGAACTTTCTTGCTCGTACTTATTTAGCTTTTATTTGGATCCAGTTGCTTTGAAGAAAGGGTAGGCATGACTACATTAAAAGGCAGCAGGTGAAAGAGTAGAGGCCAGCAGGAGAGGGATGCATTGTGGGTAAGGCCATCACCGAGAGCCACACAACAGCGAGCTGATAGGAGAGCAAGACTCGGTCCTGAGCTTCACCGCAAGCACGCCAGAGCAAGGAGCAGCCTGGGTAACACCAGCCTGAAAGGACAGGTTTCCAGCTGACATCAGGTTCCCAGAGGATTCTACTAGCACCTGGCGGTGGAGAGGAGCAGAAATCAAAGGCACACAAGTTCTTCCGGGCTACTTCCGGTTTGGCTCTCAGGAAATCAGGAAGCCAACTAGAGGGGCAGGTAAGTCCACGCAGACGCTGAGCCAGAAGGCCTGGGTTCAAATTGCAGCTTCGTCACCTGTTAGCCATGCCACCTCCTGTTCCTCAAACTCTATAAACTAGAGAGAACAAGAGCTCTCCCCACTCAGAGATGATGCCAGGATTAAAGGCACCGTTGAGTGAGAAGAGCTTCCAACAGTCCCGGCCTGAGTTAACAGCTATGCAACATGTTTGTTTTAATTATCTTCTGGCTTGTAATTTTACTCCCAAGAATGCATCCGAAGCACTGGAACTTTTCATAAAATGTGCATATAAGGGTATTCACTGCAGAGTTGTTTAGAACAGCCAGAAGAACAGGAAACCAACTCAATGTTCAGAAATGAGGGGGGAATGAACCGTCTCTGTAGTGATCTCCAGTCCCTAGCAAGCGGATTGTAGATATGAGTTCAGTGGCTTAGGGAGATGATCATGCGTGTTTACTGTAGCTGTCAGGCTGTTTGTTGTTTGACTGGTTGAGGCATAGCATCCTGTAGTCCAGGCTGACCTTGAACTCAATATGTAGCTGAGGATGACTCCAGGCTGGCCTGGAACTCCCGGAGATCCGCCTGCCTCTGCCTCCCGAGCTGGGATTAAACATGTGCCACCACCCCCATTTACCACATTTTACAGACTAAGCCATCTTCCCAGACTCCTGGGTTTTTCTTTACATTAGAAAATGTATTTATGTGTATGTGTGTAAGACTCCCAGAGATTCCAGAAGAAGGCGTTGGGTCCCCAGGAGCCAGAGTTCCAAGCAGTTGTGAGCTGCCCAACATGAGAGCTGGGGACAGACTTGGGGCCTCTGGAAAAGCAGCCATTCCATTTAAAAACTGAGCCGTCTCTCCAGCCCTACCCTCTATATTTTTAACAGAACCATTTAAACACAATATCTGTGTATCACCCGTTAACTTTATTAGCAGAACAGACGGATGGACAACACACAGATGTTGCTAATTCCCCAAGTTAGTGTTTTACCATTGTTTTCTGAGATAGTTTCTCTATGTAGCCCAAGCTGGCCTTGAACCTTAAACTCCCAATCCGCCTGCCTCAGTTTCCTGAATGTTGTGATATAGATGTGCACCACAAGAAAAAGAATTTGTAGCTGTATTTCTTTTTTTGTTTGTTTGTTTGTTTATTTTGTTTTTCAAGATAGAGTTTCTCTGTGTAGTCCCGGCTGTCCTGGAACTCGCTCTGTGGAGCAGGCTGGTCTCCGGCTCAGAGATCCACCTGCCTCTGCACCCCATCCCCACCCTGAGTGCTGGGAGTAAAGGTGTATTCCACCACACCTGGTTTGGTTTTATTTTTTGAAACAAGATCTCCCTATATAGCTGTGGATATCCTGGGACTCAATAAACACGTAGATCAGGCTGACCTTCAACCTACAGAGTTCTGCCTGTCTCTGCCTCCTGAGTGTTGGACTTAAAGGCATATACCACAATGCCAAGCCATAGACACATTTTCTTTCTTTCTTTTTTTTTTTTTTGTTTTGTTTTTCGAGACAGGGTTCATAGACATATTTTCTAATTTGCTTGTGAAACTCAGGTATTTCTTGAGAAAAGCCTGTGGTTTTATGCCACTTTCAAGGTGACAGCCTGTGGGACTTAATTTTGTCAACTTGATCAAACTAAGGAACACCTACGGAGGGCTGGAGATGTGGCTCAGCTTGCAGTGTTTGCCTAACCCTCATGACGCTCTTGGGTTTGGTCCCTACCTCCTCGTAAAATGGGCCTGCTGGTGTGGTGAGACCGGAAGCTGAGGCCATCCTCAGCTGTACAGTGGGGCTGAGGCCAACCTGGTAAACTTTGGGCTAAGCAAACAAACTCCTGCGGATTCCCGGGGTACATCTTCGGGTGTATCTGTGAGGGTGTTACCTGAAGGGACAAGACTCGCCCTGAAAGTTGGTGGCACCATCCCATGGGCTGGAGTTCCAGACAGAGGAAGGAGGAGGCCAGCTTAGGACCAGCATTCATCTTTCTCTGCCATCACCAGGCATTTTGTCACAGCGCCGAGACGAATAGCTAGCACCCAGTCTGCCCTCGTTTCATTACGCTGCCCACAGATGGTGGCTCAGTCACAGCTGCAGCAGTAGCTGGCCTGTGGGCAACTGTAGGGTCCCCCAACCGTGTTTCCCATAGGAGACGCTAGGAACTTCCGGGTAGCACAGAGCCATGAGAGGCTGTCATAGAAAGGCCACTCCGACCAGGACAGCAGGAATCTTTTATAACAAATAGCTGTCAAGCCTGCCCTTCGCTCTGGAGACAGGCCATCTCCATCCCCTGAGGCTGCGTGTCACACACACGTCCTTCAACAGATACTTTGAGACAAAGGTAGACTGTGACTGTCCTCACCAGACCTCCCGAAACATGAGAATGCCTGTGGGGACCAGTCAGCGTCCAAATCAGCTAGGGATCTTTACGCTGCAAATCCTGACCCAGCTGCTTCAGCTGGGGGCAGCACCAAGACACTGTCTGCTTCTAAGTTGTGCCCAGGGCCTATGAGTTGACTCAGCTGTTAAGAACACTAGCTGCTCTTCTGGAGGCCCCAGGTTCTATTCCCAGCGCCCATGTGGTGGGGCACACCCATCTGTAACTCCAGTTCTAGGGGCTCTGAGGTTCTCTTCTGACCTCCACAAGCACCACGCCTGTCTGTGGTGCACAGACACATGCATTTGGAGTCTGAAGTATCAGTTTGAATTGTGACTGAGTGAGGATGATGCAATGAGTTAGGATGGATCCCTTTCTGGTGGCAATCGGAAGGGAACAAGGCAATGTGTTCCAAGCCTGCATGTGCCCATGGACAGGTGCATAGGGAGGCCAGGAGACACCTGAAAACTTCTAGCACCTTGGGGGCCCTTTGTTGCTGGATAACAGGTCTTCCCAGACAACTGTCCCCACCTCCGGGTAATCACAGTCCCAGGAAAGACCCCTTCCTTCCAATACCGTCAGTCCCAGCGACAAGGTTGCCAAGGACTAGTAGGTGCCAGGCCACCTTTGCCCCCTCTCCTGTTGTACTCCGGAAGTGTGAGCATCACCCCCCCCACCCCGCTTAGATCCCCGGATCTCTGGGACAAGCACACCTGGGTAAGTCCTTTTCCCTCTCTCCCAGCTTCCTTGTGTATAAATGGAAATCACAACACCCTCCTCCCTCAGAGATAACTATGCAGAGAAAACGAGATCGTGTTTGTTGAATGACTAACACTATGCTAGGCAGTGGAGGTGCCTGATACACCTTACGGTTGCTATCAGGATTCTGGCAATTACCTGAAGTGAACCCCATCTGTAGCATTTGCTTGACTGAGGTTTCCTCAAAAAACTTTGAGTCCTTTTATTCAATCTCTTAGGAGCAGTGTGGGTGTCACCTCGTGTCTCCAAAGTGCAGTTGTAGAACAGATATAATTCCCATTGCTCAGGGAGCAAACATGCAAGAATTTAGAAACAATGAAGTCGCTATAAAGTGTCGCAATCATAAGTAAGGTGGGACCTAGAAGGAATACACACACACCAGGGCAGCAGCTCTGGAATGCACAGAGAGAACAAAAATGTTCAGGCTTTCCTCCTTCCCAGTTTTATTGCCCTGTAATTAACAAAAACAGGGAAGCTGGAGGGGTCCATTCAGTCTTATCTTAAACCACCCAGGAGCCACTGTCGCTGTTAGCACACAGCACCACGGTGGAATTGTGAAAGCTCTCTTAGGGCTGACATGCTCTGCAGGTAAAGGGCCTTCGTGCCAAAGCAAGAAGACCTGAGTCTGAACCCCCCCCCCCCCCACACACACACACACCATGGAGAAAAAAGAGAACCTACTCCGAAAAGTTGGCTCCTCACAGGAATTCAGAAGAGCTCATGTACATCCCCCAACACAATAAAATTAAATAAAAGCTTTCTGGGCTTGTGTGTCTGTGATGCCCAGATAAAATGTCACTTTTTAAAAATATATATATTTATTTATTTATTATGTATACAATATTCTGTCCGTGTGTATGTCTGAAGGCCAGAAGAGGGCACCAGACCCCATTACAGATGGTTGTGAGCCACCATGTGGTTGCTGGGAATTGAACTCAGGACCTTTGGAAGAGCAGATAATGCTCTTACCTCTGAGCCATCTCTCCAGCCCAAAATGTCACTTTTTTAAACAAGATTTTTTTCTTTTGTGGCAGGATCTCACTGTGTTGCCTCTGACTGTCCTGGGACTCAATTTGTAGCCCAGGTTGGCCTTGAACTCACAGAGATCCACTTGCCTCTGCCTCCCTAGTTCTGGGAGCCAAGGTGTGCAAAACCACCCCTGGCTACTTTGTGTGTGTGTGTGTGTGTGTGTGTGTGTTACAACCTTAGTGGGCTGGTGATGGTTCACACCTTTAATCCCAGTACTCAGGAGGCAGAGGCAGACATATCTCTGAGTTCAAGGCCAGGTTAGTCTACAGAACAACCAGGGACACACAGAGAAAACTTGTCTTGAAAAACCAAAACCAAACAAACAACAAAAACATACTTATTAAGCCTAGCTTGGTGACCCAGGCCTGTAGTTCCAGCTACTTGGGAGACTGAGGTGGGAAGGTCACCTGAGTCCAAGAGTTTGAGGCCACACATCCGGATCTTATCTCAAACACAACTGAGGTGGAGCTGGGGAAATGACTCAGCAGATAAGCATTTGCCAACGAGAGTGAGACCAGAGTTCAGATCCCCAGTGGCCACGGAAAAGTCAGCAGGAGTGCTTGGGCTCAGTGAGGGCCCTGACTAAGGAGATAACGGGAAAGCTGATTGAAGAAGACACATGACATCGGCCTACATGAGCACATGCTCTCACATGTATGTCTATATACATGCTTATCACATACACATGCAGGAAAAGCAAAACAAGCAGCAAAAACCATCATCTTTAGCAGGGCGGTGATGGTGCATGCCGGCACTCAGGAGGCAGAGGCAGGCAGATCTCTGCGAGTTCGTAGCCTCTGTGGGTTGGGAACTGGGTATAGCCAGATGGTTGCCCTTGGCTTGATGGCGGAAGCTTTGTTAACCAATCACCTCTAAGAAGTGGAACCTAATTAAGGTGTGGGCATTGAACTGGGGTCTTCATGTTGAGCAGCAGGAAGGAACCTTTTCTCACTGAGCCAAATCACCCACCCATTTTCTATTCTTTAGACAGAGCCAAAAGGTTTAGTCTGGGTTGAAGTGTGCGATAAGTCAGAGGGCACAGGGGGGCAACTACCACATACAAGGCTGGAGACGAGGCCACTGTCACCCTCAAGATGTGTATGGGGCTCCCTTTCCGGGTCTTGGCCCTAATACTCGTGTGCCGTATAGCACTGTCTTCTGCCCTGTGAGTCAGAGTGAACTGGTCACACAGCTGTGGCCTGCCTTAAAAGTTGGGGCACTCCCTCCACCCAACCGTCAGGCAGTCATTCTGTGGACCCAGGCAGCAGAATGTTCCTCTTTGGGAGACAGACTCCTGGCATTGGCCAAGGGTCAGTCACTCAGGAGTTAAGCGTGCTATGCAAGCCACTCCCACAACCCTTGATCAGGCCTTTAAAAAAAAATCAGTCTTTCTGAGCATGGAGGATCCTGGGATCCCAGGACTTGGGAAGCAGAGGGAGGAGGATAGTGACTTTGAGGACAGGTTGGGCTGCATAAGGAAACCCTGTCTCAAGTTAATAAATAAAACAACACAACCGTTCTTTATTGGGAGGTCAGTAGATGAATCTCCTTGGCATCTACCTGGGGTCCCCTGTGTGTAGATACTCCAACCATCTATTTGGATCATGCAGTGGGCCCTCCCCTTTTCTACCCTTCACCAGCTCCTCACCATACTCTGTGTGCCCATCAAATACTCCTTTGACTGCTAGGGTTCTCCCAGGGATGGACATATGAGCCTCGCCAGGCCATAAAGATTGGTATGAGAGTGGGTGGAGACATAGCAGACAGTCTTTCCCCTTCACAGAACTATAAAGATAGCAGAGGTTGACTTTGCTAGCCTGTGATAGCCCACCTAAACATGAAGCAAATACAAAGGGGTGGTGTGGACAGAGAGAACAACCTCCTGGATCCAGCCAGGCCTGAAGCCACCCAACCCGTACTACTGATGGCTGTCACCTTCAGCTGCCAGCTAGTTCTCAGCCGGTGTTCTGTTTACTGCTGCTGGAAGAGTCATCACTGAGACAGCCTAGGTGGTTTGATTTGGAGACACTTTTGACTGCTGGCAACATTAACCCTTACCCACTTCCTCTATATCGTCAGCACAAACTCCTAGGAGGCACCAGTATATACGCTGGTCAAAAAAAAAAAAAAAAGACAAAAACCAAAAAACCTCCGCTTAACAGAACATCTCTGAGGGAAGGGAAGACCTAAAGCAGAGGCCTTGGGGGCGTGCTGCTTACTGTCCTGCTCCCCATGGTTTGCTCAGTATGTTTTATGTGCACTAAAGGACCACCTGCTGGGGGGTGGCAGGGTGGTACCACCCACATCAATCACCAATCAAGAAGAAAATGCCCCATAGATTTGCCTACAGGCCAATCCTATGGAGGAAGACTCCTCCTTCCCAGAGGACCCTACCTGTGTCAGGATAACGTAAGAATCTCAGCAGCTCACACCTGTAGTCCCAGCACTTGAGAGGCGAGTTCAAGGCCAGCATGGACTGGTAGTGGAGAACTCTCAAAAAAACAAGACATTCTGCCAGGGAATAATGAATTAAAATAAACTACAGATAAAAAGGCAAAGGACTTGTAACCAGCTTCTTTGGGGAGGGTGACAAGGGCCCTTTGTCAGCCCAGGTCTAGCAGGGATGGAGACAGCGTAATCTGTGAGGTTTGGTCTTGTCTTCTCCAAACCGTTTTAATGCCTCAGAAGCGAAAGGTCTCCTCAGACCCTCTCTGTGTCTTGCAGGTGGCCGATGCTAACCCAGAGAGCTCTCTTGCAGTCAACAGGCTATTATTTGTGTGCTCCTGGGTGATCCCTAGAACTGAACTAGGCTTCAGGGCCAGGTGGTGTGGCAGGCTAGAAACTTAGCGCCTCTTAGGGAAGACAACTTGGGGAGCATAAAGACCGCTCCCTCGCCTTCAGCGACCACAGACAGCAGGTTCTGCATTGGTCTGGAGCATTTTCCCAGGGCTTAGGGGAGAACAAGCGTCAGCCGCCCATGGTGATGGGGTAGTCACTCTCCCAGGACTGGTTGTCTCTCTTGCCCTGTTCTTCCCTTTGCCTCCCAACTAATCTCCTTGCGTTCAGTCCTTGTTTCAGGGCAAGTTTCTGGGCAATGTCAAGTAAGACAATATGCAGTCTTCACTCAGCAGGTATCTGGAGAGAATATGTGGGTTAAGCAACACAGGAAAAAAAATAACAAAAAACATATAAGTGTGTGTGTGTGTGTGTAAACAGTGTCTCAATAACCCAGGCTGAACTCAAATTGATTAAGTAGCTGAGAATGACCTTGAACTCCAGATCCTCTAGCTGCCACTTCCCAAGTGCTGGAATTCCTGCTAGCAAGGCATTTTGTAATGTTCCAGAATTTTGCTTAAAGTTCAGCCTGGCGACACAGACCTGTAATCCCAGCTACTAGGGGAGCTGAAGCCAGAAGAACTGCAAGTTCAAAGCCCACCTGGGCTACCAAATGAGTTCAAGGTTAGTCTGGGCATCTTAAAGAGACTCTGACTCAAAATAAAAGATACTCCAGCTCCAGAGGATCTGATGTCCTCTTCTGGCCTTCAAAGGCACCCATGCCCACACAGAGAGACACCAATATACATATAATTTAAACAGTTAGCTCCGGCTGCTCCTCCAAAGAATCTGGGTTCAGTTCCCAGTGCCTACACAGTGGCTCACAACTGTCTGTTAAGTCCAGAAGAGGATTTTATTCCTTCTTCTGGCCTCTGAGGAGGACACCAGGCATACATGTGAAGCACAGATATACACATAGGCAAAGCATCCATACACATAAAATAATTCTTACAAGATTTTAAATAAAAAGAAAAAAGAGGGTGACAGGCAGAGCTTGGCAGCGGGGTGCTTACCTGGAATGCTCAGTTTCAGTCCCAGTACTGAAAATATGAAAAGTAAAACTATCTTTATAAAATTAAAGAGAGAGAGAGAGAAAGAGAGAGAGAGAGAGAGATTCTCTCTCTATTCCTGGCTGTTCTAGAGCTTGCTTTGTAGACCAGGCTGGCCTCAAACTCAGAGATCTGCCTCCCAAGTGCTGAGATTGAAGGTATATGTATAGCCACAAAAATGTTTACTGGGGATATTCGCTCAATGGCAGAGTGTACACATGCATCAGACACTAGCTTCAGTCCTCGGTAACACACACACACACACACGTCTATTAAAAGAAACAATTTTGCTTGACCTTGCATAATTATTTCCCAGGGATGACATTTTAGATTATTTTTGTTAATTTTAAAAACTATTATTGTATACGCATGGGTGTTTTGCCTGCATGTAAATCTGTGCACCACAAGCTGATACATGAGGAGGTCAGAAGTTGTCGTTGAATCCCCTGGAACTGGGGGTACACACAGTTGTGAGCAATCATGTGGGTACTGGGAATCAAGCCCAGGTCCTCTGTAAGAACAAATGCTCTTAACCACTGAGCCATCTCTCCGGCCCCCTGCTTTACTCTTAAGATTTATCTGCTTATTATTTTATGTGTGCATGTGTTTTCCCTGCATGTATGTATGTGCACCATGCACGTGCCTGATATCTGTGGAGACCAGAAAAGGGCATTGGATCCCCTGAAACTAGAGTTACAAAGAGTTGTGAGCACCCATGTGGTGCTGGGGATTGAATCTGGGTCCTCTACCCAGGCCCCTAGGACTCAAATTTTAAACAACACATAAGAGCAAGTAGTGTATTTAGTTAAAAGAAAAAGACCTCCTGCTGGGTATGGAGCTGTACACGAGTAATCCAGCCCTTGGGAGGTGGAGGCAGGAGAATCAGGAGTTTAATGCCAAACTGGGCTGCATTGCCCCGTGGATGTGCACTCTGTAGGACTTTTATTCAGGATCAGCTTACGATTCAGGATATATGCAGCTATACATACTCTGTTTTTTTTTTTTTCTGAACAACTTACAAATGTCAAAGTGTTGAGAAATTAAATTACAGAGATGACGGCTTACTTAAGAAAAAGGAAATTCTGATAGGCACAGCACTGTGCTCACAAAAGGAATGCTTTCCTTTAAAATTAAATTTTTACCATTCTAACCCTGTGTGTGTGTGTGTGTGTGTGTGTGTGCATATGTACCTGCTTATGAAGGAGGCCAGAAGCATCAAATTCCCCTGCTGCTGAGGGTTGTGAGCAGCCTGATGTGGGTGCTGGGAATAGAACTCGGGTTCTCTGGAAAAGCAGTACACATCCTAACCGCTGAGCCATCTCTCCAGTTCCAAGGGCACCTTTCTGAACAGGGATGGTGACTCCTTGGTACCTGGGCACCAACCCCACACTACAAGCATAGGCTTCCTTTGGGTTCTGGTCTGATTTCTTTTTATTATGATTCTTTTTAAACATATAAACGTGTGGCAAGGAGGAGCTTGGCAGCGGGGTGGACCGATGTCACTCTGCTGCAGTGGTGGCTAATTCGGGATGCAAGAGTTTTGTGGCCTCAAAGTAGCTATGCGCGTGGTCACCCTTGGAGCTGGGCTGTTTGCTGCTCGGACCACAGTCTTTGTCTGAGAGGTAGGGCAGGTTCTCCACGCTCTCCTCCGTGCTGGGATCCGAGTGGAAGCCCTTGAGGGCCACGAGCCGGTACCGCTTCCTCCGGTTCATCTTGTAGATGCGGATTCTTTCCTTTTCTGCCTCGGGGTCGGTCAGAACCCCATCCCAACGCAGACTCTCATTGATCTGGTTCGAAAGGCTCTCTTCTATTTCGGTAAAGTAGGGGTGACTCATGCTGCACGAATAGGGAAGGCCATGCCGACTTTCCTCTTTATCTCTGGGCTCTGCTCTTGAGCCATGGTCTTTGTGGGGATTTAAGATGTCATGGAAAGATGAAGAAAGCGGCTGAGTCTTCCGGCCTCGGCTGTGATGTTTATCTGCTGAGGAGGTGAGGAGACAAATGTTTGTGCCTGCTAGAATGCCCTTGTGCCCGCTAGAATGCCCAATGAACCAGTGATGTAAGGGACGGGGCCTGCCCTTAGCTAGGGTTCAGATGGCAGGAACCTGGGACATCGCCACTGCCTGGATGCTTTCATCAAGGTATTTTAGTGCCAGAGGCACCTTTTTCTTTTTGTGGGTGCACCCACGCCTTGTGCATGCTAAACATAAGCTCTGCCACGACCTACACCCCAACCAGGGAACCAAGAGACTCTAAAGAGACCCTAAAGTTTCATTAACCGTTAGTGTCAAGCGACAAAAGGAGAAGCCAGATCTGAAGGCCCGTGTGACTCCTGGTGTCCTGTTTTTCATACTGCATCTGCTATCCCTCAACTTAACCTCATACCTGCACACCAAATACTCTGCCCACGTCTGTGACTCTACACCCATCCAGACACTGTATGGTAAGGGGGGGGAATGGAGGAGGCACTGGGGAAATTACAAATATTGTAATCAGTAGTGTATGGAACCAGGAAATGCTCTTTATTTTCCTTAAGGTGTTTTAAAAGATTTATTTACTTTTTGTATATAAGTGCTTTGCTTGAATGTTGTTTGTGCACCATGTGCATTCCTGGTGCCCAGAGAAGTCAGAAGAGGGCATCAGATCCCCTGGAACTGGAGTTACAAATGGCTGTGAACCACCATGTGGGCGCTGGGAATTGAACCTGGGTTTCTGCAGGAACAAGTATTCTTAACAATGGAGCCATCTCTCCAGCCCCTCCTCTTTTTTTCTTGTCCTTTTTTTTTCCCCCTCTTCTTTTTTCCCCTGGTTTTTCAAGACAGGGTTTCTGTGTAACAGTTCTGGCTATCCTTGGAACTCGCTCTGTAGACCACTTTGAACTCACAGAGATCTGCCTGTCTCTGCCTCCTGAGTGCTGGGGTTAAAGGTGTGAGGCACCACTGCCTGGATTTTTTTTCCCTCTCTTTTTTTTTTGAGATGGATTCTCCCAGGCTGGCTTCAAGCTCCCTAAATAGCCTAGGATGAGCTTGAACTTCTGCCTGCACCTCCCAATGATAGAACTGCAAGCATATACCAGCACCCCTGGTTTCTGGTGTGATGGACTCCAGGACTCTGTGGGTGCTAGGCAAACCTTCTATCAACTGAGCTACAAAAAGAGCCCAGGGACACGTATGTGCCTTTGCACGCCCCTTTCTTCCCTTCACTCTCCTTCCCTCTCCCTCCCCCTCCCTTTTTCTCTTTTCACATCTCTAGCATTGCAGAATTGCTTTTAAATGCTATAAATGCTGATTCTTTCATCTGCTCCTCTTTCAGCTTTATATCTCCTCAAAAAGGGCAAGCTGTGGGAGGATTAAGATAATAATAATAATAATAATACAGTTCAGTCTTGACATTTCCTCACCCTCCTATTCTCTGAAAACTATCTGCTGTCCCCTGCTAACAGTTTGATTCCTACAGTCAAAACTTGCGCCAAAAAGACAAAACCAACTCCGTGTTTTGCTGGTACACTGAGAATCCTTTGGTTTTTCCTCCCTTTAGCTCCATTCTGCCTGCAGAAGTCATTATAACCCCCATTGCTCCTTCCCCAAACCACAGCACTGTGGGAAGCCTGTAGCCCCTTCCACTACCCACACTGCATGTGCAGCCAACCCCCAACACCTGAGCCCATGTCTAGCCATGCCAGAGGTCAGGGCCACTTTCCTGCTGGCCAAAGCCACACAGGTGACACTTGAGTCACATCACTGTCGGGTGGAGTCATCGTGTTTCACTGCTGCATTCTTCATTAGAGTGGGCACTTGGTGTCTTTGCTAGGATATCTGGGGGTGCTATGATTGAACTTAGGGAGAGGCAGGGACTCTGGGTTCCTGGACGGTGCTGGTGTATGTGTACGTAGGTGAAGGTCTTGGTGAGCAAGACTAGAGTTACCTGTTGTGGGTGTGATGTTTGTGCACGTCTATGAATGTAAGTGCCTAGAACACCTGTGTGGGTATAATCTTTGGAGGGGGGGTATCTGCTAAGTAATTTTGGATATCCCCAGTTGCGGGTTTTTCCACCTATGCAATAAACCAAATCCAGCCGAATTAATAAAACCAGGTTTAATCTGAGCAAAGCAACTTCTGGGTGACTCTTGGGGAAGAAAGCAGGAGAGAAATCACGTGGCTGGTCTATGGGCAGGGTCTTAACTACTCTGTAGGTGTGATCTTGAGCTTCTCAGGGGAAGGAGCCACAGCTTGGTGGACTTACTCTGGGGCGGGACTGGCAAGAGAGAGAGGGGTGGGACCAAGGTGGGGCTTCCACCTAAACAGTATCTATGTATGAGAGTGTCTAGAGTACCTGCATGGGTATGATATATGGGTGTATCTATGCGTGTGAGCGTCTAGAGTACCTGTGTAGGTATGATATATGGGTGTATCTACACGTGTGAGCGTCTAGAGTAACTGCATGGGTATGATATATGGGTATATCTACACGTGTGAGTGTCTAGAGTACCTGCGTGGGTATGATATATGGGTGTATCTATGCGTGTGAGCGTCTAGAGTAACTGCATGGGTATGATATATGGGTGTATCTATGCGTGTGAGCGTCTAGAGTAACTGCATGGGTATGATGATATATGGGTGTATCTATGCGTGTGAGCGTCTAGAGTACCTGCGTGGGTATGATATATGGGTATATCTACATGTGAGCGTCTAGAGTAACTGCATGGGTATGATATATGGGTGTATCTATGCATGAGAGTGTCTAGTATCTAGTTGTGTTGGCATTTATGCATCTATGTAAGTACCTAACGAAATCCACATGTGTGCAGCCTACATGTGTATGCATGAAGGTGCCACCATACTTTAGATTAGTTGGACAGTGTCATATTGCTATAAGAAGGCAGTATAAAGAGTGTTAGTGATGTTAGGTGGTGGTGGCGGCGGCACATGCCGCTTTTAATCCCAGAATTTGGTAGTCAGATCTCTGAGTTCAAGCCCAGCTTGGTCTACAGAGCTAGTTCCAGGACAGCCAGGGCTCCAAAGAGAAACACTGTCTCGAAAATCCAAAACCAAAACAACAAAGAGTGTGGGTGGTGATGGCAGGATGAGAAGGGACTGCCATGAGTTTAAGCAGTATATAGCTGTCCCTTGGTGGAGTCCATTCACGGAAGATTCTGTCTACATTTATTTACACAGGGGTGATTCCTACTAGAGGGGAGAGAGCCTGAAGTCTATCTGTTCCTTTGTGGGAGTATCAACTAGTATCTTTCCTTCAAGGCTACTCTCTTTGAGAAGTCTGTTTGGAAGGGTGTGTTTGCCTGAGGGGCTAGGAAGTTGAAAGGAGGTGGGTATACAAAGATTAGGTGTACGGCTCTTGGGGTCGGTATCTGTGAAGGTATCTGTGTGGGGTGGAAGATCCTTAGATATTGAGGGTTCTCAGAGGAAGGAGTCTTTGGATGTATTGGGACTAAAATTGGTAGAGACTTCCTTGGTAATTAAGGGGTCTCTGTGGTGGTGGGCATAGTCTTATGGATAGGGCTGGGCATCTCTGGACTGCCCAAAAGTGTCCTGTGTCACTGTCGGGGTGTGACGTCTGTTTCTGGCCTGAGGTGACTTCCAGGTATAAGGGGCATCTGTGTGAGGAATCTCAGGTCCAAGAGCCAAAGCAGCCTCGCTAGCTGCTCCTCTTACCGTCGCCCTTGCCCGAACCTTTGGTCTTTTTCTTCTTCTTTTTCTTCTTCACCTTCCGTTTGGCCAGATCGGAGGTGGTGCCGACGATGGGGGGCAGCTTGGAACTCGGGGAGCCCTCAGCGCCTCCTTCCCGCACTTCCTCCTCTTCCTCGTCCTCTCCCTCTTCGCCATACTCCGCCGCTCCGGTCCCACCGCGGCCGGCCATCCGCCCGCGGGACCGCGACCTGCGCCGGGAACAGCCGAGGACCCGCGCCAGGCAAGCTCCGGGCGCTCACTGCCTGCCCGGCCACGCGTCTCCATGGCGACCGTTCCTCGTCGCAAGCTCAACCAGGAAGTCGCCGCCAGGGGCCGCCTGCACCTCTAGCCCTAAGCATGCGTGTTTCGGTTTGTTTGAGACCTGGTAAATCAAGGTGATCAGTGCGAAGCAGGATAGAGATTGTTCATGCTTGGGCTGACAGTGATATATCTTAGTCATTTCTGTGCCATTTTAAATGATAGCTCTTTTTTCTCTTTTTCTATTTTATCTTATTTTATTTATCAAAAGAGAAATTTTATCTGTTTTGAGACACGGTCTCATAAAGTTCGAGCTGGCTGACCTGGAATTAATTCCTTATTCTCTTGTACCTGCTCCCAAGGACTGGGATTACAGGCATGAGCTATTGCTATCTGCACCCCCCCGCCACGCACACACTTTAATAAATTGTCCAGGGTGGTCTGAAACTCTCACTGTATCTCAGTAGGCCTGGAACTCATTGTTTTCCTGCGTTAGCCTTCCAGTAACTAGGATTACAGGTATGAGCCACCAGTCCTGGCACCTCATAAAAATAGTTTTCTGTCGGGCAGTGATGGCATTAAAATCCCAGCACTCGGGAGGCAGAGGCAGGCGGATCTCTGTGAGTTCCAGGACAGCCAGGACTGTTAATACAGAGAAACCCTGTTTTGAAAAACAAACAAAACAAAATTTGTTTTCTTTAAAAAAAGAATTTATTAATTAATGTTTATTTTGTGTATGTTTCACCTGAGTGTATGTGTACCTCTTGTTGAGGTTGTATGCATGTGTTTTTATGTTGTATGCATGTGTTTTTAATTTACTGGAGCTCTTCTGTAAGCCAGAGTACACAGGGCAAGACCAAGTAGAGATGGTTATATCTCCTTCACTCCTGTGCTGTCTCAGAGGTAAGAAGGGCACACCAGACCCTCAGGAACGGAGTTAAAGATGTCTGTGAGCTGTGGTGCTGGGAACCCGGATTGGGTTCTCTGCAAGAGCATCAAGTGTTGCAAACTGCTAGCCACCTCCTCAGCACCCCACCCCACCCCACCCCACCCCCATGGCAATTCTTATCAAGACTATACTTGCAGGCTGGGGAATTTAGTTTATTATTATTTATAATTATTATTATAATTAAATGTAGTTTGATGGTAGGGCTCTTATATAGCAAGTGGGAGACCCATGTGTCCCATCAACCCAGCACCACAGTTTTAAGAACAAGCTCATTAATTTAATTCGAAAGGCCTGATAGAATCTGTTGCTTACTTTTCTTTCAGGTCTAGCTGCTGCCACAGGTCATATTACCTAAACATGACTGCCAAAAGCCTGAGGTGTAGCTTAGATGGCACCATGCTTGCCTAACATACATCAAGTCCTGGGTTTGTGTTTGATCACCAGCACCCCATATACTGGGCAGGGTGGCACATGCCTCTAATGCCAGGACTCGGGAGGTGACGATAAATAGATGAAGAAATTCAAGATCATCCTTGGCTCCAATCTGATTCTGAGGCCAGCCAGATTACAGGAGACACTGTCTAAAAACCACAACAACCAAACCCAAGTATGACTGCCATAAAATTTCTTATCCCATAAGCTTTTCTGGAATCTCACCATTCCCACAGAAGGAGGCCGTCAGACTCTTCCCCTTCGGTCTGGGTGCATTTGTTGACGTTCTTGTCATGAATAGTCCGGGTCACGTCTGTGGTGTAGCTCATTTGTTGGATGCTTGCCTTACACGCACGGACCCTGGGCTTCCTACCTTCACGTCCCCTCCTACTCTCACCCTGTCTTCCTTGCTTGCTTTATTTAAAGGTGAGTTTAAAATTTTAAACTTCCCTGAGCTCAAGACCAGCCTGGTCTACAGAGTGAGTTTCAAATTTCTGCTATGGCAGCGCATTTCTGGAGCTGAGATTGCCCACACCCCAGCTATTATATGGTTTAAGATGAAGCCCCTTCTTTAAAATGGAGTTTGCAAAGTCAAGTCCTCACACCCTGTCTCGAACTCCTCCCCCAGAGGAAAAAAAAAAGAAAGAAGCTATGTTTCCTTGACTCTTAAGGTTAGGTTCAAAACCCATCTCAAATTAATTTGTGAGCAAAGTTAGATAGAGATCAACAAATGAATTTCCAGTTGTTCCCCCAAACTCCCATCAAGAAGACATTCTTTTCTTCATGGACTCCATTCAACACTTTTTTTTTTGAGACAAGGTCTTGCTATATAGCCCAGGCTAGTCTCCAACTCACAATCCTCCTTCTGCCTCAGCCTCCCAAGTGCTAGGATTATAGGAACCATGCCTAGTTTAACTCAGAACATTTTTAGAAACCTATGTGCTGTGGACTTCCAGTGGTTTTGTTGTTATTGTTGTTGTTTTTCTTTATTCGAGACAGGGTTTCTCTGTGGTTTTGGAGCCTGTCCTGGAACTCGCTCTGTAGACCAGGCTGGCCTCGAACTCACAGAGATTCAGTGTTCTGTCCTTAGCCTCAAGCCAACATCACCCACTTATCCCACATCCAGCATCCAGCCTAACTGCCCACTGCACAGATTCACTGGAACAGGCTGCATCAGTTACTGGGTTGCTTACTGTGTCGATTTGAGATCCCCCCAAAACAAGCATCAAGGCAAGAAATTGAGTGGAAAGAGTTTACTTGGGAGGTAATCCCAGGAAATACTGGTAGAAAAGAAGTGAATGAGTGAGCCCAGAGGTGGGACAGATAACAAAAGGCCCTGTCAGGTACTTCTGCACAGCCAGAGTGCAATCCTCCCAGAGAACTCTGGGTAGTGCTGTAAAAACATGCCCAGAGTGATCCCAACGGAGACACCAAGATGCAGCTGGAGATTATCCACCAGTGCCAGGAAATGGTTCGATTTCCAATGAGTCTGGCTTGCTTTGGCAGGCCCAATATGCTCCACGCAAGATAGAGTTGAGGGGCTGGAGAGATGTCTTGGTAGTTAAGAATGCTGACTGTTATTCCAGATGACCCAGCTTCAATTCCCAGCACCTACCTGGCAGCTCACAACCACCTGTTAACTATGCATGTGGTACACGGACATATACGTAGATTAAATACACAGATACATAAAATAAACAAAAAAAATTTTTTTGAAAGTGTCCACCCAGCCCTCAGGAGGCTGAGGCAGGCGGATTTCTGTGAGTCTGGTGTCAACTTGGTCTATGGAGTGAGTTTAAGTTACCCATGGCTACACACAGAGAAACCCTGTCTCAAAAAAAGCAATTAAAAAAAAAAAAGTCCAGGGCTGGAGAGATGGCTCAGAGGTTAAGAGCACTGACTGCTCTTCCAGAGGTTTTGAGTTCAATTCCCAGCAACAACATGGTGGCTTACAACCATCTGTAATGAGATCTGGTGTCTTCTTCTGGCCGGCAGGCAAACATGGAAGGGATGTTGTATACATAATAAATAAATCTTAAAAAAAAAAAAAAAAAAAAAAAAAAAAAAAACTTAAAAAAAAAAAGTCCAGGTAAAAAGTCTTCGGCACATGGAGGTAAGTGGCAGAGCTAGGGGTGGAGGGGACAGTCTGCTGCAGTGGCCACACCTCTTCATCCCCCTATTCTCCTGCTGCAGGGTGCAGTAGTCTGGTTTGGGTACCCGCTGCAAAGACCGTCTGTTTCCTGACCTCAGGGTAGAATCCAGCAGGGCCACTGTGACAACCCTAGTTATTTGCCTCATAGAAGGAATTTGGGACCCACTCCTGGCCCCGGCTGGAGGCCCCTGGAAGGTGCCAGGCCCTGTTGTGTGTGGATATGGGGCCAGGTCATGGCCAACATCTTCCATGTGATGAGCGTTAGCCCAAGAACAAGCCAATGCTCCAAATGGGAGAGACTCTTTGGGAACCCAACCTTTGAGATACACCCAGATTTAATTTTTCATGCTAGAGGGGTAGGGAACAAGGGGGAGCGTTGTGCGTGTGTGTGTAGGTGTGCGTGCGTGTGTAGGTGCGTGCGCGTGTGTAGGTGTGCGCGCGTGTGTAGGTATGCGCACATGTGTAGGTTGTGTGTGTGTAGGTGTGCGCGTGTGTGTAGGTGTGTGCATGTGTGTAGGTGTGTTCAGAAGCCACATGTGTCAAGTCCTCTCTGTGCTGGGATTACAGGCAGCTGTGAGCTGTGCAACATGGATGCTGGGCACTGAACCCAGGTCTTCTGAGGAGCAGCAAGTGCTTCTAACTACTGAGCCATCTCTCCAGCCCCTCGAGAGAAATAAATCTGAACAGCTATAACCTTAGCACTTGGGAGGTGGAGGCTGGAGGAGGAGTTCAAGGTTAGCCTCAAGACGTTTGGAGATCAAGGCCAGCCTGGTCTACATGTGAGCCTGTCTATTGAAGGTGGATCTAGTGATGGCCCTTGCTCTTTCCTTTGTCCTTCTAACCTGTCTTCTAACTCATTTCTTCATCCTGGCTTCCTGACAGCAGCCAGGTGTTAAGAGCAGAGACACGGCTCCCTCATCAGCAGTGGCAGGAGGGTGGCACTGGCTCTCTGTAGTGTCCTCAAAACAGACCCCTGAGCCCGAGAGGAGGCTGCGGCCGAGACAGGGTTGAAACTACTGAGCATGTGCAGACTTCTGGGATGCCAGCTTCTGTTCTTGTTGTTCAGCCCTGGAGCTGTCTTCAGGATGCAGGTAGCCTCCTCTTCCCTGGCAGTCGCCCTCTTACCTGGCTATCCAGACAGAAATAAAACTCCCTGCCTGCCTCGCTGTTTCCTGTCTCTCCACTAACTGGATTCTCGAGGCTGCAAGTGAGCAGACCTGACCCGGTCCCTCAGTACAGGGGCAGACCTCACAAATAAGCTAAATAAAAAGGGTGGTTTCAGGGAAGGCAACGTGGAGCTGAATGGGGGCTGGAGAGATGGCCTGCTCTTCCAGAGGACCCGAGTTCAGTTCCCAGCACCCAGCTCAGGCTGTCACAGCTGCATCTAAGCTGGGAGAATCTGATGCCTTGGGTCTTCAGTGCTCTGCTCATGTTGGAATTATTGATGTATACTCTACACCCAGCTTCACTGTGCAGCCTGGCACACCTGAACTTCCCTAAACCAGGCTGGCCTTGAACTCACAGAGCTCTACCTGCCTCTGCCTCCCAGGTGCTGGGGTTGCACCTGGAGTGATCTGACTTTTTGAAAACTGTAATTAACTGACATTTTGAAAACTGTAACTAATACAATTAATTAATTAATTAATTTTTATTTTATTTATTAATTGATTTGGTTCAATTCAGTTTTGTATCCAAGGATGAACTACTTACTGATCCTCCTGTGTGCCTGGATTAGAAGCAGGTGTCGTCATATTTGATTTATGAAGTAATATGAGCAGCGGGGCTGTGTCCCAGGCACCCGGCTGCCCTCATGGCTTTACCCAAAATAATTACACGGAAACTGTATTCTTTTAAACACTGCCTTGCCCATTAGTTCCAGCCTCTTATTGGCTAGCTCTTACATATTGATCTAGCCCATTTCTAATATTCTGTGTAGCACCACGAGCTGGCTTACCAGGAAAGATCTTAACCTGCGTCTGTCTGGAGTGGGAGAATCATGGCGACTCCCTGACTCGGCTCCTTTCTCCCAGCATTCTGTTCTGTTTACTCCACCCACCTAAGGGTTGGCCTATCAAATGGGCCTAGGCAGTTTCTTTATTAATTAACCAATGAAAGCAACAGATTAAAACAAGACCCACCTCCATCAGATTTATGCAGTTCTGGGACCTCACCCAGGACCCCCTACAAACTAGGCAAGAATGCTACCAACTGAAGTGCATCCCCTGCACTAAGTTTGTTTCTCTGAGATAAGACCTTGCTGGATCCTGGACAGGGTCTGGGCCAGCCTGGAACTCTGACTCAGAATGTCCTGCGACCAAGCCTTACCACCCGAGTTCAGTCCTTGGAACCCACGTGATGATCGGAGAAAACCAACTCCTGAAAACTGTCTTCTGAGTCCCTCTCCCCCCACATTAGTTAAGTAGAAATTCGGAAAGATTTAGCTGGGGTGGGCTGCACCCGTTATCACAGCTGCTCAGGAGGCAGAGCAGAGAGGCTCAGCTGAGCCGACAATTGCAACACGGTAAGACTCCAGCTGAATCAGCTTGGCCTTAGCTCCCATTTATCTGTCTTATAAATAATTCCCACCCTGAAGAAGTGCAGTGGGCAATGGGCAACTCTCAGAGAACCTTTCTTGCGTGCCTCCTCTGCCCGGCCAGGTTCCTTGAGGTCAGAGCCTGTGGCGTGTTTAACTGTGTCCTCCCTGCAGAGCCCAGCTCGTGGCACAGCTGAAATGCTATACATGAACGAATGATGTAGGATAATGGGACTCGGTGTCATCTCTGTGAGGGACTGTACCCGTCGGTGTGTCCCTGTCTGATAGACAGAGAAACAAGCACAGACTTAAAGTGACTTGCTCAAACTTTTCATGTTAATCAAGTGTTCCCGGAACCCACTGTTCCAGATCTACATATCTGTGTGTTTATCTGTCTGTCTGTGTGCATGTGTGTGTGGGCAGTGGTGGTGAGGAGTTGGGATCCATGCGCTCAGCATGCTCTCTGCCACTGAGCCCCCCCCCCCCCCCCCCCCCCCCCCCGCGCTCTGTGGCTTCTTTCAGAACACAGTAAGCTTCCCAAGTTCACTGACCCTCAGGGGAGCTGGTGGGTGGTGTTTTCATGGTCGCTGTTGGCTTCCTTGTTGACACTTTCTCCCCGAGGTAAGTGGCTGAGAGCCGTGGAGTCTTTCTCTGTGAGGATCAGGTTTGTTCCCCTTTGGTCCTCATTGCCATGGGTAGGGTTTGTGGCTTTGCGGCTTCCTGTTGCCTGCACAGCCTGGCTCCCTCAGCAGGCTGCTATGCTAAGCGCTATCCTGCCCAAGCTCTCTGTGTTTTCCCCAAGGAGGGCAGGCTGTTTTATCAGTACCGACCTGAGATTTGGGTCTAAGGAGCCCCTGATGCCGATCTCATATTTCACAGAATCCAGCTCAGCCTCTGCTCCGGTGACCTCTCCCGAAGGGACAGAGATGCTGTAGCCTAGGTTCCTGTCACCAGCAGTGGTGGGCCTCCTTCCTTGGTCCACTTCCTGGGCCCCTTCAGGCTGAAGGCAACATGGGTAGAACCTGGAAAAGCAGGTCAAAGTTTCCAAACTTGTGTGCTTAAGGGACCATTTTAGAGTAAGCTGGGAACAGGAGGGGAGGGGGCAGGCTGTGGGATGGTGGCACAGAACCCCCACGAAACTGAAATCTGGCCTGCCAGATTGGAGCGAAGGTGCATTTGTCAAGGTAGGCGAATAGTACATATTTTACTTAGCACTTTGTCAATTTAATTTCTAACATTTAATATTTACGCATACGGTGCGTGGGTCCCCGTGTCTGTTCTTGCCCTGGGGTTTGCAACTGTTAAAGGCAGGCCTGAGGCTAAGGATGTATCTCAGTGGTAGTATGCTTGCATAACACATAGGGTACCCTAAATTCAACCCCTCGTACACAAGGGGGAAAGAGAGAGGGTGATGTTAGCATTCATTCTGAGGGCTGGGGTTGTAGCTCGGCTGGTAGAGTGCTTGCCTAACTAGCATGTGAAGCCTGATGCCCCAAAGTCCTGAGTTCGATCCCCAACACCATATAAACTGGCTGTGGTAGTACACACCTGTAATTCTAGCACTTGGCGAGTAGAGACAGGAGTTCAAAGTCACTCTTGGCCAGCATGGGCTATAACAGGCCCTTTCTGAAAAATAAAATAAAATGGGGAGGGACTAGAGAGATGGCCCACAGGCTGAGAGTGCTGTTCCCTTCCCAGCTGCAGCACTGGATGCCCCAGCAGCCTATAGCTCTAGCCCCAGGGGATCCAATACCCTCTCCTGGCCTCCAAGGGCTCCTGCATTGTCCTGTCCCCCTGGACCCCCTGCACAGACACATGGGGAAAAATAAAATCTTTAAGAGAAATTTTTTTAAAAAGTAACAAAAGTACCCCCTCCTGTTAAAATAGGTTTGAGACCATTTGAGCAATAAAGCAAGAACCTGCTTCAAAGGGGATGGGGGCTGATGATAAGGTTACTTCATGGGCCTGAATCCTGTCCTAAAAGAAAAAGAGATTAGACCCAGGAGACAAAAGGGCATCAGCAAGGTAAGCAAGACCTCAGAAGAAGCCCGCCTGTGGCCCCTCCATCTCAGGCCTCCCGACTAGACAGCTCGGAGCCGACATAACTCTTGTTTAGCAAGTGCTGTCGCAGCGTTGTCTGTGCCCTGTCTATGGGGCTTCCTTGTGGCAGCCCCAGAAAACAATACAGCTCCTTTTGTCCTCCTCCTCCTCCTCCTCCTCCTCCTCCTCCTCCTCCTCCTCCTCCTCCTCTGCCTGGGGACCACACTTTGTTTGCTCTTTCCTGTTCTCCACCTGAGACCTGGCTCACCCCGTGACTTCCTGGTGTATCGAGTCACCAGAGCAGAGACGCTCAGCATAGTTAATGGTGGGTACGAAGGATTCAGCCACCTCTCTTCATCTCTGGATTTTGACATTTTCAAACCCCATCTTTGAGGGTGTGGGTCTTAGCTATGCAGGAGCTGGGGCTCCAGAAAGCGATGCAGACAGTAAAATTTCACTGGGCTTGTTAAGAAGGGGTGGGAGTGGGTTTGTGCGGGAAGGCACCCAGCTGCCCACTGGTCCCATCTGGAGGCTGCGTCCTGCTCGGCTATGTGCAGGTTTGAGTCTAGTTTTGCTGTTTATTTGCTATGTTGTTAAGAATTTAAGGTTAGTGGGGATTTTTACCCAGTTCAAGGCCCCCAATAATCTAGTCTAAGCCACCAATCACAATATACCAATGAAAGGGATAACTAGTTGGGATTGTTATAAAAGTAAATCTGCTGGCCTTGCCTGTCCCCTGGGTACCCTGTCCCTTTAAGGGACAAGCCCTGTCCACTCCCAATCTACCCCTTCCTGCCTAGGCAAGCAGATCTCCTGCCTCCTGTCTTTCCAAGAGGCTCTCTCTCTCTCTCTCTCTCTCTCTCTCTCTCTCTCTCTCTCTCTCTCTCTCTCCTTTTTTTCCCCTTGGATTTATTTATTTATTATGCATACAGTATTGTCTGCAGGCCAGAAGAGGGCACCGTATGTCATTATAGATGATTGTGAGCCACCACATCCGGGAGTGCCCGGGCTCTGACTGGGCTGTTGCTGAGGAGTCAAGAGCCCATCCTGGAGACTTCATACTTGGAATCCAGAAACTAGTATTTATGAGCTTTGTGACCTTGGGTCAGTAACCTCCGGAGTCCTCAGCCCTGCTTCCTCTACCTGTAAAACAGGTGGCTTTGTGAGGTTGCGATGGGGTCAACCAGAGTGTGATGGATGCAGGTTCTCATGTTGTCCTCTGAACCATTTCTGGAGGCCTTTTCTCACAAGTCCCAGGAGGCGGGGCTCACTCACCTGCAGTTGGGTTAGTTGTTTACCCGAACCTGCTTCACTGTGTGTGGTTAAGAGGAAGCTGGGACCTCTTTGAACCTCAGCTACCTTCAGCATGTGGGTTGCTGTGCCCGCTCCATCACCCAGGCCCCATGGAGGTGGCTTCCGGAACAGATTTATCTCAAATAGTTGTTATTGATTTATGCTCCTGTTCCCATAGGATGTCTCCAGAAGAGGAAATAGAATCAGGCCTTGCTGGGGACAGCTGCTGTGAGCCTGAACCCTGCAGGTTGTTGGTTTTCACACAGAGAGGGAGCCCCAAAAGGCTTGTTTCCCAGAAAAAAATCCTGGAAAGTGTTAAGAAAAACAAAGCTGCAGGCTGGAGGCTTCAGGTGCCATGGCCTTCATAATCTCTAGAGTGGGGAGAGGGAGGACTGGGAGTTCAATACCTACAAAGAGTTGAATGCCTTCCCAGGATGCAAGAGATCCTATTTGTTAAAACCACACACACGCACACACACGCGTGTGCACACACACATGCATGCATTCACAGGCACGCATACACACACGCACACACATACACACATAGCCCAGACCTGGTGGCATAGGCCTGTAATCTCAACTACTTTTGAGACTGAGGCAGGAGGAGCCTGCTTGGGTACTGAGGCAGGAAGAGCCTGCTTGGGTACTGAACAAGATCCTAGCTAGCTTAAAGGGCTGGAGAGATGGTTCAGCAGCTAAGAACATGCCTGCTCTACTCTTCCAGAGGTCCTGAGTTCAACTCCCACATAGCAGCCCACAACTGTCTATAATGGGTCCGATGCCCTCTTTTGTGTGCAGGTATACATGCAGACAAAGCACTCATATACATAAAATGCATAAACAAATAAACCTTTTGAGGCAGAGGTAGTGGATCTCTGTGAGTTTGAGGCCAGACTGGTCTACACAGAGCGTTCACGGCTACATAGAAAGACCCTGTCTTAAAACAAACAAGCAGAAACAAAATGAAAAGACTCTGTCTTTACATTTCTTGTTTTAGTTTGGTTAGGTTTGGTTTTTCAAGACACTATTTCTCTGGATGTCCTGGAACTCACCCTGTCAACTAGGCTGGCCTTGAACTCAAAGAGACCCATCTGCCTCTGCCTCCCAAGTGCTGGAATTAAAGGTGTGTGCCGCCACTGCCTGACCTGTCTTCAAAATTTTAAAGTTAATAAAAAATAGGGTAGGGAGGCTGAGGCTTTAGCTCAGTGGTATAGCACTTGTTTAGTATAAACAAATCTCCATCGAAAAAAGAAAACTTAGGAAGAGAGAATTTAAAGTATAGACAGTCCCTCAAATAGATATGCTGTGGAATAATCTTGTAAATGTAAAGATTTGTCACTCAAATTGGTTTAATAAAATGTTGATTGGCCAGTAGCCAGGCAGGAAGTATAGGCAGGTTGACCAAACTAAGGATGATGGGAAGGAGAAGGGCAGAATCAGGAGTCTGCAGGTAGATGTGGAGGGAGCAGGAGATGCACATGTCACGCTAAGAAAGGTACTACCATGTGACAGGATATAAATAAAGGGATATGGGTTAATTTTTAAAAATGATTTATTTGTTTTTATTTTTATTTTATGTGTATTAGTGTTTTGCCATGTATGTCTGTGATAGTGTTGGGTACCCTGGAGGAAGAGTTATAAGCAGTTGTAAGCTACCATGTGGGTGCTGGGAATTGAACCCAGGTCCTCTGGAAGAGCAACCAGCACTCTTAACCACTTAGTCTTCACTCCAGACCCAGAATAGGGGTTAATTTAAGAGTGAGGGTCCGGCCGGGCATTTATATTTCATATTCAACCTTTGAGTCGGTTATTTGGGACCAGGCAGGTGGGATAGAAAGCATCCCCTTATATAGATTCATGCACAATCAATAGGCATCCTCAGCCAAGCACCTTGGTCATGATGTTACACCCTAGGATGCCTGTGGGCCCTGCTGTTTTTCTCCTGGGATCACTTATCTTCAGGCTCTCTTCTTTTGCCTTCTCTGACGGATGGATGTTCGTGGCCATCTCAGAAGCACCGTACCTTCATCTTGGCCTGGAAGATCACTCTGACTGCTTCTTCAGCATGCTGGGAAACTGAGTCCATATTCCCATTCCATACTTCCCTCCCAAGGCCTGGAATTCAAGGCTCTTTGGAGCCTGATTCCAAGCACTGATCCCCAAGAGACAAGACTATGTACGGGGCAGACTAAACCTTGCCTTGGCCTGCTGTAACTGATGATGGAAAGCAGACAGGACTGGGATGTAGCTCACTAGGGGGTGTGCTAAATGTGCATGAGGCCCTGGGTTTGGTCCCCAGCATTGAGGAGTAAAAGTAGATCCACTAGCAATGAGCACATCCACGCTAGTGTCATTTTCCAATAAACTAATCCCAGCTCCTTGAAAATATGGCAGATTCTAGAATCATGGAAGGAAAACAAAATGAGCCTCAAGCATCTTATAATGCCAAAAAGTAAAGACGTTGCTAAGATCCCATCTTCAACTCCAAGTCCCCACATTGATAAAGATGAATCAAAGACCCATGGGAACCAGGTAAAAGACTGCCTAATAGTCAAAACTGGAAGAATAGGCGCAAAAAATCAAAAACAGAATTGGAATAAAACCCAAACTACACGATAAATGTCCATGAAAGTATACAGACACACACCAGTGACTGAGTAAACGAGCAGAGAGGAGACAGAGGTACCAACAGTGTGTGTGAATCCTCACTTCAAGGAGGCAAACACCAAGCTGTGGCATGGTGGTGCACACCTTTTTTTTTTTTAAATATTTATTTATTATATATACAATATTCTGTCAGTGTATGGGCCTGCAGGCCAGAAGAGGGCACCAGACCTCATTACAGATGGTTGTGAGCCACCATGTGGTTGCTGGGAATTGAACTCGGGACCTTTGGAAGAGCAGGCAGTGCTCTTAACCGCTGAGCCATCTCTCCAGCCCAAGTGGTGGTGCACACCTTTAATCTCAGCACTTGGAAGGCAGAGGCTGGCAGATTTCTATGAATTTGGGACCAGCCTGCTCTACAGAGCGAGTTCCAGGATAGCCAGAGTTACACAGAGAGATCCTGTTTCAAAAAACAAAGCAGCGGTGGTGGCGCACGCCTTTAATCCCAGCACTCGGGAGGCAAAGGCAGGCGGATCTCTGTGTGTTCGAGACCAGCCTGGTCTACAAGGGCTAGTTCCAGGACAGGCTCCAAAGCCACAGAGAAACCCTGTCTCGAAAAACAAAACAAAAAAAAAAAAAAAAAAAGCAAAAACAAAACCAAAAACATATAAAGCAAATAAATTAATAGGGGAACACCTCTGTACTCTCAATGTAGGCTGAGTGGGGCTTCTTTCCAAAGAACACGGCATGGAAAGTTGGGACAGAGTGATATTGCAGTGGCAAAGTCTGACAGACATCTCAGCCAGTGGATCAAGTGATCAAGGCCATCTATAGCAAAAAAACAAAAACAAAAAACTCTGCACTCTTTGTTTTGTGTATGTGTGTGCACATGCATGTGCATGTGTGCACGTGTGTGTGGGAGTGTGTGTGCAGTGCCCATGGAGACCAGAAGAGGGCATCAGACCTCCTGGGATTATAGGTGCTTATGAGCCATGCAATGTGGAAGCAAATTCAGGTTTTCTGTAAGAGCAATACCTGCTGTTAACCATTAAGCCATCTCTCTAACCCAATAATGTACACTTCTATGATAGACATATATAAAGGCTCTTCACTTCTAAATCTGTATTTCTAGTCTAATGATGAGAGAGCTCTCTGGTGGATTCTAATAGAGACAGCTCTGCTACATCTCAAGCAGGGAAGGTCATCAGAGGCAGCAAGTTTAAGAAACTGTCACAGCCAGGAGGCCACCAAGGAGACATGATGACTAAATTAACTGATATTTTGGAAGGGATCTTGGGACAGGAAATGGAATTAGGCTCCATCAAAAGAACATCTGAATGAACTGTGAGTTCCAGTTAGTAAACATGTTTCAGAGTTTGAATCATTCATTATCACAGATGTGAACTGGGTACCATGGCCCAAGTCTGGAGTCTCATTACTCAGGAGGTGAAGGCAGGAAGGTCATGAGTTCAAAGCCATCCTCAGCTATGTAATGAGTTCAAAGACAACCTGTACTATATGAGACACTATATAAAACAAAGCAAAAATGATAACAAATGTGCCATCCTAATGATAGGGAGTTCTCAATAAGTCTCTCTCTCTCTCTCTCTCTCCCCTCTCTCTCTTTCTCTCTTTGTGTGTGTGAGAGAGTAGGTGGTACATACAGAAGTTCTATGCTGTCTTCTCACTTCTTTTCTATATATTCACAGCTGCTCTAAAAATAAAGACAAGTCTGGAAGAAAAGTCTGGGATTCCAGCTGTACCAGGGCTATGGGATTGCAGGGAAGGTAGGCGAGGTTGCTCTCCTCACACCAGCTCTATGGGGAGCTCTACAGCTCTGCCTGTGCTGTGCCCTGGGCTGCCTACACCCCTGCTGCTTCAAGGCAGCCTAAAGGGGCTTCTGAGGCCAGTGTGCTGGTGACTGGTGACTGAGTGGGGCTGCTAGTCAGTGCGGCTCTGTGTCATTGAAGGTCTAGAGACTCCCACACTCTTGTGGTGTCCTGTGTCTGCCAAGTCGCCTACCCTGACTGCTCCCACCTCCAGTCTTCTGGACAGAGAAGCCTGAGCCCAGGTCCATTAAGGGATTAAAGGATTTAATATCCCTGGGTGTCACTCCTTGTTTGCACGGGGTGGAAACTGAAGTTCTTACTGTAGGAAGATGCCAGGGTGACTCCTGTCTCTTGGTCTGCAACACCCTGGTACAGTGTGAAAGGCAGCTGCAGGGTTGTAGTGGGAGTGCAGTCTCTTCTGTGACAATTTTTAAAGATTTATGCTGTTATGTGTAATGTGTATGTTATGTGTATGTGTGAGTGCTTGCATATATGTAAGTGTCCATGTGCATGCCTGGTGCCTGCAGAGGGCAGAAGAGGGCTTCTCATGCCCCAGAATTAGTGTTATATGGGAAATCGTGAGCCTGTATGTGGTTGGTGGGAACTGAACTCTGGTCTTTGAAATAGCAGCAAGTGCTCATAACTGCTGAGTCACCTCTCCAGTCCCTCTGAAACAACTTTCATGTTTTTTTTTCTGAAGGCTTGTTGTCTTTGTTGCTGTTGTGATTGCTCCATTTTTATTTTTTATTTATTTTCATAAACAGGGCCTAATAGCTCAAACAGAATATGAACTCACTATCTAGCTGAGGTTGGCCTTGAACTCCTGACCCTTGTGCTGGGACTCCAGATCTGTACCACTGTGCCTGGCTTTGACTCCTGCTATTCCTCTCCCTTTCGTCTGTCTACTAAGCCAGAGTCCTCGAAACTAGAGAGGAAGGAGGACCCTGAACCCGGCAGAGCAACTGCTCCTTAGAAGATGCTCCAGGAACGTTTTAGAACAAATCGGCTGTCGCAGGCAGGGTTTCTGTCAGCCCCAAAGGAAGACAGAGCTTGAGCCAGTAGACTGGAGAGACCCAGGCAAATGGACAGCTTCACCTGACTATTTGAAACGTGAAAAAGAGATTACTGATTTCCTTCTACTGTTCCATTGTGGGGTGTGTGTGTGTGTGTGTGTGTGTATGTGTGTGTGTATGTGTGTGTGTGTGATGTGCCACAGGCAGCATATAGAAGGTGGCTTATTGTTTACTGGACCAAAAGGGTGTCAAGTTCCTTGAGGCAAGGTGAAGAGAGTTCAAGGCACAATCACTAAATTCTAAGTGTGTCTCTGCTCATAGGAGCATGTCTCTAACCTGACATCTGGGTATCTGTACACAGATCATGTGTGACATAAATCAAGAGCTCTTGGGAATACAGGAAGCTCTGTAATGAGGATGTGTTTGTTACACATGAATATTCATGGTCTTAGCAAGAGTTAGCAAGAGGTCCCACCTGTGGGATCTGATATGTATTTATCTACATAATCTGATAAGTATTTATCCTTGTCTTGTGGATAAATTCAACAGGAAAGAGGCGACACACACACACACAGACACACACACACACACTGCTGGTTCTCTTCTTTGACACAAGATTTCAAGTAGCCAAGGCTGGCCTCCAACTCTCTAAATGACCTTGGATTCCTGACCCTCCCAGGTCTACTTCCTGAGCACTAAGATCACAGGCACGTGCCACCGTGCCTTGTTTTATTCAGGACTGTGAATGAACTCAGGATCCTGTACACAATAGGCAAGCATTCTATCGGCTGAGCGTCAGCCCTGATACTTTTTGCTGGCACCTCCAACTTTAGTGTCTAGGCTAGAGGCCATTGGTTATTAGGGCCTCTCACATTAGCCCCCAATAGCCTCTTTTTCTGCTCTGTCTGCCCATTTTCTACAACTTTCCAACATTCTCCTGCTGGATTCTTCTGTGTTGTCCCCCATATTTCATGTCCTTCCCCACATTCGCAGACTCCTGTTCACCCTTCATGTCTGCCCGAGGGTTTGCTAGGGGAAACTCCTCATGTCTTGCTACACTGAGGCTTATGTTTGTACCTTTGCCTCTGTCCTCTGGCGCTGGGATGGTAGGAACGCACTGCCTCTGCCAGCTTTTTCATGTGCCATGGACTGAACTTCTCATGGTCAGGTGACAACATCTCCCTCACCACCGCCACTTAAAATAAAAAGACATTATGTGTAGATGTGTGTGTATCTGTGTGGTTCCACGCCTGTGAGCGCTGGTGCCCTCAGGGGACAGAGCCATCAGGTGCCCGCAGAGTAGTTGCCAAACCTCTCCCCCCACCCCCATCATCATTGTTGTGTGTGTCCTCCCCCACTTAAATTTTGAGAAGGGTTTTACTCAGCACCTCAGAATGGCCTAGAACTCATGGCAGCCCTCCCCCTTGCTGACACGAGCCACTCTCCTGGCTCCTCTCAGCTCTTGGTGGTGTCTTCATCCCTTGAGTGTGTCTCCCCTTTATATGCACGGCCCTCACATGTGAGCCTTCTCATGGGGGTCACGGCTTATAAGATACTGACAATATCTCACTGTGAAATCCTTAATTTAAGGTCTGCCAAAAAATGTTTTTAAGACGGGGTACTCTGTGTTGCCCTGTCTGTCCTGGAACTCACTCTGCAAACCAGGCTGGCCTCGAACTCAGAAATCCACCTGCCTCTGCCTCCCAAGTGCTGGGATTAAAGGTGTATGCTATCATATCTGGCTCCTTTTTCTTTTTTAATATATGTATTATATATTATACTATATTATATATATTAGAAAACAGGTCAGTCACAGGTATGGCATGGATATTTTTTTTTCCCAGACCCTCATTTAATCATGCAGATCTGTAAATCTAAGTTCTATTGTCTTCCAACTTCATTTCTTTCCCCTGAAGCAGAGGGAAAGATGGCTTTCCCCTTCCTCACCCTTTTCTCTCCTCCAGACTTCCGCTTTCGTGGGGCTTTTCACGAGCCCCTGAGACAGCTGCAGGAGTCCTTCTGAACACTTGCTATAGAGGTCATCCCTCGGCCTCTACAGCCAGGAGTTCCCTGGGATCCAGGCACCTTCTTGACTTGGGATCTCCCAGGACTGCTAGGCCCCCAGCTGCAGTTGGCAGATCTTTCTTGGCCTTGGGTATCTCTCTTGGAGATGCAGGCCTCCCCCTCCCTGCCTTGCCCTGCCTTGCTTTGCCCTGCACTGCGAGCTGCTCTGCTCCTCACCTTCCCTTTCACGCTCTGCTAGGCAGGAAACCAGTCCAGGGTACTTGGTTCTCACTGGGAAGAGGGTGTTGATGTGGGAGGAAGGTGATCTCCAAGGACACTTAGCGATGTCTGGAGACACTTTTCATTGTCACAAGTGAGTGACAGAAGTCTGTACTACTATTTAGTAAGTAAAGGCTAAGGGGGCTGCTAAGTCACCCATTATGAGCAGGATAACCCTCTAATAAAAGTCCCTTGATGAATAGGACAGCAGTCTGGTGGCCGAGTGACTCTGCTTTTCCTCCATGCCTATCCTAAACTTAAGGATGAAGGCCCAATTCTCAAGAAACGCCTTCTCCCCATAGACTCTGCTCCTCCAGGGGCAGCAGTACTGGGCTCTGGTGATGTTCTCACGGGCATCCTGGATGGCCTGTGTGGCATGATGGTAGAGGAGGAGGCACAGAGGGTGTTGAAGAGGAGATGGCTTTCTCCTAACTCCCTCCCACGGAACTCAGCAGTTCTCAGTGGCCGTGGGGACCAACTGTCTCTCTTAGGGAGTCTTGGCCAGGGTCCTTATCTATCCATCTCCCTGGGAGGTTCCAGTTGGAGCTGTGAGCTGAGAGGAAGCGTAGTAGCCAGTCGACACCAGAGATTCCTTTCCTTTCTCCTCTCTGCTGGGAAAGCCCTGGTGAGGCAGAAGCTCTTCCAGCTTCACCTGTGTCCCCCGTACGTCAACATAATCACTCTGTTGCAATACAATGGCCTCAGTTGACAGTGAATGAAGTCTGCCTTATTTGGAGTTCTCCAAATAAGGTGAATTTGCAGCTGGAAGAGGATATGGGCTGGGGATGGGATTCGGGTGGTAAGGTGCTTGCTTGGCACACACAAGACTCTGTGTTTGATCCCAAGCATGACATAAACCAGGTGTGGGGGCGCAGGTCGGAAACCTCAACACTTAGAAGGTAGAGGTAAGAGGATCAAGAGTTCAGGAATACCCTCGGCTACATATAGAGTTTGAAGCCAGCCTGGGATACAGGGCCTTAAAAACAGACCTGTAATCTTCTTTTTAACAAGGTCTTTGCTGTATTTCTCAATTTGTCCAGGATGACATCGATGGCCTTGAACCTGTTATCCTTCTGCCTTTTCTTTTCTTTTTTTTTTTTTTTTTTTGTTTTTTGAGACAGGGTTTCTCTGTAGCTTTGGAGCCTGTCCTGGAACTAGCTCTGTAGACCAGGCTGGTCTCGAACTCACAGAGATCCGCCTGCCTCTGCCTCCCAAGTGCTGGGATTAAAGGCGTGCGCCACCACCGCCCGGCCCTCCTTCTGCCTTTTCTGCTGAGTAGCTGGAACTTCAGATGGACACCATACCCTACTTTGTGTTTGTTCCCTCAAGCAGAGGATCAAAAGCATGTGCACTCTGCCCCTGAGCTACACCCTGACCCCATCTGTAATCCATGCTAAGAAAGAAGAGAGTTGGCTTGGATCAAAGAGCAAAAACGAACTGTGTCAAGTGGATGTGGAGGAGGCTCTTCCCTACAACAGGAAATGAAGAGCTGGCAAGAAGAAAAGGACTTTGGAGCAAGCGCCCGTGCTGTTGGCGACTGGCCTATAGTGGTGCGTGTATTCACATGTATGGGCATTCTCACACAGACAGACATACAGACATGTGGAAGTATGCCTCCCCTAATCAGTGGGTGCACATTCAGGAGCCACCGGTGAGAATGAGGCCATCTCACAATGGGGCAGGACAGGATGCCTAGGCTGGTCTCCTTTCATATACAGGATGCCCCCAGGTAACAACCACACAAGGGCAGTTGGTTGTGTTGCTGCTGGGAGCCGTGTGGGGGACACTTAGGAAACAAAGTTTAATGAAACTGGCAAGAGTCCTCAGTCCAAGCCGGGCGGTAGTGGCGCACGCCTTTAATCCCAGCACTCGGGAGGCAGAGGCAGGCGGATCTCTGGGAGTTCGAGGCCAGCCTGGTCTACAAGAGCTAGTTCCAGGACAGGCTCCAAAGCTACAGAGAAACTCGGTCTCAAAAAAAACAAAAATAAATAAATAAACAAACAAACAAACAAGCAAAATAAGAGTCCTCAGTCCAACCCAAGTACACCGTTGAAGTACCTGCCACGAGCACCCACCAGGAGCTTTACTAGCCACAGGTTGAAGCTCTAGCTAAAGCAAGGCACTACACAAGGCAATCGGGATATCTATCAATTTCTCTTGGAGTGTCTTCCAAAGAGAGGCTGGGTCGCCTTAGAGACCGAGTATGCTGTAGCAGGCTATGCATACAGTCCTGTGAGCAGCTGCTGGAAGCTACTAGCTTGTGGGTGGACCAGTAGCCCTGCATCCTTGAGATCTGGGGGTTAGTTCAAACTTCTGTACTGTGGAAAGTTTCCTGGCAGGTCTCACTTACAGATTCACACAAGATCACGTTTCCCATGGGGGAAGATCTAGAACCCAGATGAAAGTCGATATGACCTGGGGACTAATCGGGGCTGCTGATTTGATGTGGTAACCAGGTGTCCCAGGCTTTTCACTGGACTGATTTCCAAGGCCATCTCGGGAATATTTTTTCATAACCGTTTTGTCTTGAGGGCTGGAGAGATGGCTCCACTCTACTTGGATGCCCAGGCACCATTCAGGCTCATAGCCGCTGGAAATGAATACAGCTTGATTTGTTTTGAACTGGTGGAGCCAAGCACTTAGGCTCTTTGCAATTGCTTCTTTTGCAGACCGTAGCATGCTCCCTCCATTCGTGCCTCCCCCAGCCACCCATTCATTCAACAAACACACATTGAGCTCCAGCTAGTGTTAGGCACCGCTGCAGTTTCCAGAAACCCTATCTTTTGCCTTCTGGGGTTGCTAGAAAGCGTTTGAAGCTCCCCAAAGAAAAGACAGACCTGCAATAAACGGAGCCCTCACAATCTATTCCGTACTAAGAAGAGCCATCTAAAGGGGATGGTACCTATCAGATGGCTTCAGGCCATCTTTAGCTGGCAGGAACAGGTCCCAGGTCAGAGGGGGCGGACCGGGGCGGGGCGCGCGCCCGGTACCTGCAGTGGCCGCCAGAGGGCAGCCAGGGAGCGCGCCCGGCCGGGGCGAATCCCCCAGGTAAGTGTGGCTAAAGTGGGGCCGCCCCCCTTTCGGGGCCCAGTCTCTCGGGGCCTGTGTGTGTGTGTTTGGCTCCAAGATGGGACCAGAGCGCATGCAGCGGATAGCCCCGTAGCTAGAGCTCAGATCCTGGAGATGTTGGAACCCGGGGTGGGGACGGTCCCTGGTCACCGTTGGGGCGCGGACAGGGCCTGGTGCCGAGCTTGCTCCCGGGCTTGCTCGCCCTCTCCCTTCCATGCCCGAGACTCCGGGCTGTACGCAAGCTGTCCCGGGACAGCTCCGCGATCTGCTCCGTCACCTCGCTCTCACTCCGGGGATCTGACCCACACCCCGGGGGGTGGGTTGAGCCTCGTGCTGCCCCGAGTGTGTCCCCGGCACGGGGCGGGGGCGGTCGGTGGGGGAGGGGCGCGCGGGCGGCGCGGACGGCAGGCGGCGCTGGGGCGAGCGCGCCCGCGAGCGAGTCAACAAGTGCGGAGCTCAGCGAGCGCGCACGTGCGGCGGGAGGGGCCTGCGGGTGGTGGCGGGCGCTGCTGTCCCTCAGTGCCCCTCCTGGTCAGGGTCAGGGATTCAATGCTTTCGGTGTTTGGTGTGTGTGTGTGTGGTGGTGGGGGGGTGTCCTTGACCCTGGACTTAGACTCAAGCCCACTGGTGGGCGTTCAGGAGTGGGAATCCGAAAGCACGTGGTGCCTTTTAGTGTGCAGGTGCAAGGTGGCAGCTCTCCGCCGTGGCGAACCGGTTCTGCCTCTGAAAACCCCTTCCCCGCTGTCATTCAGGTTTGGGGGAATGTTTCAAACCACACCGGACGCCGCCGTGCGCTCAGAATGGTGACACCCCAACCGGCTCCCAGGAGTCTCAATCCGTTTGCTCACTCCGAAGTGGTTACCTCCCGCCTGGCTGCTCTAGGGCAGAGAGACCCGATTTTCCACCCGTGTGTTCGGCTACACTTTAGCGGTCGCCCTGGGAGAAAGTGGGATGCTGAAGGTGGAAACCCGATCTCCGTGAGATTTGAGCCCGTGGGATCCAGATTGCTGCCTGTGGCTTTGTGCAGCGGGGAAACTTTGATTCCAGAGGGCACGGGAGGGAAAGGGGCGTCCCTGAGGCCCCAGAGTGGGAGCATCTTGGAGAAACCAGCCCTGTAGTTCAGGGTCCGTCCCGCCCCAACCTGAAGAGATTGCGCCCTCCATCGCTGCCTTTGTCAGCCACTTGGCGGCTCCCGTCTGAGAAAAAAAAAAAAAAAAAAAAAAAAAGCTGAACCGTGAGGTGAGCTGTAAGCTGCTCTCCCTGTCACATTACAAGTGAGCTCTGCACCTGCCGCCCTGTCCTCTCCCTAATCCCGCAGCCTGACTGCTGCCCTGCTACTTAGCTGAAGCTGCTAACTGGCTTTCCTGCCAGCCTCCCGCCCTCCTGTTCCCACTCCCTACCCATCCCCCGGTGCCCACTTTGCCACCTTCCTTCCCCAATGGTGATCTTTATTTCCGTTTTGTTCTTCTCCGGTTGTTTTTTTGTTTGTTTGTTTGTTTGTTTGTTTTTTGTTTTTTCTGAGCCCCCTTTCCTTGTTTCTGGTTTCCAGACCCAGATCACAGCTTCTCGTGCAATGGCCCCGGAGAGGCTTCTGGGTCACACTGTCTGGTGTCTAGTACTGTCCAGGCTTGTTTTGAGCTGCCCCACAGTCTCTCAGAGAGAGTCTGAGTCTGGACAAGTGTCTCAGACAACAGCCCTTCTCGTTCTGTAAGGCCACCCTTGCCTCTGAGGGCTCTTCCCTCTTCCTCTAGGACAAGCTTGCCCTGTACTGAATCAGTGTAGGTCTGAATACAGACTTCTGCTGCCAGCCCCATGCCACAAGCCATCAGGCATCTCACCTCTATAATGAGCGGCCCTTGACGCTTTCACTGGCTCCTAAGAACTCCTCTGAGTCTCTGGATTTCCTTAGGCCTTTCAGGGCTCCGCTCCTTTGCTGAGTTTACAGGCTGTCAGTCCTGGCACTGAACCTTCTCGCTTCCCTACACGGTCCCCCTTGTCCTTCCCTGTACTGCCTGGCTCAGGTGCAAGGGCCTGAGAAAACTCGATCCCACTGGTCCAGGACCCCCTTTCCTGGCTCTGTGTCTTTATCCACTGCTGTCATGTGGTTCTCTGACGGCAGCGTCTTCCTCTTTTCCCCTGGAGTCTTAGCACTGTGCATCCTGTAAACTACCCCCCAGATTTCTGAGAACTCTCCATCTAATCACCTGGAGCCCTGTTCAAATCAAGTCTCCCTCCAGGAGTTACTGATTCTTCCAGCTTCAGGGCCTTCTGCCTCTCTGGGCTCATGGGTGTCTTGGTTTCAGGGTGCTCTGTGCAGTGTAATCTTGAGTCTTCTCTGCTGTTAGCTTCTTAGCCACAGTAGTGCTATCCGAGCGGCCATTCTGTGTCCTGTGTTGGGCAGTGTACCAGGGTCCGGGTGTTTGTGAAGTACCCAGAGAGGTGGATATCAGGATTATCGTCTTCTTTCTGCCCATCACGATACAAACTCAGAGAGGGCCTGGGGCCTTTCTGAATTACATAGCTTGCCATTGGGCAGAGCTGAGATGGAACTCAGTCCGGCAGACTCAGTGGCGTCTTAAGATATAAGGGTTTGTTGTTTATCCCCAAAGTGTATTGTTCCACGTCTCCAGTGTCCCCTCAGTGTCTGATCCTGGTGTGCAGGGCATATTGGTGGCTTGGGACTCTGCTGGACTCTAGGAAAAGAATAACAGACAAATGGGTAACGGGATCCCTAACTCCAGAGGCTGTGACATCAGTCAGGGATCCCTGGAAACATGCTGTTGTCCCATCTGGCTTTAGAGTTACCGAGTAGAGAGCTGTGTGGGGTGGGGGTCCCCTTAGATCTGCCCTCCCAGAGTTTCCTAAGTGCCCAGCCTCTTCCAGTGGTCCTTTTGGAACCTTCAGCTAAGTTTCTTTAGAAGGCGCCCTTCCCTTCTGTTGCAGGCCACTGTCATATGAAAATGAGCTCCTGCTGTGAAATCCTGTTACCATAGCAACCAGTAGTGCTCATCCCAACCCTCCTGCTCCTAGGTCTCTGCACTGTGCGTGGAGGGGCTTTTTCTGTGTTTGCTGCCTGGAGAAATTAAGTATTCCCCTTCACGTTCTTTTTGTGTAGCTATTAAATTCTTTTTGCCTCTTCAAACCAGTGGCTTCTGGCATTGTGGGTGTCCCAGCCGGTCGCCAGGCAGCTGGTTCGCCATGGTGATGACCCCAGGGTGATGACCTTGGTTTAGGTAATCTTTTGAGTGATACCCACTACTCATGTGTAAGAGTTATTCTGCTTCTCATCTTGGATGCTTGTCAGGAAGAGGTAAAGCAGGTGCTCGAGGGGTGGGCAAGCCAGTTTTCTTCTTCAGCCCCAGGGTGGGCAAGCCAGTTTTCTTCAGTTGTCAGAGGCCTTGTCCATAGACATGACCCAGAACAGGGCACCTCAGAGGTGTGAAGGGAGACAAGGATGCCTTTGGCAGCGGCCACAAGCTATTAATATAGACCGAGTGTGGGGCTGGAGAGATGGCTCAGCAGTTAATAGCATTGGCTGCTCTTCCAGAGGACCAGGGCTCAATTCCCAGCACCAATATGGCAGCTCACAGCTGTCTGTGACTGCAGTTCCAGGGGATCCAGCACACTCATACAGACATACATGCAGGCAAAACACCAGTGCACATAAAAATAAACAAATCTTTAAAAATCCTTAAAAAACAAAAGCAAACAAAAAAGAAAGAAAAAAGAAAGAAAGAAAGAGAAAAATATGGGCCAAGAACTTCCAGATGCAGTTTCCTTATTTAATTCCCCACCAAGGAAAGTTAAAAAGTATTACTATTATCCCCGTTTTCCAGGACAGAAATGCCCAGAGAAGTAGCGTTTGTCAGGTGACGCACGGGTCCACGATGGAAAGTCTGTCCTCTGTGTCAGCCCTGTGTGGTGCGGATGGACAATGAAAGACTATGATTTAAGAATGCATGGGGGAACTGGAGAGGAACAGACCGGCTTTTCTAAGATTCAAGGCCTAGAGCAGGTGTTTTCAACATTGTATAAGTCTCCGGGTGGACAAGTAGCTACAGTGGAAAGAAATGTTACATTCAGACTGGCACTGTTAAACACCCAGTTAAACTGGAAAGGACTCAGAGTCCCCAGCAGGGACTGGACGTAGAAGTGGGGGCAAATGTAGGTACTCGAACTCCGTTGCGGTGAGAATGGGCGCTCCCCAGCCGCAGCTGCACCCTGAATGAGTCATGCTGGCTGAAATCTGAGGCAGCTGTAAGTCAGCACAGTGCTGCTCCAGAGGCAGGAGGGTAGCTGAAAACCTGCTGTGTTCCCCGGGGCTGGCCCTCCTGCGTCCACCTCATCTGGCTCTTTTTTTTTAAAATCTGGTTGGTCACATGTTTTGTTCATGCTGTCAGAATCCATCAGTCCCCACCCCACCCCACCCTGTGGCGCTGAGGACAGGGCTCAGAGCCTCATCATGTAAGAAAGGAGTCAACACCTGAACTGGACCCTAAACCCAGAATTTACTCGTGGGGCTTGGTGCTTCCTTCCCTGTATATATTATATGTCAACAGAATGTTCTAAAAGGGGCTGCCGTGAGCCTGACACTAGGGTGTGGTGGACACAATGCTCTCTTCCCTTATAGAAGGGTCACACACCTGTCACCTCACTGACTTTTCCTGGAATCTTGGCTTTTCAGTAACAGGCAGGAGGTGACTTGAGAATGGACTTCCAACTTCTAGAAGGAGTTGGTTTGGAGGTTGAGGGAGAGCCAGGGTTAGCTCTGCTCATGCCCCTTGCATGGCACTGACTCTGCCAGAGAGCTCACGTAACTAACAGGTAGCTACTGGGCTTGGGCACTGTCCCCGTTCTGCTCCCTGGATGGGCCAGGGGTGAGTGAGCGAGAGCACGTGTGTTTCCATTGGCTAGTTGCCAGGCGTTGGGTCTTCCTGGGTGTTGCAGCAGCCCCAGCCCAGACCTCGGTCTTCAGCAGTGAGCTGCCAACAAAAGAGCATTGCAAGGCCCGGGCTGGCTGCAGAGCCCAGCATGTGCACTGAGAGCGCTGCTCTGTTCGCACTGCATTTCCATGCTGCTAAAAATACAAGCGCGCCTTATGTAAGACTGCAGGTACCGTGTAGACGCCTTATATAAAAGCACTTCTCAGACCCTGGACAGTCAGCCACATGTCTCCATGACCGTTGTTAGGGTGCAGTTATGAAGCTGGTGCTCCACAGACCCTGGACAGTCAGCTGCATGTCTCCATGACCGTTATTAGGGCGCAGTTATGAAGCTGCTGCTTCTCAGACCCTGGACAGTCAGCCGCATGTCCCCATGACTGTTAGGGTGCAGTTATGAAGCTGGGGGTGGGTTTGCCTGTCAAGGAAGAGAGCTGTCATTGGTACCCTGCCCTGTCAGCAGTGTTTCTGCCTCATTCACATGTTGGTGTGTTTGTCTTTGAGTGTGGCCCATCTGAGCAGTCGGGTTGATGCTAGACTCTGAGATTTGCCCTTCCTCTGGTCCCAAGTCACTGACAGTGGATCCTCTGCTTCACCAAGATGCAGCATCTTAGAGTTAAGGGACTCCTCCAGGACCCCCTTTCATCATGACTAGGTGACCTTTTTGATTTGCCTCCAATGCTCATGGTGATGGGCACAGCCCATCTTATTGGTTGGCCATGATTTAATAATAAGAAGAAACAATGAAAACTAAGAAGTGCTGGGCCAAAACCAAGGAGAAATTTTATAGGGGCCTGACCTGTATGTCCATGGGTCCTGAGGCTTGGACAGGGGGATCTCTGTAGGGGTGTGTGTGTGTGTGTGTGTGTGTGTGTGTGTGTGTAGGTCAGAGGAAAGCTTACAGGAGTTGCTTCTCTCACTTGTGTCCTGTCAGGCTTGGTGGTGAGTGCCATTGCCCACTAAGTCATCTTGTCAACCCCAGTTGGATTTTTGAAGCAGCGTTTTGCTTATGTGGCTCAGGCTGACCTGGAACTCACAATCCTGCAGCCTCAGTTCCTAAGTGTTTTGATTGCAGCCATATGCCTCCATGGCATGCCTAGGCCCTGGGTTCAATCCCCAGCCCGTAAGGTGGGGGAGGGATAAGGGGTAGGAATACATGGCGGCTCTGGGGCAGCCTTCCTTCCTTCCTTCCTTTCTTCTTTCTTTCCTTTTTTTATTTTTAGACAGGGTTTCTCTGTGTATCCTTGACTGTCCCGGAACTCACTCTGTAGACCAGTTTGGCCTCAAACTCAGAGAAATCCACCTGCCTCTGCCTCCCGAGTGCTGGGATTAAAGGCGTGCACCACCGTGGCCCATCTACTTGCTTATAGCACCCAAGACCACCAGCCCATGTAGCAGATGATGGCTCTCAACTCTGTCCTCCTGTGTCTACCTCTTAAGTGCTAGGATCACAGACACGTACCACCATGCCTTCCTTTACTGTCGCACTTTTATTATGACTTTATATATGTTAGTGTCTGGACATGCAAACCCTTGTTCTTAATTTCCTTGGTTATGCTTGCCTATGTATTCATTATTCTTTATGAAGCCCTATGATTGTTTCATTGCATTTTCTAAAAGTATCATTAAAATCCCATTTGGAATTGCATTTGTGAAATAATAAATAGATAGAGTTTTCCAGTCCAGGAACACAGTCTTTCTTTAAGTCGTGTCTTCTTTCTGTCATCTCCTGTTATTATTGTTTTTAATGGAAGTGGTGCATATTTCTTCTTAGGTGTTTTAAAGACAATTTTTAAAATTACATATTTGTTTAGCATGTGAATGTGCAGGTGGCTCCGCCTTCTATCATGCGGGTTCCAGGGATCGTACACAGGTTTGGTGGTAAGCCTCTTGATTCTTCGAGCCATCTTGCCAGCCTCAAGTTTGTAGGTTGTGTTGCTTTTGATAATGGAGTGCTTTTTCTCAGCTGTCCATTCAGCCCTCCCTCCCTTTCACTCTCCCTCCCTCCCTCCCTCCCTCCCTCTCTTCCTTTTTTTTTTTTTTTTTTTTTTGGTGCTGGGAATGGAACCTAGGGCCTCAGTTTACTACTGAACTACCCTTCCATCCTCATTTTCTTGGTGATTAAATATTTTTGAAATAAAAGAAAATTACTGATTTCTTTTTTCTTCTTCTAAGTCTTACTATGTCGCTTAGGCTGGTCTTGAACTCACCAACTCAAGGTATCTTCCTCAGCCTATAAAGTTTCTGGAACACAGGTATACATCACAGTGCCTAGGTAGAAGTTATTAATTTTTAAATAACTATCAAATACACACACACACACACACAGAGAGGCACACGGACACATGTGAGCAGTTTGAGCAGAATGATAAGGCAGCCATGTGCCTGACCGACTTTACACACTGATTTTATACCTCTCCTTAAACAGATTTGTCCACCCTGTCTCCAGGGGACACTCTGGCCCTAATGCTATTTAATCATTAACTGCTCTTTATAGCTTAACCACATAGGTTTATAGCTTTAATGTCCTGTTTGATTTTTGCATGCATTTAAGCTTTTGTAAGTGGAGCCATACATAATCCACTTTCTTAATAGCCACATGGTGTGCGTGTGTGTTGTGGGGCTTACCCACTACTTGCCTGTTGCTGTGGTTTCTTCTGTGACTCTTGGTAAATGTCCACCTTATTTGTCCCTTCCACTTGCAGATGGACACTGGGCTGTTCGCACCTTCTTAGGCTATGGCCAGCGTCCTTTCCAAGTGCAAGTTTCCCTGGGCTGTTGTTCCCAGAAATGAAGGGACAGGGTCGCATACTGTTGCTCCTTGAAGTCTGAAGCTCCGGGTGTGCCTCTGCATCCTCCCAGTCCTCCCTGCACTCGCATTATCCACACTTTTAGTTCCTGCCTCTGGCCTGGCGTGCTGATCTGATTAGTGTGGGGGTGGCGTGTGTTTGTGGGTTGTGTTTCCTCATTTACTCTCCTGTACTTTCCGCTTTTTTTTTTTTCCTCCTGTACTTTCCTTTACCTCCCACCCCACCCGCTTTAGATTTACATCTTCACACGTCCCATGGTGGCACTAACCGACATGTGCTTCTGTGTCGCAGTCTTCTCTGGGATGTGGCTTTCCACTGAATTAGTAGCACCCTTTGAAGAATCAAACAGTTGGGTTCTTCGGTGAGCCTGCTCCAACCCTTGTTTCTGGTCCTGTTCTGTGGTTTTGAGGCTCAGATCCCACCATTTGTACAATGCTGCACATATAATAAAGTCCCCAAACCTGGCTTGTCCCTTCTGATGAACTCAGATAAAGGAGACTTTTTGTTTGTTTATTTTTGAGATGAAGTTTCACTTGGTAGCTCAGGCTGGTTTTAAGCTCATGAGCCTCCTTAATGCCGGCATTGCAAGTGTGGGCCATCAAGCCTGGCTTCTTTTATAGGGTTTCCCTCTGTTACGTGCTGAATTGCTGGTTTCTAGGCTAGGTGCAGGAGGGTGTGTGCACTGTGTGTTCACATATGTGCTTGCACATGCACAGATACAGAATCTGATGTCAGGTACCTTTCTTTTCCACCTCCACCCTAGTTGTTGAGACTCCGGCATCCATCCCCCTCTAGGATTACAGATTGTCGCTGAGGATTGAACTGAGGTCCTCACTCTGGCACAGCAAGCCCCTTTGCTCGCTGAACCATCTTCCCAGTCCGACTGCTTTACTAGTTGAAGCATAGCATCCACTCAGTCATAGTCACCAATGTACTGTGAATCTCATTTTACAAAGTGACTGTACCTCTGAGGCAGTCTCCCAGGTCGTTGAGGGACCTTGGCCCCCACTGTCGTGCATCCCTGGCCTGCCCCTGACCTGAGCCCTGGCTTGGTAATGCTGGCACGGGGAAGATATTGGGGCTAATATTCCCATCATGGCAGCTGATGAGCTCAGGACTCAGCGCATTGCAGTCTTCAGGGTACCTGTTTTAATGTCAGAATCGTTCGTCTTCCCATGGATAGCTGAACTACAACATGCTTCTCTAGGAAGTTTGTACATTTGTCAGCCCAACTTGATTCCTGTTGTTTACAACTAAAGATCCCTGTTGAATAGAGTGTGTCCAGCTGTCAACTGGAACCAAAGACAATGGAATGTGTCTCTCACATTGCTAAGTGCTGAGCATAAATCAGTTGCCTAACAGTTGATTAAGATCAAACCCAAAGTTTTTATTTATCTGACCCTGTTTGAGTCTCTCTGTGTGTATGGCTTTTGTTTGTTTGTTTTATGTTCAATGCTGGGGAGTGAACCTAGGGCCTTCTACACGCTAGGGAAGTGCTCTACCCCTGGACTGTGATCAGAGGCCTATGACTCTATTTGGATGGTTGGTTTTTTGGGGGCTGACTAGCAAAACTCTCAAGCAGGTAGTCTCTTAGTTAACTGGAGGGGCTGGAGAGATTGCTCAGTGGTCAGGGCACTTGTTCTTACAGAGGGCCTAGGTTCAATTCCCAGCACACACATGGTAGCTTTCAACTATCTGTAACTCCAGTTCCAGGCCATCAGACACCGACTTCTGTCTTCTGTGGATACTAAGTGCACGTATGGTGCACACGCATGCACAGAAGCAAAACACTGATACACATAAAATAAATAAATATAAAGGAGAAAAGAGTTAACTGGAGGCTGGCTTTGAATGATAGCACATGTCTTTACTCCAAGCACTGTAGAGGCTGAAGCAGGTGGATTGCTTTGAGTCAAAGACCAGCCTGGTCTACATAGTGAGTTTTCAGCCAGCCAGGGCTCCACAGTGAGACCCTGTTCTAGCTCCCAGGTCAGCGACCTACAACCACTCCAATTCCAGGGGACCTGACACCCTCTTCTTTGCTCTGTGGGCACCTGCACACACACACACACACACACACACACACATACACATGTGACAGATACTCACATAGAAACTCAAATAAAACAAAATCCTTTTAAAAGAAAGTTAACCAGAAAAGTTTTCAGCCAGCGGGGAAGGATTGGTGGATATGCTTGTCTAGTGTGTGTAAGCCCTGGGTTTGATTTTAGTCTCCCTCCAGTGACCCCAAAAGTTAGTTGCAAACTGTGTTAAACATCTGGTCTTGGTGTTTTGGGGGTTCCCCTGCTCCTTACTTTAAATTCAGTTCTGAGTTTTGAGGCAGTCCCCTGTGGCAAGCAGATGAAGAACACTGGCTTAGTTTAGCAGGAGAAGAGGAGGAGGAGCCTGTGTTGTTTTCCAGACTCTAGTTTTGGGAGCCTAGGTTTACCCCTCTCACTCCCTGATGGACAACATATTAGGTGAGGGGGTGTTAGGGTCAGGGGACAGAAAGCCAAGGTTCCAGACAAAGCAGTTCCCCCACCATCACAGAAACTGCGTGTTCTAGAAGGTTCCTGTCTAAATTGCTGTGCTCTGAGCAGTCTCATCTGAAAGTAAAAAAAGAAATAAATTCTCTTCTGATTTCTTTCTTTCTTTCTTTCTTTCTTTCTTTTCTTTCTTTTAACGTCATTGACTCACACAGATTAGTGACAGGGAACGACCCACTTTCAACTGGTCTCTGAATTGTCACAGTGCTTGTCCTTGTTAATGTCAAGGTCTGGGAGAGTATTTGATCAAGGGGAAGGGACCACGGGTGAGGCTGGCAAAGGAAAGGTCAGAGATGGATGTGATATTATCTCCAGCCCCCCATGGTAAGCAGCCCAGGCTGTCTGGCAGCTCACACAGCTGTGGTTCCAGGGTTCGTTCCCCAGTCCCTGATGGTTCCTTTCAGAGCTGGTTGCTGTGGTGACCTTTCTAATTCTGCTGCAGGGCCTCCTCATTTTCACTTCAAGTCCCTTGCCCTCAGTTTAGGCACAAAGACTTCTCTCCCCTTGCTCTGACCATACACACTTGACTTGAGCTAAGCAGTGGCAAGACATAATTCTCAGGAAGTCTCTGCCTTCGTCCCTGTGGGCAGCTGTATGCACACATCATAAGCCCCGTGTGTTGCTCATAAATGGGGGGAGTATGTTTCTCATCATCCTGGAGCCTGAGGGATTTAAGACGAAAGGCCTGGGCAGATTCTGTGATTGTGAGGGCCCCTGCCTGCTTCATAGACAGTGCTTTTGCACTGTGTCCACGTGGCAGGGAGGGCCACTGAACTCTAGAGGACATCTGGGGCTTTTGTTGTTGTTTGCTTTGGGGGGACCCTGGTGGAAGGGGTGAATGACATCCAAGGCTTTACTGAGCTACATCCAGCTCTGGGGGACCTCTTTATTTGTTTAATCCTTTCTCCTATGTGTGTGTGTGTGTGTGTGTGTGTGTGTGTGTAGCACTTATAGGCTAGAATTTGACTTTAGGTGTCTTCTTCAGTTTCCTTCCATCTTATTTCCTATTTTTTAACTTTTCCTTTTATTTTTCAGATTATAATATGATTACATTATTTTCCCTTCCCTTTCTTCCTTCTTTCCAACCCCTCTCATATATTCCTCCTTGCTTTCTTTCAAATTCATGACCTCTTTTTTTCACTAATAGTGTTGTTACATGCATATATGTGTATGTATAAACATACATATTTCCAAATACAACATGCTCAGTCTATTTAATATTACTCCTGTGTATTTTCAGGGCTGACCATTTGGTGTTGGATACCAGGCACTGTGCTCTTCCCTGAGGAAGACTGTTTCTCCCACTCTCAGAATTCCTTAGTTGCCTATAACTCTTTGGGTAGGGTTGAAGCCTCATGAACTTTCCCCATCCACTTTGGGTTGTCCTTGTTCAGCTCATGTTTAGACAGTCATGTTGGTGAGACTGTATGACTAAAGCTTCTGATATTATAAAAGACAACAAAAATTCCCTGATCCTCTCCCCTCTCTTCCAGAATGTTCCCCGAGCCTTTGGTTAGGGATTGTGCTGGTTAATAAAATGGTAACTGTAGGTTCTTCTCCAAGATCCATGACTTTGCTAGCCCTTCACGGTTGTCTAGGTTTGCAGTACCAGGCATGATTTCCCACTTGTTGAATAGATCTGAAGTCCAACTAGAGAGCTGTTGGTAGCTACCACGTTGTGTGCGCCACTACTGCACCCTTAGCGTGTCAAGTGAGTCACGTGAGTTATAGCTAGGTAGAACTGTTGGTTGCTTCCCTTCTTTGGAAGCTTGCACAGCACCGACTTGTACCATGAAGCTAATCTTCAGGTCAGTTCCAATTCAGGAACCTCTGTGTCTGAAGTGATGGTGTCTTTCACTTCTGAGGGACAGCCAAGGGCAATAGCAATAGGCAGTATAAGCAACCATATCCTTAGCAAATTATCTTTTAAAAAGAACCCTATAATACATGATTCTGTGTGTAAATATAGATGTATAATTTAAATGAAATTTTATTATCTGAGCTGATAGTGCTCCTTCTAAGAGCCAAAGACTCCCTAACAAAACCACCAATGCCAGACATGAGCAGCTGCCTTTGGGGCTGTTGGTGAAGTTGTCCAAGAGACTCCCAAAGCACCTTAGTTTTTGAGATGGGGGTCTCTCCCTGAACCTGGGGCTTGTTGATTTTGCTAGACTGATTGGCCAAGAACCCCCAGAAATCCTCCTGTCTCTGCATTTACCAACAGTGTGGGGTTACAGATGGGCTCTGCAACTCTTTGCTTTTTTTTTCGTGGATGCTATCATGTTTGCGTGACAAGCGCTTTACCAGCCCCTGGGGCATCTTTTGTAGGATCACTAATCTCATCATGAGGGCCCTACCCTCATGGTCTGATCACCTCCCAAAGACCCAGCGTCCTAGTCCTGTCGCTTAGTGGTTCGGATTTCAATGTGATCCGAACCCAGCAGTCTGTCAGGTGCCACCAAATAGGTTTCTGCTGTGAACATTTTGTTCCGCTAGAGCTGCCAATGGTTGTGTACATGGTGGGTGTGCCAGAGTCACTTCTGTAGGTTGTGTGCCATGTGGGGACCTCATGTGGAAGACAGCTTTGGCCTGAGTGGTTTATTGTGGCAGTTTGCTAACAAAGGAAGAGGAGTACACGGAGTACCTTGTTTTAATCTTTTTCTTTTCCACTTTTTGGTCTTGTTTTTCAAGACAGGGTTTCTCTGTATAGCTTTAGAGCCTGTCCTGGAGATCGCTCAGTATACCAGGCTGGCCTCAAATTTACAGAGATTTACCTGCCTCTGCCTCCCAAGTGTCGCGATTAGAGGTTTGTGCCACCACCGCCCGGCTCCTTTGCTGTGTTTTGTGGTGATCACTTTTGTTTGGGGAGACAGGATCTTGTGAACCTGGCTGCCTGGAGCTTATGGTCTTGCTCAGCCTCCCTAGTGCTGGTTATAGGGATGTACCACCATGCTTGGTTACTATGGTTTCTAAGTGGCCGGGGAAGTGATGTCCCTAGAGAAACATCTCTTTCGGTTGTGTGCAGAAGTGCCCTGTGGACTGGTCTGGCCTTAAGACACTGTCCCCCCAATCCATCTTAAGTTCTGGTGTCAAGGGGAAGTGAGTCACTCTTGGTAGAATGATCAGGGAATATTAATAATTCAGCAAAATGGAATAGTTGAGAATGCAGAGACTCCACATGGAGTCGAAACTGCCATTGTAGACTTGAAAGTCCCCATCCAGCTCACACAGTAGTCAGGCGGGGAAGAATAGGCCAGGGGCAGCCGGGATGAACTCTATGCCGACTCTTCACTGTGCTATGTCCAGAGCCTGGGCCAGTGTGGTAGCTGAGGACGGTCAGAGGCATGCACCATGGCCTCCACTGCTGTAAGAGAGATCACTGTGTGACACTGTCAGATGTGAGCACTCTAACAGGTGCAGAACAGGGACCCTTAGGGTGGATGTAGCCTGGGGGACACGTAGCGCATGAAACAGCCAGAAGAGCACACACAGCAGAAGACTGCTGGAAATAGAACCTGCTCGGGGTATATGAGTCGAGAAGAGACATATTTGTAAAACATGACAGGCAGGGGTCCCTGCAGCCATTTTCAGGGGCCACCAGAGGGTAACGGGATCCCAGCACTGGCTGCCTCAGGACAGACGCTTAGGAATGAAGAGAAGGAAGCCTCTGTGGGAAGGGCTGGACTGGAGGGGCCTGGTGCTCTGGTCTGGGGTGTGGGCAGTGCGAGCACAGTTGAGAGGCCACAAGAAGAGGGTCCCGCCTAGAGCTTTCACCTTGGTTCTCTTGTTTCCATTCTCTGCGGCCCTCTGTGAACCCCGGCTTCCTCAGCTGACGACGGGGTATCCGTGGTATTGCGGTAGGCATCATGAGAAGTTGTATACAACAGTTATAAGAACTGCTCCATGCCATGGGGGTGGCTTGTGTTAGTATCAGGGTGTCCCCAGCTTGCCCCAGGAGTGTCCTTTTGCACCTGGGATCACTGTGAATGGGGTTCATACTCAGAACCACCTCTGTCTGATTGTAAGGGGTGTCGCATGGCCTTAGTGCTCACCTTGTTTCTGGGGCAGCCAAGCGCTCTGAGTCAGACATGATACCCAGCTAAATCATGGAGTTTCCAGAGTCGTCTCTTCAGCTTGGTTCCTGTTTTGTTTTGTTTTTTTTAATCTTTGTTTAATTTTTTTATAACATTTAGCCCCCAAATTGCCTTCAGCCCTCCTCGAAATAGGCATTTGTACATTTGTACTGCATAAGTACATTCCCCACCACGCATTCACTCAATAGAAGTGAGAGAGCCGCCTGCCTGTATCCTGTTATACCTCAGAGAAGGTATAAGCAGTAAAAGGTCTGCCCTTGAACAGGGAGGGTGTGCAGCCTTCCCCACACCCACATTCGAATCTACAGCCCTGTGCATTCTATGCGAACTTCCTGCCAGTGAGTTTTGTCCCAGCCCCAGTCCAGTCATGCCCCTGTAGTATGCCTGGCACCGTGCTAGGTCCTTAGTAGATGCAAGACTGCTATGAGGGATGCAGTAGCGGGACCATAGAATTCTGGGAAGTGGACCCTGTGAGCTCTGCTAATGTGTTCTGCTGGGTTGGGCTTCTGGGGTGGATCTGGGGACATCCCAGGGGAAGGATCTGGAAGCTCAGGTGGCAGGGGCTAACTGGGGGTGTAGGTCTGCCTGGGGAATCAATCTGTAGCCCTATGGAGCCATATGAAGGGCCCACAGACAAGGAGTCCCTAGGATAGCCTCCCAGTCTGCAGGCTCCCCAGCACAAGCGTCCTGGTCATCTCATGCTACAGGAGTGTAGCACAACCACCCGAACCTGCTGGCTTCAGCAAGTGCTTATTTCTCAGTCTGGGAGTCAAATGAGCTGTCACTGATCTGGGCTGTTTTCAGTGAGCTCTGGTTGACTTTGCAGTGTGACTGGGCTTAAAAAATATCCCATGTGACCAGTGACCACACAGGGCCTGTCTGACTTGGGATGATGGGATCTGAGCTAACTCAATCATACAGTATGTCAAGTCATTGCACACATCATATTCACGAGCATCCCATTGGCCAAAGCAAGTCACGTGGCCAAACCTGAAGTCAGGGGACAGGCAAGTACATTTCCCACCAGAAGACCATGTCAGGATGTGGCTATTTAGTATTGTTTCAGGAGTGAAAACTTGAATGGAGTAATTCAGCCTCCTCGATGGTGGATGTCATTCATTCCCTGAGCAAACATTTACTGGGAGTCCTCAGTGTGCCAGACTCTGTCGCTGCCAGGGGAAGAGATGGGTCTTGTCTTCGGGAAGTTAGAACACACCGACAGCTGCATCTGCCATTTGTCATTTAGCTACACTTGAGATCACTGCAAAGAGGATTACAACACGCGAGCCTCCAGCTGTCAAAGAGCCTGGCCTTGTCTATCGGGGAAGAGATGGCTGAACTCAAACTGAAGAGTTAAAGTTCCTGAAGAATTAGGAAGGAACAGGGTGGTGGTGGTGTTCGTCTTTCATCCCAGCACTCAGGAGTTAGAGGCAGGTGGATCTCTGAGTTCCAGGCCAGCCTGGTCTGCCATGACTGTTTTACAGAGAAACCCTGTCTCAAAAAACCAAAAGAAAAAAAATTAAGCAGGAAAGTTGGGTCTGCTCGTACACATTAGCCACTCTAAAGCTGAGGCAGGAGGATCACAAGTGCAAGGTTAGCCTGGGCTACATAGTGAGTGAGACCCTGGTTCAAGAAAAATGTATGTATATAATAAAATCAAAAAAGAAAGAAAGGCAAGTAATCCTTAGGAAGTTTATACTGGGCTAGCAAGATGGATGGCTCAGAGGGTCATCTTGCCACCAAGCCAGATAACCTGAGTTCAATCCCCAGCTGGTGGAAGGAGAGAACTGATCCCTACAAGTTGTCCTCTGGCCTCCATATGTGTACCATGATGTTCATGTGTGTATGCTCACATGTAAATAAACAAATGTTTTTAAAAATAAAGCCACAGGAAAAGTTTAAGAAGCTTAGTGCCAGCCAAGCTTGTAGTAGGAGCTGCGGGCTACGTTCCTGCCGCCCGGCTCCCGGCCACCGGCTAGCTTTACCCGAAATAACAACACACAAACTGTATTCATATAAACACTGCTTGGCCCATTTCTATTAATGTGTGTAGCACCATGAGGTGGTGACTTACCAGGGAGATTCTAGCCTACGTCCATCTTAGGTCGGAGCTTCATTGCATCTGTCTCAGAGAGCAGAGCGATGGCATCTGCCTGAGGCATCTTACCTCACTGCCTTCTTCCTCCCAGCATTTCTTCCTCCCAGCATTCTGTTCTGTTTATTCCACCCACCTATGTTCTAACCTATCAGGCCAAGCAGTTTCTTTATTAATTAACCAATGAAATCAACAGATTGATATGACACTCCCACATCACAAGCTGTCCTTCAAAGTGAAGGAATGGCTAAGGGGCTGGAGAGGTGACTCAGTGGTCAGGAGCACTGATTGATCTTTCAGAGAACCCAGGTTCTAGTTCCAGAACCCACGTGGTGACTCACAACCATGGGCAATTCTGGGTCCAGGGAATCTAGTGCCCTCTTCCAGCCCCTTTTGACGCCAGGCCTGTTTATGGTGCACAGACATGCATGGAGGCAAAACACACATACACCTAAAATAAAAAATAAATAACATTCAGGAGAAATTAAAACATTTCAGATAACTTATTTTCAAAAAATAATGGGCAGCAGGGGGGCTGGAGAGATGACTTAGCAGTTAAGAGCACTGGCTGCTCTTCCAGAGGACCGGGGTTCAATTCCCAGCACCCACATGACAGCTCCCAACTGTCTGTAACTCCAGTTCTAGGGGCTTTGATGCCAATGCACATAAAAAATTTTTTTAAATTAAAAAAAAGAGAATTGGCTGGGTAGTGGTGGCATATGCCTTTATTCCTGGCACTTAGGAGGCAGAGGCAGGCACATCTCTTGAGTTTGAGGCCAGCCAGGGCTACACAGAGAAACCCTATTTCAAAAAACCAAAAAAGAAAGAAAGAAAGAAAGAAAGAAAGAAAGAAAGAAAGAAAGAAAGGGGAGATTTGAGAAAATTTGTGATTAGTAGATATATCCTGTAAGAAATTCTAAAATGAATCCTTGGGCCGTGTTATAAAAGATACTACAGAATGACTCAAATCCATGTGAGAAGATAAAGAACATGTTGCAAGACATAAATTCATTTTGTTTATAATTCTCCTATCTGATTAGTAAGGCCAATGTATAAAGAAATAATTATAAAACTGCTAATAGGCTTATGCCATAAAAAGCTAATTTGTGTGACAATAATAGCTCAGGGAAGAGGAAGGGAAGAAAATTAAGTTGTGTTCCACTCAACAGGGGCAGGCTTGAGAAGTCATTGCTAGGCAGTTCATCAGTGTGCAGACATTATGGGGCATGCACCCCGAGTTTATCAGTGTGCAGACATTATGGGGCATGCACCCTGAGTTTATCAATTCATCAGTGTGCAGACATTATGGGGCATGTACACCGAGTTTATCAGTTCATCAGTGTGCAGACATTATGGGGCATGCACCCTGAGTTTATCAGTGTGCAAACATTATGGGGCATGTACACTGAGTTTATCAGTGTACAGACATTATGGGGCATGTACACTGAGTTTATCAGTGTACAGACATTATGGGGCATGTACACCGAGTTTATCAGTGTACAGACATTATGGAGCATGTACACCGAGTTTATCAGTTCATCAGTGTGCAGACATTATGGGGCATGCACCCTGAGTTTATCAGTTCATCAGTGTGCAGACATTATGGAGCATGTACACTGAGTTTATCAGTTCATCAGTGTGCAGACATTATGGGGCATGCTCCCTGAGTTTATCAGTTGGCAAACATTATGGGGCATGTGCCCTGAGATGACTGCAGTCTCACCAGGTGACGTGACTTCATGAAACAGCTGTGGTGTGTGTGGTCCATGTTGGCTGAAGCAACATTATGCAGCACGTGACTGTGTAGTAGAGCAAAGCTTCTGTATTTTATTGAAACTAAATCAGTGTTAATCCAAGTTAGGTGATTGTAAATTAAAATGTTAATTGAATGGACTGGGGATGTGACTCAGTGATAGAGAAATTGCCTATCATGTGTATGGGCCTCGGTTTGATCCCTAACACCACACACACACACAGTAATTAGAATTATAATCTACAATTATAATCTCATAACCATTTAGGAATTATCTTAAGATGTAATAAAAGATGATTAATGAACAGTTAGGTTAGAAAATATCTAACAAGAGGCCCAATTAGATGACTCAGTGGTAAAATCCCTTGGCTCAAGGCCTGACCACCTCACTTCCGTCCTCACGGATGGAGGGAGAGAAACAGTTTTTGGAAGATGTCCTCTCTCTGACCGCCACATGCCTGCCATGGAATGCACGTATGCATGTGTGACTATGTGTACATGCACACACGCATATACAATACATGTAAAAGAGATGAAATGCCTATATTTTATATAGCAGATAAAATAAACTTTAAGACAAAAACTGTGACTGGGAACATAGTGCAGTGGTGGGGTGCTTGCCTCGCATGAACAACACCTGTGCTGTGGCAGGGGTGGGAGTGGCCAAGGCTGGTCAACACCTGTACCATGGCAGGGCTGGGAGTGGCCAAGACTGGTTACTAGAGGGACTAGGAAGATGTCTCAGTGGGTGGGATGCTTTTGCTACAAAGATGAGGGCTTGAGTTCGCTCCCCAGCCCCCATGTAAGAGCTTGGCATGACCATGCATGCCTAGAACCCCAGTGCTGGGTGGCAGAGAAAGGAAGATCTTGGGAGTTCACTGGGCTTGCCTAAATGGAGAACTTCAGGTTCAGCAGGAGACCTTCAGCCTCAAGGGAATAAAGTGGAGAACATTAGAGGAAGACGTTTGATGTTCTCCTCCTGGCCTCCCATGTATGCACTTGGGTGTATGTGTGCACAGTGACCTGTGCACACACACATCACACATACATCATTACTGAAGTGAATAAGGACATTTAGGATGCTAAAAAGATAATGTATCAGGAAACCGTAACATACACACACACACCACATATATATATATATATATATATGTGTGTGTGTGTGTGTATGTATGTATGTATATTCAGTAACTGACCCCCAAACTACTATAGAGAGCAAAATTAACAGCGAAGATGGGAGAAATGGGAAATTCAACAATAGTTGCAGGCTTCAAGGTCTTTTGCTTTATATTTAGTTAATTATTTTATTATTTTTGAGACAGTATCTCACACTAGGTAGCCCTCACTGGCCTGGAACTCCCTATATAGACCAGGCTGGCCTCAAACTCACAGAGATCCACCTGCCTCTGCCTCCTGAATGCTGGGATTAAAGACACCACCACTACACCCTTGTTATATGGCACAATCTGGCCTTGAACTTGCAACCCTCTTACCTCACCCTCCTGAATGCTGGGGTTACAGGCATGTGCCACCATTCCTGGATTTGAGGTCTCATTTACAATGGTGGATGCACATATAGGCAGAGGACGAATAAGGAAAAAAGACTTGACATTATAAACCAATGAGGCTTAACAGAGATCTAAGACATCTACAGAGTACTCTACCCATAGCAGCTGGGTCTTCATAATCGTACACAAAGCATCGTCCAGGAGAGACTACATGTTAGGCTTGAGAACAAATCTCAATAAATTTAAAGGGATCGAAGTCATATAAAGCATGTTCTCTAACTCTCCTGGAATATAAGTTAGGGCATCAAAGCTGAAGGAAACTGGGGAGTTCATAAACATGTAGAATGTAATTTCCTCCAAATACTAAAAGGAGAACTCACAAGTGAAATTAGAAAGTGCTTTAAGGAAAGAGAGAGAGAGAGAGAGAGAGAGAGAGAGAGAGAAGGGAGGAAAGGAAGAAAATGTAACGTGTTAAAGGCTGGTGAGATGCTCAGCAGTCAAGAGCTCTTGCTGCTTTTCTAGGGCAGGGTTCGGTTCCTAGCACCCAGGTTAGGTTGCTCACAACTGTAACTCCAGATGCAGGGGATCTGATGCCTCTGGTGTCCCTGGGCACCTGCACTCACAGACACACATGTACATACAGATAATTAAAAATAAAAGAAGTCTTTAAAGCTTACAGAATATATAGTTGTAGATGTCTATATTAAAAAGGGGGAAAGGCCTTAGGTCAATAATCTTGCACTGTAAGAAACCAGCAAAGGAGCAGAAACTAACCCCAAAGCAAGCAAAAGAGAGAAGTAATAAAGATTAGAACAGGAGAAAATGAAATAGTGAATAGAAAGGTCATGTATTGTATGACTCCATTTATATGCAGCTCCCAGAATATGCAAATCCACAGACAGAAAGTAGATCAGTCTTTTCCAGGGGCTGAGAAGGGAGATTGGAGTGACTGCTAATGCTTTTTTCTGGGGCGTTGAAAATGTCCTGAAATTCAACACTGGTGGTGGTTGCACAGCCCTGTAACTGTGCAGAAACCCACTGGGCTGTGAACTTTAAAAGGGCGACTTTTATGATTTGTGAATTGTATCTCCATGATGGTACTAACAACAAAAACAAACATTTTTTTTTTTTAACAGAAATAATTACGTGAAAGAGATTGCATCAGGGTTCCTGCAGGTCTGGGGGAAGAGTGTGTCATTAAAGGAGATAGGCAAGAAAGTTTTGGTATTGTATAAAGAGCAATAGGAAGCCACTGGGGCGATTTCCATAGTGGTTGTATGCTAGCTCTGGCCTTTTGCGAAGCTCACTGTGACAGAAGCTAGGATGACCAGCTGGGGTGGTAGCTGCTGTAACCAGGCACAAGAATCCGTGTTTCAAAAGGTTTGGTGTTCAAGGTCACCCTGCTCGGTGGAGACAGACCTGACAGCCTGCCTGGTGCCTCTGCTCCCCCAGTGCTGGGCTGAACCCCGCTCCCAGGTCTTCTTTGCTCAGGGTTGCAGGGGGAGCAGGGAAATGTATGTTCTATGAGGCAGGCTGCTGGGTACCTGTGGCTGACCTGGGCCGGTTGCAAATGGTAACAAGTGAGCAGAAAGAAGAATCCACTATCCAGGGGGCTGGAGAGATGACTCAGAGGTTAAGAGCATTGCCTGCTCTTCCAAAGGTCCTGAGTTCAATTCCCAGCAACCACATGGTGGCTCACAACCATCTATAATGAGGTCTGGTGCCCTCTTCTGGCCAGCAGGCATACACACAGACAGAATATTGTATACATAATAAATAAATATTTAAAAAAAAAAAAAAAAAAAAAAGAATCCACTATCCAGGCACTGGAGCAGCTCCCCGGAGTAGAGGGTGTCCACCCACCCGACCCTGGAAGACTGAATGAGGCTCGTGTTCTAGAAGGAGGCCTGGTGTCTGCTTCTTTCTCTGGCTCCCTGCTCTCTTAACCCTGCGGATCCCGTTTCTCATAGCTGACACAGGGCTAGGTCTCAACCCATTTCCCTAGGCCCCTGCTTTTGCTGCTGGAGATCTAACCTGGGGCTTCATGCCCACTCAGCTTGTGCTCTGTCACTGACTATGCCCTAGTTCCCACCATCATCCCCCAATTTCTCAGGTTATTAAGGGGGGCCCTTAGATGTGCTAACTTGGCCTGGGTATGGCCTGAGGGGACTGGGTGGTCACAGTGTAAATAAGGAGCTTCTGGTGCCATGCTTGGTGGTGGCTAGGCCATCAGACAGGATGCCAGGTTACCTTATTTTAAAAGGTTCTTCCTCACCCCTATTTGATAAGTTCAACATTCCCGTCAGTCTCCCCCAGAGGCTAACTACACAGGCTGTCACTTGAGTTTATTTGCGGACACGGCCTTTCATCTCCCATGCTCCCCCTTTCAGCCCTTAACTGGGCAGCTAAGAGTCTAGAATATCAACCGTCTTACTGCCTATGCAAAATTGTCGGTTATCTCCGAAAAGAAAGGCCTGGCCTGTGTCCCCCTGAAAAACATGTTGAAAGGACCCTCAGTCTCCTTTTTTTTTGCCTGCTGTTTGCCTGGAGATCTTGGGATAAATAGGCTTATAACTGGGGACTGGAGGGGAAGGGGACGGGCTCTGAAGTCTGTGGGAGGCTGTGGGAGGGGCACCTGCCCACACTGCCCTGCTGTTCCCTGCCGTGGCTCATACTCCTCTTTCAGCTGGCCCACGGGGACTGCATGCTGTGCCACCCTTTCTGTGGGGACACTGAGGTCAGGGGGCCGCATCTCAGGTCCTGAGCAGTGTGATTGATCTTGGCTGGGGTTTCCTCCCTTGCTGGGAGAAGCAAAGCCTGGAAGACCTGCAGTCGGCAGCTGCTCTCAGACATCAGAGGGGGACGGGGACAGTCTGAACGCAGATGCAGCTTGCGAGGGGATCTTTTACCCGCAGCATTTATGAAGAAGCCACTCAGTTTGCTGTCTCATTATTCATGGCCCAGTGCTGTTGTCTTTCTAGAATGTTGTCTCCAATACTAATTGCCAGCCCTGTGCACGGAGCCGTGGTCGATGCACTCAGCCACTAACCTCTGCATTTAATTTGCTGTCACTGAGCGGAGGGAGTAGGGCAGGCTGTGTTAGAGGCATCTAATAGTTGATAAAACCTCAGGGTGGCTGGGCAGGCGGGGGCGGGTGTGTGGGTCATCTTCCCCTTCCCATACAGTACAGCTAGCTGACAAGAGCTTCGGCAGTAGCCTGGCTTCTGACCGCTGGTACTGTGCTCCTCCCAGGGCCCGATTGTACTCCAGCCCTTCAGGCAGAGGCTGTGCCCTGCTTGGTTGTGTTCTTCTCTGATATCCGTCTGAACACTTATCCATCCACTCATCAGTACCCCATCATATTGCACATAGAAATCGAGGATGCCCATATGTCGTATGTAAGAAATGTACAGATATTTGTGATAAAAAGATAAAGTAGGGTGCTATGTACCAGGCCTGTGTATAGATAATGGTATGTGTACAGACACACATTTAGATTATCTGTTTATATGAGCATGTATAATTAAATAGAAGCCCATAAAAATAAGATCAGAAAAAATATAGATTAACTAAAATGTCAAACCCAGGGGGAGACAGAATATATATTCAGGCCATTGAGTTCAATACATTTCGCTATATTTGAATCAGAATTAGTGGTGTGGTTCATGTAGTGTGTAAGGAGGACACCAAGCGTGTTAGATCTGGAGGAAATGTCTCACTTTGGTGGTCACCTATTGGAGCCTCAGTGAGGAGGAAGATGCGGCAGAAAACGTATAGAAAGCTCTGCCATCCAGGTGCTCCCCTCCGGCACCACGGAGGACATCACTAATTGATCACTTCCGCTCTGAGACTCGGGATGCCTCGCTGCTCTTCGGGGCATAATACTCCAGGCAAACGCCGCTACTTACTTAGAATCTACATGGTATATGAAACCCACTTGCTCTGCCGGTATAAGGGATGGTGGCAGGATCAGGGGACTGCTGTGGGGGATTGAGTGGAGAGCCACCTTAAGCTGTGGGCTGCTCTTTGGGTATGGTGGGACAGAGCTGGGAAACAGGGCTTAGGAGTGACAGGGACCTTACCCCAGCAGAATGTGTCCTGACCCTCCTGCACCCACTGGCCTGAGGAGCGACCCCATCTACAGCGGGTTCTCGTCCTGCCATGCCAACTGCTCCTCCACTGACCTAGATTTCACCCTGCAGGAGGACTTCGTACAGCTAGTTCACAGAGACAACACGTTTTGGCTTGAAACATGTGTTTGTAATATGTCTTCACGGAAGTTTCTTTTAACTTGTAATTGTGACTTTTTCTTATTTCCCTCCTTTAAGTTTTTTTCTGTTTCTCCCTTTCTCTTTCTTTTTCCCTCTCTCTCTTCCTCCGTCCCTTCCTTTCTTTCATGACAAAGTCTCATGTAGCCCAGGCTGGTTTTGAACTCACTGTGTAGCAAAGAATGACCTTGAGCTCCTGGTCCTCTTGCCTCTACCTCCCAGGTGTTGGGATTACTGGTGTGCATCACCATGCTCAGTGCTCTTGAGTGTTTGTGTGTATGTGCACGTTCATTTGTGTGTAGGAATGTTGGTGCAGGTGTGCTGTGTGTGTGTGTGTGCGCGCGCGTGCACACATTCATTTGTGTGTAGGAATGTGGGTGCAGGTGTGCCGTGTGTGTATGCACGTTCATCTGTGTGTAGGAATGTGGGTGCAGGCATGCCATGGCATGCATGTGGAACCCTGAGGACAGCCTTGGGTATCAGTCCTCCCTCACCTTTTGCTTTGGTTGAGATGGGTGTTTTGTTTTCCCACTTACCACCCTAGGCTAGAGTGCCTTGGTACACCAGGTTAGATGACCTGAGAGCTTCCTGGATTTGATGTTGAGTGCTGATTGTCAACCTGGCAGGATTTGGAAGCCCCGAGGAGACATGCCTTCAGGCAGGCTTGGAAGGGATTATTTAGGTTAAGTTAGTTTCTGACCATGCTACTGAGAAATTATATAAATGACCTTAATTGAGGTAGAAAAACCCATCCAAATAGTGAACGGCACCATTCCCTGGCTTGGGTCCTCGACTTCATCAAGAGAACAAAGCTAATGGCATTAGCTTGCCTCTTCCCACCTCTTGAGGATAGATGCAAAGTGACCGCGGCCTCAAAGTGACCTCTTGCTATCATTTCTCCACCAGGATGGACTGTACCCTTGGACTGTGAACCAAACACACCTTTCCTGTTATAAGATGCTTCTTGACAGTATTTTAGGCTCTGACTTTTTTTTCTAAGTTTTTTTTTATTTATTATGTATACAATACAGTGTTCTACCTCCATGTATGACTGCATACCAGAAGAGGACACCAGATCTCATTGTAGATGGTTGTGAGCCACCATGTGGTTGCTGGGAATTGAACTCATGACCTCTGGAAGAGCAGTCAGCATCTTCAACCTCTGAGTCATCTCGCCAGCCTGACTTTTCTATTGCTGTGATAAGATACTGTGACCAAGGCAACTTGCAGGAGAAAGAGTTTATTGGCTTTCAGTTTCAGAGGGTGAACCCATGACCATCATGGCAGGGAACATGGCGGCAGGCAGGCATGGTGCTGGAGCAGTAGCTGAGAGCTTACATTCTTATCTGCACGTGGGAGGCAGAGAGCTAAATTGGGAAATGGCATGGGTTTGTAAAACCTCATAGCCCACTCCCCGTGACATCTCCCCTTCAATAAGGCCACACCCTCTAATCCTTTCCAAACAGTTCCACCAAGTGGGACACCAGCATTCAAATGTATGAGCCTTTGGGGGTTGTTCTCATTCAAATCACCATAGGAATTTTGCTGCAACATTGAGATAAATAACTAAGATACGGGGATATAGGAGCTCTAGAATTATAGATGATTTCACTGCTGTGTCTGGCCTTTATGTGGGTTCTGGGGATTCAAACTCCAGTCCTCAGGCTTACATGACAAGTGATTTTCACTCACTGAGCCGTCTTCTCGGGCTTCTTCTGAGCATTTTAAAATGCCTCAGTCACTAAGTTAGCAACTTCATTTGCTGTGTGTATTAATTATCAAATTGCTTATTTTCCTGTGTGAATCACTGTTTATCATCCTTGCCTCCCTCTTGCAAACTTTGCACGTTCATGGATTAAACAATTTAGCATTTACTTCCCTGCTTAGAGAGCAAGGAAGCAGTGACAGCCCTGCGCTGTGACTCCTGGCCTGACCGGTTCTTAAGCCAGTGTGTTAAGCCAGGAATTCTCAGGACCCTGCTGAGGGTGCTCGTGTTGGCAAGACGCCTTCTTTCTCATGAACATTCTGGATGCACTAGTCTGGAAGGGCAGAGATGTTCAGAGGTGGATAACGCAGTCTCAGCGTATAGCCTGGGAGACGGGCCAGGGTCTGGGATGAGCTGGGGCAGGATCTCTCTGGGGGAATCACTGGACTGGAGACATAGATAGGTGTGATTTGAAGAGAGTAGATCACACACCGTGACAGACACACCATCCAGGGACCACAGAGAAAGCACATGGAGGCAGGGTTCCCTGTGAGTCCCACAGCTACAGCAGAAGAGAAATCAGCCAAGGAGAGAATGCTGGAGATTGGAAGGAAGGCAGTCTGGCCCTGGCTCCTCTGGGTGGGCCAGAATGCTGCTGAGCCAGGCCTCAAAGGACAGTTAGCTGCAGGAGCAGACAGCTCCCCAAGGACTGAATCTATTTAGCTTGTGCATGAGTTCTGCAGAGGTGATTTTCTCAGAGTTTATGACTGCAAGTCAGGGCCCAATTGAAACTACCTGAAGCAAAAATGGGACCCCATGAGCCTGGCACCCTGGGAGCCATAAAAGTGGGTCAGACTTGGCTGCACTCAGCGACTGACAGTGTCTTCAGGAATATTTACTTCCGTCTGTTGACTCCCTAAGCCTCATTTCCTGACTGTTTCTGAGAGGCGGCAAGATGGCACCGTTTACCTTCCACACCACCGCTCTACCCATTGCTCACTTCCCATGCCGTCTCTACCCAGCACTCACTTTCTGTTATTAAAGGTAGAAACCACAGTACCAACAAGTGCTACATCTTTTTTTTTTAAAAAAAAATATTTATTTATTATGTATACAATATTCTGTCTGTGTGTACGTCTGTAGGCCAGAAGGGGGCACCAGACCCCATTACAGATGGTTGTGAGCCACCATGTGGTTGCTGGGAATTGAACTCAGGACCTTTGGAAGAGCAGGCAATGCTCTTAATCGCTGAGCCATCTCTCCAGCCCCAAGTGCTACATCTTAATACTCGTGGGAACACACAAACATCTTTAATAGGGCTCCTGTCCTTTCTCTACACGATAGATATGTCAACACATATTCCCACCCGCTTAACTTTCAAATCACCTTCGAAACACTTTTGAACCTTTGTAACCATGTGGACACTGCACACATCAAGATGCCATCTGTAGTGCTTGCTCCCCATGACAATATTACCACAGCTCACTGTCCTGAGAGGTATATTTCTCAGTAACCCAGGGAAGACATACCTTGGCCTGGGTCACATGCCCAGCCTTAAGCCAGTCATTCTCCAGGAAGTGGAGGAGGATGGTGGATATTTTAATAGGTCCCCAGTCGTGTCCACTTCCTCAGGAGGAAGAAGCAGGGGCCAGTTTATCTTTTCCCAGAAGGATCACATGACTACTTAAGCCTGAAGAAGGAAGCCGGACAGCAAGATGGATGTCCATCACATGAGGCCAGCAGAGGCCCAGGGCCTGTACTTTGCTAAAGGGTAGAATTATCTTCTGAGCCCAAAATGCACAGCTGTCTGGACCTTGGTGCTGCGGGTTTAAGGCTACTGTCTGCAGGTGTGGTGGCATCCCCAGTTCTGGTTCACACAGGGTGTGAACACTAGCACTCTTCACACCTTCCTGTAAGAGGCATCCTGGGCTTTATGATGGAGGTTTCCCACATCCCTGTACGGGAATTTCTAGCTTTCCTATCTAGTTCCCTCATGTGCAGTAAGCTGCTGTGTGCACGGGGGGTTGGGCGGGGGGGGGGACAGCTTTTCCCTGGCATGCTTGAATCCCAGGATGCTCCGGTGCCTCTCCTTGCCAGGGTTAGTCTCTCTGGGATGCTCATCTCGGCTCAGGTCCACCTGGTGGCTGGTCCTCCAGGTACTAGACAGAGTAGCCAGGCTGGGCCCTGACACAAGACTTCTGAGCTCAGTACATGCGCATAGCTGCTTCTGAGAACAGCTGCTGTGTGGCAGCAGCACCCCATAAGCCTTGGGATCTTCTGCCACTTCCCCCCTTTCGGCACTTCACCGAGTTTTTTATTTTCCTTTATCATTTTAGTATTAGTTGCTTCCCTCTTGTTGCTGTAGCAAATGTCCAAGGAAAACAACTTAAAGGGGGAATTGTTTATCCAAGCTCACGGTTTCAGAGGGCTCAGTGTGCCATCCTTCAGTCCCATGGATGGAACATCATGGCAGTGGAAGCATGTGGCAGAAGCAGGGGCAGAGATGAGAAGGCAATGTGTCAGGGCAAGACGTAACCCCCAGGACACAACCTGTGTGACCTCCTTCCTCTAGTGAGGCCCCACCTCCCACTATAATGTCATCATATTTTGAATCTATAGATGGATTAATCCATCAGTAAATCAGAGCTCCCACGATCCAAACTATCTGGGAAAACCATCGCAGACACACCCTGAGGTGTGCCTTCCTAATCCAGTTTCTTAATCCACAGCTTGCGGCTTGCCAACCAAGACTGTCCTTTTCTATTTCTCTGAGCTGGGAATGGAACTTTGTTTTGCTTACTAGGACTAGGCTCTGCCTGCAGGGCTGCACCCCAGCCCACTGGCATGCACTGTAAACCGCAGACTCTTTTCTTCAGATGGAGTCTTACCTGGAAGGCTGAGTTGTACTGGCCGGCTTGTTCTGTTTTTACTTTGTTTTGTTTTTACTATACAGCCTGGAAACTGGCTTCAGACTCACAGAGATCCGTCTGTTTCTGCCTCCCAAGTGCTGGAATTAAGGCATGTGCCACCACACATGGCTCTCTGGTTGGGTCGGAAAGTTGCCCACTCCTCTCCCACCTACCACAGCATCCCTGAATTATATCAGTGTCCTCCGGCCCCTCGGAACCCCATCTGAGAAGCCCTGGGTGATTGATTATGTCCACTGGACGCTCTTCTTAACATTTGTGTTTATCTCCGTGGGGATAAGGTCGCTGTGCTTTGACCGTCAAAACATTTTCTTCCTTTACTAGATTGTTTGTGCTCTGAAAAGGTCAGTAGTGAGCTCTTTGTCATCCCCGTCCTCGAATGCAGACATCGACCTGGACCACGCTCTGGCTCAACAGGCCTTTCCCATTGCCATTTTGCTCAGATGGCTGCCTTTGGGAGGCTGTTCTTCTACAGTAGCACTGGTCAAATTATCAGGGCTACAGTTTACTGTCTTCCCAAGAAACCACAGCCAGAGGCCCCACCCCTGGCATTGGAGAATCTGGGAGACTCTGTGATGCTTGGGTTCCCACCATGACTTTTGAGAAATGTCTACAATCTATGCCCTTTCTAACAGCAACAGACAGACAAGCCCTCCAGCGCTGGCATGGTGGCACGTGCTTATAATTCCAGTTACTTGCAAGGTTGAAGCAATAGGACCCTGAGTTCAAGGCCAGCCTGGAATATATAGCGAGACCCTATTTCAAAAACACATTCCCCGGAGGATGTAAACCTCCCCCCACCTCGTACCCCCATCCCCGGGGCCCTGCCTTGGAGGGGAATCGCCTGCATCTGTCTCTCTGCTACTGTCTCTGTGGCACTTGGTCTCTGGTACAGTTGTGGGATGGCCTGGCCCAGCTTCCCTGCAAGAGGGAGAGAATCCAGGCCTGAGTTTGGCTCCAGCTGAGCCTTCCACCAGAGCTGTTACTTATTGAGTTAAGTCAGAGTGGTTCAAATGTTGATGTGCAGCACCTGGGTCGCCCTTGACAACCAGCACGAAGGGAGGCCCTCCTTCTGCTGGGGCTCTGTGTAACCCTGTCTCGGCTGGGCCCATTGCTTCCTGGTAGGTGCTGCTGACTCTCGGGGCTCTAAGGACCCAGGAAGCTCTCTCTTTGTGTGTCTTTCCTGGCTGGTGCTTGCAGGGGCTTTTCCAGACTTTGCTGTGGGGAAGGGGTGCAGCACGCTTGCCTGGCGGTGGAAAGGTAGCGGACTGGAGGCCGGCCAGGAGCCTCCGCCTCAGACGCTGCCTTCTGCCTGTACCATGCTTCATTCTACTGCCCACTAAGGACAGGACCGGGGCGAGGTCCCGTGTGATGGCTTCTGAGTTTGGGTGGAAAGTTGGACAACAGGTGGACCAAGGGCCGGGCAGAGAATGGGACTATGCAGCTGGCAAGTCACCCTCCTCTGTTGTTGGCATGCTTGTGACAAGCCCGGCTCTGTGCAGTAGAATCTGGGAGACTCTGTGATTCTTGGGTTCCCACCATGACTTTTGAGAAATGTCTACAATCTATGCCCTTTCTAACAACAGGAGAGAGAGGGAGTAGAATGTCTGTCTGTGACTGGTGTTCACTTGTGAGGTCAGCTAGCATAAAACTAGAAAAAAGTCTCCAGATAACCACGAGGCAGGGCCAAACCCCAGGAGTCCCAGAGACAAAAACAAATACGCAGAGAAAAGCTCTATTTCTTAGAATACGTCTAGTGTTTGAAATGCTGGAGAGATGGGCTTTTAAAGCATTCTGCTCATTGATTTGCTACCGTGGGTGTTTTGTTTTGCTGTACTGAGATTTGAACCCAGGACCTTGTATTTTAATGGATATTAGAAAAAAACCCATAGCCTTTATGCAGGTAATGTGGTTTTCTACTTATGATAAAGATGGAAAGTTTCCTTTTCAAATGAATTTGAGCAAAAGCATGAACTGATACAGGAAAATACGAAGTCTTGGGAGCAGCCTTCTAGAATGCAGTAAGAAAAAAAGGGTTCATGGGAGAGTGAAATGGGCCCAGGAGGGGCAGGATTAGTGATGTGGGCCTGGAAGGAGAGAGACTGGATTCCTAGGTCCAGAGATGTGGCCGCAGATATCGGTGTAGTTCATTTGCGTTGTAATGGAGAAGACTGTAGTGGCTAGAGGGACTGGACGACCAGGCTCAGGGTGCAGACTTTTAATTCAGGAGGCACTGGGAACCATCGAAGGAGAAGTGGTTCATGATTGTCCTTGAAGAGTCTCTTCTGTGATAGGTACCAGGACTTGGAGTCAGGATGACCAGGCTGAGGCTTAAGTAAAAGTATTATTATGCGGTCATGCTAGGCCAAAGCTCATCACCTGCTGACTGGTTTACAGCCAGCTGTATCGGAAAGAGTCAGGTCTGAGGCAGATGAGACCAGCCTTGGTCCATTACAGAGAATGCTGAACTGCGCGTGGTGGTAGATCAGAAGCTGAGGACAGACACCTGGGGCAGGGGTGGGGTGGGGGAGTGCTGTCTGGATGTCCTGGGAGGGGAATGGGGAAGAGAACCCTGCGACAGCCCCAGTGCCTCCTGGCCTAGCACAGAATGTTCTGGAATGCTGTAAGGGAAGTAGGTGGGGTGAGTTGAAGGAAGCTTTTCTGTGGCCAGACCAGGAAGTGTGCAGTTTCCTGCCTGGGTTTGGTTCAGCCGGCCCTGGCTGACAGCCCAGGGTCAGGGATTCATTCAGCAGAATGACCTGTGTTACCTAGTTTGTTCATGACTGTCCGGTTTCTTCCTTCCCGCATGAGAAGTCCATCAGTTCAAACACCAACTTTGTTTCAAACCCCAGGCATTCACCCTTTGAGGGCCTTCTCAGTGCCAGGCAGCTAGGGGAGGCCTGCCTAGTCAGGTGGTACGGTAGGTGGGGTGTCCCTAGCAGCCAGATCCCAGGCAAAGATACCTGGGAACACAAATCATTCCCTCCCTCTGTGAATGTGGGGCGGCCCCTGCAGGGTGTGGGGCTGGAGAGTGCCAGTGCTCTCAGTCCTGGGCAGCAACATTTTGGAGCATTGATTCTGCCCGTGCTGTGGGTACAAGGCAAGGGCGGTGTCAGCATAAGCCTGTGGTCCGCACAGGCCTGACCGCTCCTTTCTGGAAGATGTTTCAGGGAGTGGGGGCCTCAGGGTGGGAAAAAGCATTCTTTTAAATTTATTTATTTATTTGCGTTCTTTTAATTTTTAAAATAATGTCAGCATCTAAGGGGGTTGTTCTTAACCTTCCTAATGCTGTGACCCTTTACTACAGTTCCTCATGTTGTGGTGACCCCCGCCAACCAACCATAAGATTATTTCATTACTACTTCATAATTGTAATTTTGCTACTGTTATGAATCCTAATGTAAATTTCTGATATGCGACCCCCAAAGAGGTCACGACCCACAGGCTGAGAACTGCCGGTGTAAACATTCACTCTTTGGGAAGGTGTGTGATCACTTAGCCACCGGCCTTGGCCTGGATATTGGGTGACCGTGCACAGTAGCTGCCATACTCTCTCAGCAGCCCTACTTCTGGGGAAGCTTGAGAATCAGGGTACCCTTGCTATTTTCATAGCCGTCTGGAGCCCCTGCTCTGTCCAGTGTTGGTGCTAGGAACCGTGTGAACTTGGGTGGGTACAATCACTTCCCTGTCCAACAAGTCTCCTTCCTGCCTGCCAGTCTGGTTCTGTGTTCCTTTCTGGCCCAGCCATCAGGAGGCCACCAGCAGGCTTCCTCCCTGGCGCCTCTGGGAGGACAATCCAGGCAAGCCGGCCCACTGCTCCTCCCAGTCCCGGGCAAGCCTGCCAGACTCCTCCACTCCAAGGAAGCCCTCCTCCTCCTCCTGGGACTGCCACAGGATCGGCTGTCACTGCGCCTTCCCTGAACCCCTGCCTTAGTTCACACAATCCCAGCATTAGTCACACTATTGACTGGTTCGTTCCAGATGCATCCCACGCTCCTTGTGACACAATAGAGGTGACCCTTCTCCCTGGGGACCACGTGGAAATTAACAAGTAAACAAAGAAATGTGTCTCTGTGTCCCTAAGGAGGGCACGTGGGCCTTAGAGAAATAAAGACACAAAACGTCACCAGCTTAAAGTAACTAGGGCTTATTGGCATCACCGTACAAGCTCTCAGAGTGGGGTGACAGTGTGGAGGGGTGTGCTGGTGACAGCTGGGACACTCCTGTTGAGAAGATTGCAGTTTTTGTCTGTGGTGCAGGAAAAAAAAATGGTTTTGATCAGAAAAGTTTAAAGTTTATTTTCTGAGAAAAGCCCTCATGTAGCCCAAGCTGGCCCTGAATTTGTGACCTTTCTGTCTCTGCCTCTGGACAGCTGGGACTACAGTCATATGCCACCATGCCTGAATGCGTGATTTGTACAAGGACATGTGCTATATTGTTAAAAAGTAATTACTTAGAAAAACACTTTTAGAAAGGAAGTGAAATAAGATTAAATTTAAGATGGTGATGATCTTATTTTTTTTAAAGACCTTGCCACCCAGCCTCTCTTTTTAAATATGTTCTGGGGAGGGGCTCACAAGGAGTTGCAAACTTGTTATAGCCTTAAGGCTTCACAAGGTAGCATTTTGTCAGTTCCGAGGCTCCTATCCACTGGAAGACATAAGGCGTGGGTGGACCTTGTAAATTAAAAGTTAAACTTAAGTGGGTCATCACTTGGCACACGCTAGCATGGGTCTGCCCAGCAAAGTCATGGCATTCATTTCCTAATGCTGTGTGTGTTATTTACTGTGTGACAAACTTCCTAGGAAAAAGCTTGTGCTGAAAGCAAGACAGGAGCCAGGAGATTCTGATCCACGAGTGTAGGTTCTCATCTGGGCGCCCAAAGGTTCTGATCCCAGGTGCCCACAGGGTCTGCTCTAGAAGTAAGCCCTCTGTCCTTATGGAAGGACTGTAGTGTTCTTAGAAAGAGGAGTCTGTGACTCAGAAACAGACTGAGGGCTCCTCCCCCAAGAGGAACCTACCTTAGAGAAAGAACCACATGTAACATGGAGAAAAAACAGCTTGCTACTTCTCTAGGATGCTGTAGGATAAAGACTAAGGAATAATAGGCTAAAAACTTGGGGAAGCGATACTCTTTGGACTGTAGGAGGTGGGTTCACTGCAGGTGGCCTCCCGAATGTGACGGGGGCAGTGATTGGCATGTGTGAGGGTTGAGGATGGCAGGAAGGAGAGAGCATAACAGAGAGAGACAGCTGTTGGGCATGGGTGAGGCACCTGGTTCTTAATCTTTGGGGGCACAGATGAAACACCTGGGAATGTTTGACTGCCATGACATGACGTTCAGATGAAATCCTTGTTTATGTTTGCTGCTTAGAATTGAACTCCTGGTCTTGAACATGCTAGGAAAATATTCTACCCTTGCCACATTTTTGGAGGAGGGGATGAGGGCTTTCTTTTGTTTGCAGGACTGGTGCTTGAACCCAGGGTGTTGTTATACATGGCAGGCAAGCCCTCTATCACTAAGCCGTATCCGTACCCCCCTTTTAACTTTCATTTTGAGTCTGGATATCTTGAAGCTGCCCAGCCTGACGTGGACTTACTCAGGCTGCCTCTATCTAACATGTACTAGCTTTCTTTCTTTTCTTTCTTTCTTTCTTTCTTTCTTTCTTTCTTTCTTTCTTTCTTTCTTTCTTTCTTTCTTTCTTTCTTTCGAGGCAGGGTCTCACTATGTAGCCCTGGTTGTCCTAGAACTCACTATGTAGACCAGGCTGGCCTCGAACTCACAGAGATCCACCCACCTTTACCTCGCAAGTGCCCAGAACACAAGTATGCGCCACTACACCCAGCGTGAACTCTTTTAAAAAAAAACAACAAAAGTCTTTTATTTGCATTTATCTTATGCTGAATCTCTTCCCACATCCTAAGCTTCTCTTTCATCAGCTGCTTCTGGGATAGCTTTTGTTCTGTGTTGGCTCCTCTTCTGGTCTGGGACAGTGGGTCTTTTCAGTGAGGCGCTCTCTATGTGACAGGGCGCTCATGGATGCTAATCCCACCTGGAGCTCTCACCTCTTGGGGCTCTGTGCACCTGGAGATACTGAGCCAGAGAATCTGCATCCAGACCTGACACTAAGCTGCTGCAGACATTCAGTACTATTTGGGGGGCTGACCCTGTGTCCAGCTGGGGCACACACCCCATGTCTCCACTGGAATGGTCCGCGGTGCTTCTGTGGAGTGACATCCTTTGCTTTGGTGACCTTTTAGATATGCATGTTTTGCGTTCTGGATGACCCAGACAACTTCACAGGTGGTGTGTGTGTGTGTGTTTGAGACAGGGTTTCTCTGTTTAACCTCTCTGACTGTCCTGGAACTCACTTTGTAGACCAGGCTGACGTCAAAGTCACAGTAATCTGCCTGCCTCTGGCCCCTAAATGCTGGGATTAAAGGTTTGTGCTGTCAGCCCGACCTCACAGGTGTTCTTAAAGTGAACAGGAAAGCCTGACGCTATTGATGGCATGAATCTGTAGGCTTTTCAGAGGGAAAGTAGGTATCTTGGTTAGTTTTTTGCCAAATAGAGACATACACAAGAATCCTCTGAGGGACCTCTGTTGCATAAATTCCTGGGGCAAGTCTGTGGGGCATTTTCTTGATTAATGACAGATGTGGGAGGGGCCAGGCCCCTGTGGATGGGGCCACTCCTGCGCAGGTGGTCCTGGTGCTATAAGAAAGCAGGCCGAGAAAGCCGCGTGGAAAGCCAGTTGGCAGTGTTTCTTCATGCCCTCTGTGTCAGTTTTTGCCTTGACTTCCTGCCTCATCTTCCCTCAATAGACTATGGCCTGGCATATGGAAGCCAAACAAATCCTTTCATCCCTACATTGTGTGTGTTTGCTTTTGGGGGGGACCATGGTCTTTATCACGGTGACAGACACCGATCTAAGGCAGTGGGCCACGTCAGGCTACTTATAGAAAGAGCCTGGCAGTTAAACATGTGATTTGTATTATTTCAAGGTGATGAGGGGAAATTAAACCTGGGGTTATAGACAGCGAGAGTGGTCCTCACTAGGAGTAATAGCTGTTTAGAGTTGTGTGTGTGTTGTGTTTGTGCGGTCATGTGTGTGTCCATGTAAATGTGTGTCATAAATGTGATGAGACAGAACAGAGAGTTTGGTTGTTTGCTCCCTCTTCCCCGCATCCTCACCCCCCTTTTTTTCCTCTCCTCCTCCTACCCCCAACCTGGACTCAAACTTACTTTATATAACTGAGGATGACCTTAAACTTCTGCTTTTCATGTCTCTACCTCCCAAGTTCTGGGTGAGAATTACAGGAATGCATTAACGGGCTGGTTTATACAGTACTGGCGATCCAACCCAGGGCAAGCACTCTACCGACCCCCTACACCCTCAGCCACTGCTTTGTGTGTGCATGTGTGTGTTCTAGGATTGAACCCCAGGCCCTATACATACCAAACAAGTGTTCTACCACTGAGGCACGTAGTTGTATTTTGAAAAGTTATGAAAGCATCCTGTCAACGACGCACAGCTGACTGCTACAGAAAGCTAATTCGTTACTGAGGTCAATGCTCTGCATTTGGGAGGAAGGTCTTCTGCAGTGGATGGTCGCTTGCTCCTGAGCTGGACGGTGGTTGCTTTGTTGTCTGGTTAGTGAAATGAGATGAGATCCGTACAGGCTGTCATGTCCTGAGTTGTCCCTCGGTGCCGTACCTTCAGAGTGGCCTGATGGGATGGAGAAACCTGATTTCCTGTCCCTGCACTCAGGAGCTACATTCCCAGGGAGGCCTCAGCCAGGCACAGCAGTGTGGTCAGCTCTTACGTCTCCCTGGAAGGCCTGGCCATGTTTTGTTTACAAAAGGCTATTTCGGTTGTTTTCCATTTATGAGTAAAGCTTCTATATATATCAGTGTGATGTGGGTGTAACTTTTCTATTTGTGTGTGTGTAAACACCACAAAGTGCAGTAAGACTGTAATCATCTAGTGTTTTCTCCAGTGTATCATTTTAACATTTTCAGTCTCCAGTGGAGGATAGTCATATACCCTTTATTATAGTATGCTATTACAAATTAATTATTTATGTAGTTAGTTTTTTCAAGGCAGGGTTTTTCTGTGTAACAGCCCTGGCTGTCCTGGAATTCACTCAGTAGATGAGTCTGGCCTCAAACTCACAGAGATCCATCTGCCTCTGCCTCCTGAGTGCTGGGACTAAAGGTGTGTGCCACCATCCCCTGGCATAACAACAAACATTTCTAACCACTGACCTATCTCTTCAGCCAGTATTTTTTAAAAAGTGTGCGTGTGTGGAGGCCAGAAGCTGACAATGGCTGTCTTCTTCAAACACTTTGCATTTACTGAGGCAGTTTCTGATGAAGTAAGAGCTCACCAGTTCCAGCTTGCCCTGGGACATCTCGCCTCTGCCATCTGAGAACTGGGCGACAGGTGGGTCACCATGCCCGGTTAGCCTTCTCCATGGGTTCTCGAATCTGAGCTCCAATCTCATGCTCGCGTAGTAAACACCTGATCCACTCCCAGTTTATTCTGTTCATTAGTAGTATTGTCAAACCCCCTCTGTAGCACTGATTCATTATCTCGTGGTCCAGGCTGGCCTTGAACTCCCATCTTAACCTCCCAGGTGCTGGGATTATAGATATGTGCTATCACACCTTGCTTGTTGCTAATCTCTTACTAGACTTAATTTCTAAATTAAACTTCACAGCTTGGTCTGTATAGGATTGAAAACACCGTGTGAGCCATCTCGGTGAGTTCTGGGGACTGAACCCACATTGCCAGGCTAGCCCTACCAGTACCGCACCCTCTGAGCCACCTCTGTGCTTCTCGTCATAAATTTTCTTCAGTGTTCAGATCTTTTCACTGTTTTTACTTTATTTTATTGGGGTGCTGACACCCCGAGGACGCTTCTGCCACTGAATGATACCGCTAGCCCCTGCTCAGAGCTTATGTCTACTTTCAGCTAGGTCGTGTGTTCTCACCTTTGGAAAAAAATATTCTCCGTTTAATATTTTAATCATTGCTTCTAACCTACTCAACAGTATAGAGCAGTGGTCCTCAGCCTTCCTAATGCTGCAGCCCTTTAACACAGTTCCTCATGCTGGGTGACCCCCCCAACTATAAAATTATTTTCATTGCTACTCCATAACTGTAATTTTGCCACCGTTATGAATCCAAATGTAAATAATACACAGTGTATCTGCTATGGGACCCCAGTGAGAGGGTCATACAACTCTCAAAGGGGCTGCAACCCACAGGTTGAGAACCCCTGCTCTAGATGTCCCGACTCCTGCTCCTTTAGAGACGGCCTAGTGTTTTTTGTTTTGTTTTTTGTTCTGCCCTGTTCTTGTTTTGAGATAGACCCTCACCATATAGCCTAAGCGGCCTAGAACTTTCAGCCCTGTCACCTTGGCCTCTTGAGTGCTTGCCATCCCCACCTGTTGGGTTTTTTTAATTATATTTATGTATATTTGTGGGGGGTGGGGAGTGTACTCAAGAGTGCAGGAGTCAGGGAGGACAGAGGCATCTGATCCCCTGGAGCTGGCGTTAACAGGCAGTTGTGAGCCGCATGGGTCTAGGGACTGGACTCAGGTCCTCTGTGAGAGCAGTATACCTCAACTGAGCCATCCTCTTTCTGGCCTCACAGCACATCACCTGTCCCTTTTAGGAAGGTCATGTTACTTGTCCCTTGAGCTGAGTCTTCTTCCCGTGTATATGGAAATGGCCCTTGCTGGGAAGTTCCCAAGAGTGGAAAAGGGGAGGCCTAGAAACTGCCTTCTTGGAGCCTGGGCCATGCTCTGGAGCGCCTCGTGTGATGGTCAGGGGAACAGCAGGGCTGGTCTCCTCACATCCACAGTTTGCAAATGTCTTCTTCCATCCTGCCAGTTCTCTTGTCGCGTTCTTAACATCATTGCTCAGGATTTTTGTTCTGATGAAGTTCAATTGTCTTTCTGCTGTTGCTTACGCTGCCACCAAGTCACCAAGTGAGGCAGTGAGTATGGGGCAGGGGGAGGCTCAGACTGGGACACGGGGCACGACACCAGCTGTTCCTGAGATGCGCATTGGCAGGACAGGTGTTCCATGGTCCAGGAAAAGACCGTGAACTCTCAGGTGAGGACACTGGACTTGATCCTAAACAGCTGTCTGAGCAACATGGGGCCCTCCGAAGGCTGCCTGGGGAGGACAATAGGCTGACGGAGGCCTGGAGAAGCAGTATCCTTCTCAGAGACTTATTTCTGGGCCCACGAGCGACCACAGCAGCAGGCAAGCCAGCAGAGGTCCCCGCTGCCTGTCTGGCACCTCTCATCCCAGCCACTGCTCACTGTTTGCAAGCCAAGACACAGCCTACCTCCTCAGCAGCACCCTCCAGTCTGCTCTGGCCTTTGGCCACCTCCCGCCCCACTCAGGTTCTGAGAGCCCCTGGAGAGTGTTTGGTAGGTGTTGACAACTCCCCCACCCCCTCTGGTTTATTACCTTTGTGAGGCACCATCTGCCAGCAGCCAGGTCTTCCTGGAGGCAGGGAAAGTGGGGCGAAAGCCCCAGGGCTCAGCCCAACTCAGATCAAAGTAGGCCACTTGTGGTAGCTATGGACACCAAGTGGTGGCTGCAGCTCTCTGGGGTTGGTTCCTTTGTCTCTGTAAGAGAATAGTGGTCCTCTCATCCCCGTGGATTGCTTTGAGTGCCAGCTATCAGGCTGTGGCAAATCCCCAGCGGACAGGCAGCATCTGTAAAGCTGGCTGCTTTGTCTTCCCTCTTTGGTAACGCAGGGTCGCGGTGAACATGTGTACATGTGGTTTTCATGTGGGAGCATCTTACGAACCCTGAAGACGCCCGGCTAGGTGCCACCGGTTTTGTCTGGACGCTCCTTCTACTCATCTCCTCTGCACCAGGTCCTATTCTGGGGTAGCCCCCACTGTTGCGTGGAGCCTAGGCAGTTGACACCAGGGATGTCATGGTGGGCATCTTTGTTTACTTGGGGTCCTAGGTAGCCTGCAGAGAAGCTGACAGCTGGCTCCTCGGCAGTATGGCACTTAACCTTGGAGCTGGAACAGAGAAACGTCTGTTTGTGTTTCCAGGAACAAGAGGGGACAGCTGGCCCGCAGATAGCAGGCTAGGTCAGCTGAGGGTTGCCTTGGCGTCTGGCTTTAAGCAAACAGCCAGGGCCAGGAGCTTGGGCGGAAGAAGGATGGAGAAGTGCCTGGAGGGACTGAGAACAACCTGAGAGCTACTTTCTGTCTGGGGGAGGCAGGGTGAAGGAAGTTACTCCAGGGACCCGCAGGACCACCTACCAGGCAGCTGAGAGTCAGGCCTCTACCTGACAGGTAAGGAGAGGGGAGCTTCCTTTCAGGGGTTCTGTCTCCTGGTAAATTTTGTCCAGCTCCTTCAATAAGCAGTACCTGAGCAGGAACTAAAACCATATTTCTTTTGCAGAAATTATGTTTGCCTGGGCTTTCAAGGTCCCATAAGTTACATAACGGAAGCAGGTTGATTTTTGGATGGAGAGTTCCAGGTGTGATGATGGCTCACGCCTACAGTTCCGCACTCGGGAAACACAGGCAGGATTGTAGAGAGTTCCAGGCCAATTTGGATTATAAAGTGAGTTCCAGGCTCATATAGATTACAGGGTAAAACTGAAGTCAGAGAGAAATAGAGACAGAGAAGGACAGAGAGGGAGAGACAGGGATATGGGGTGAGACACACAGAGGCACAGAATGACACGTGCACACACCCACAGGAGATCCCCATACACAGAGATCCACAGAGACCCAGATAGACCCAAACACATACACACACAAGGACACATAAACATTACAGAGACACCCAGATACACACATACAGAGAACCAGGCACACACACATGCACGCAGAGACAGAGGCACATACACACAGACAAACACTACAGAGACACCCAGACACACACTCAGACTCAGGCACATATATACAGAGACCCCACACACTTACTCAGACCCACAGAGACGCAGGCACACACATAGAGACAAGACACACACACAGAAGGACACACAACACATATACAGAAAGATACCCACAGAGACACATACCCACACAGAGACACACAGACACCTACACAGAGACTTACAGACAAGCAGACACCACAGACACACAATGACCAGAGACAGACACCCACACCCACAAACACCCACAGAGACACACATAGACACATACACACAGACTCCACAGAGACAGACACATAAACACAGACACACACACAGAGACACTCACGTAGACACAGATGTATACGCAGACAGACAGACACACATAGACACATATAGACAGATACACACACAGCATAATATGCTTCGGTGTATGTCTCAAGCCAGTTTTCGGAGCCCTGGGAGGATGTAGCATTTTCTGGGCAGACGCTTGCTTTCCCTGACAACGTGATGCTATTCCTATAACTGTTGAGCCAAATTCTGCTTCCACTTCCACATGTATGTACTCTACTTTTTGACAGTCTGGTTAATGTTTTTATTTTGTTTACTGGTTTTTTTTTAATTACATGTATTCACTCAGTGTGTAAGCATGTGCATAGCCATGCCATGGTACATGTGTAGGGACAGCTTTCAGAAGTCTGTCCTCCCCTTGCATCAATGAATCCCAGGGTTTGAACCCAGGCTGTCAGGCTTAAACGCACAGACAGGATAATTGAGGGAAAATAGTTGTGTTCATTTACAGTGATCGCAGTGGGTTTGAAAGCCGTGTTGTAGTGAATCCATGCGCTGTGTTGCTGATTCATGAGAGAAACAGCTTTACAGTGGGGTCAAACCACTGCTGTAGTGTGTGTATGTTCAAACGGGTGTGTGCGCGTGAATGTTATGTGTGTACACGCCTGCAGAGCTCCGAATTCATTGTTCAATGTCTTCCTTGTTTTGACTTATTTTTTAAGGCAGGTATAGGCTGGCTAGTCGGTGTGCGCTGGGGCTCTGCCCGTCTGGCCCGCTCTCCCAGCACAGTGGCCATAGATTTGAGTGCCGCTCTATCCCACACACTGCCACCTTTTGTTTGTTTGTTTTATTTTTTGAGACAGGATTTCTCCTTATAACAGTCCTGGCTGTCTCCTGGAACTCACTCTGTAGACCAGACTGACCTCAAACTTGCGGAGATCCACCTGCCTCTGCCTCCCGAGCACTAGGATTAAAGGTGTGCACCACCACCACCTGGCTATCCAAAACCTGCTGTTATGTGGGTGCTGAAGATGTGAATTCAGGTCCTCATGTTTATCCAGCAGGCACTTTACAGTCAGCCTTTCCCAACCCCCACGCCTGTAATTTAAAGTAGAGAGGAGTATTTTGAGATATCTGCAGTTCTACACTGTGTTGGGAAAATATCTGATCTTATGATAAAGACACCACAACATGACCGTGATATGCCATCTATATTCATAGTGAAAGGGAATGCAACATTCAGTTGTAGGTTAATGAAAAAAGTACTTTTTTTCCCCCTAATTTAAATCACAGATTCCTCCTTTAACTCCCAGGGGATGCAATAACCAAAAGGGGATGTTTCATGCTCCCTCCCTTCCCCCACTTTCCCCACTCCCAACCTCCCGGCTTTTCTTTAGAGACAGTGCTACTGTGGAGGCCAGGTTGGCTTGTCATCTCTGTTTCCTTCTCCCAAATGCACACTGCCAGCATGGAATCCTCTTGTGTGTGTGTGTGTGTCAACTGTGACTTCTTTGTTCCAGAAGTTGGAACCCTTTCTAGGTCCTTAGTACTGCAGGACATCCGCAAACAGGACCCTGTGAAACACCTTACACATCAGTGCACATAGTTGGATGGACCCACGGTGCCTCATGTCCCACCCCCATGACAAGACCGAGGCTGTTATCCTAGTACGTTGTGGTTGAACTATATCCCTCAAAAGGACATATTGATGTCTGACCTCTCAGTGCCCTTGGATGCGGCTTTAACTTGGAAACAGAGTCATTCCAGGTGTAATGATTAGATTGAGAGTCTTGTGGAGTGAGATGCTGTCTAAGTCTGGCATGCTTGCAATCCCAGGACCCAGGCAGAAGAGGGCGGAGAAGTGCAGGTTCTAGGCTAGCCTGGGCTATATAGTAAGTTCTGGGCTAACCTGAGCTCTCTAATAGCAAGCTCCTGTCTCGAAAACAAAACAAAGAAAACATGGGCAGGGAATAGAGTTAAAGGGTCCCGGGTTCAGTCTCCAGGACAAAAGGAAAAGGGAAAAGTCAAACTGAGGCTGGGTTATGTTAGCCCAGTGGCAGCACTGTGTTCTCGGCTCAGCACTGGGGAGGGAGAGCAGGGAGGGGCTGGGAGCAGAAGGAGGACAGCTGAGTGAAGGCAGGCAGACAAGAGCCCCTTGCAGTGCAGACAGAACTCAGAGGTGGCAGCTTCAGGCTTGGGAGTGCTGAGGAGTCAGCAGGCACCAGCGTGGGACACCTGGCAGCCGACACTCAGCCCTGCCATTTCCTGTGTTCAGACTTGCTCTAGCAACTTTGTGGCGGCACCCCCAGGACACCGCTATGGCCTGGTGCCAGCCGGAACAAGTGCCACATTGGGGCTGGAGATGGCCTGCGCTGGCCTGCACTGGCCTGCACGGCTTCCCTCCTGCGCCTTCATGGGTGATTCTTACCCAAGGAGTATAGTTAGTTACCCTGTGATTGCCACAATCTGAGTGTTCCTACCTGCCCCATGTCAGGCCTTTTAGAAATGTCAAGATCAAGCTGAGCCTCTGGGAATGCGTGGGCAGAGCCTGTGGCTTGAAAGATGGGGGAAGAATGAAGATATTTTACATCTCATTTCAGGTGGAAGCTTTTCACCCTGGGAAGATGAAAAGCATTTGTTAGACAAAGAGGCAGGCAGGGGTCACTGGCCTGGGCATCCCAGCTACTTAAAGGATCCAAGGATTAAATAAAAGAAGACGCCGTTATATTAAGGTGTCTTGTGAGTACACGTGGGAGGCCTGCGGGATTATGGAGGAGAGCTGCCTCTGCCAGGCCCCCAGTGCGTCTGTTGAGTCGACGGTGAGGTGGGACCGCATGCTGTTCTGTCTTGCTTGGGTGAGGACATGGATGAACCCTTTGCTCCGTGGCTTAAGTGGGATGGATGTGTCAGAACACAGGTGTAGGAGCCCCGCTACACAGCTGTGGGGCGCAGGGAATGAGCCTGGTCCTCCGGGACAGTTAGGGCATGCTCATCTGTTTACCGGCCTCAAGTCTTCCCCTGAAGGTGACCGGAAAGCTCAGTTCCCTACTGTCCCGCGAAGCCTGTGCCAAGGCTAGGAGGCTCCGCTGCCATTCTTTACGTGTCTCTCTTCCTCTCTCCTTATCTGTGCTTAAATACATCAAAATCTTTAAAGCATTGGCTGACCTGAAACTCACTGTGTAGACCAGGATGTCTATGAATCCATGAAAATTACCTGCCTCTGCCTCCCGGTGCAGGCATTAAATGTGTGTATTATCACATCTGGACATTTTTTTTCAAAAAAAAAACAAAAACAAAAACAAAAAAACTCCTTTTTACTGTGTGTATGATGGGGCACACAGTTGAAAACATTAATATGGGATTCATAGGGTAACTTGAAGGAACCAGTTTTCTCTTCCTCAGGCTTGGCAAGCACCTTTTCCCACTGAGCCATTTTACCAGCCCATTAACATCTTTTTATTGTTTTAAAGCTAGGTGTAGTAGTTCATGCCTGTAATCCCAGTACTTGGGAGACTGAGCAAGGAAGGATTGCCATCAATTTGAGGCCAGCTTGTGTTGTAGCCTGGGCCACAGGGAGAGACCTTGTCTCACAGTAAGAATGAGGGAAGGGTAAAATAAAGCAATAACGAATGTCTTTATAAACGCCAACTTTTCTTCATTAGATTGAAAAAGGTTCGTTAATAATTCCAGATGGCACCCTGCCATGTTAACACGCAAGTCCCAGAGCGCATCATGCATCCCTCTGCCTGCTGTTTGGTTCCTCTTCTGCAGCTAACTTGCTGTGATGACTTTTCCGGGTCGCCTGTCAGTTTTGACATTAACTGACCTTGGGCTAGGTTGTATCATTAATCATTCTTCAAGAATCAGGGTCTTTTCTGGGTTTCTAGTTGGTGTGAACCACCTTGACGTGGCCAGAGACAGGACACCCGGAGCCGGGTCTAGGCATGGCTGGGACACTGGGTGGATAGGAGACGAGGCGGCTAGCCAGCCTTGTTTTGTGGGCTGTGGCATATTGCTTCTTTAAGGGTGTGCCAAATATCAGCATGTTCTGGTACTGTGCTAGTCCAGGGACATGGAGGACATCTCCAGAGTTGTCTTCCTAGGGACAGCAGAGACAACCTGGAGGAGACAGAAAGCAAGATGGGGTCAGTCCAAATGTTGGCTAGGGAGAAGCTACAGAGAAGATGGGGCTGGCTATCTGTAGGAAGACAACAGGAAGAAAGTGTCCCAGGTAAAGGGTGGTGAGATGGGTCAGTGGGTAAAGCCTAATTAAACACACACACACACACACACACACACAGATTTAACATGGGCCTGGGGAGATGGCTCAATGGCTAAACCCTTGCTGTACAAGGATGTGGACTTGAATCCAGATCCCCAAACCCATATAAACACTAAATGAGCCTGCTCCCCCCACCCCCATAATTCTGGCCTTGGAAGGAGAATCACAGGAGGAGTTAACGAAGATGGTGGGTCCCAGAGTAAGTTGACTAGGGAGGCCAGGCATATTCCGTGAGCTCTGGGTTTGAGAGGTTGGCCTCACTGAATAAGGCAGAGGAACAACAGAGGATGTGCATGCATGTGCCCGTGTACATGTGCACACATACACGTGCTTGCATGCATGTGCATGCATACATGTGCTCGTGTACATGCGCACACATACTCGTGCCCGTGTACATGTGATCACGCACATATGTACACACGTGCTTACGTACATGTGCACACATACATATGCTCACAAGTCAGCTTGTGGTGGCATGTGCCCTTGATCCCAGCACTTGGGAGGCAGAGGCAGGTAGATCTTTGAGTTTGAAGCCAGCCTGGTCTACAGAGTGAGTTCTAGGACAGCCAGAATTACACAGTGAGACCTTGGTCTCCAAACAACAGAAAATGTCCTAGGTGAAAGGATGTGGGAGACAGGACCGAGCTCTGGGATGTGTCTGAATTCTAATGCCCAAAATCTGGTCTTTTAAAGAAATGTGGTAATAGATAAAACTCCAGGCGTATTCATGGACTCTTTTGAGCACAGCATGGGTCATCCTCCCGGTAGTGTGGAGCCATGGGCGTTTTTTGAGCACACTCTGACCTATGCTACTAAGGAAGATCTCTCTGGTTCCACAGGGTTTGAGTGTGAGCCAAAGTCTGGTTAGGAAAGCATTGCTAGAGTGTTGGCAAGAGAAGGGGCAGCACCTGGAGCCTAGGAGGAAGAGAGGAGTTTCCCCAAGCTGGCAGATCTGGCAGGAAGGTGATGACAGGGCAAAGTTACACAGGCTTCCCTGGGGCTCTTTGCTCGTCTTGAATCCTCAGGTCATTCCAAGATGCTTCTGAGTGAGCCTGCTCCTGGGTTCAGGGCTGGTCTTAGAGGCCTCCAAGCCTCCTGTCTGAGTCTTCCTTCCTCCCAGTGCAGCCTGATAGGTGGGGATGTAAATGTTTTGACTCCCCTCATTTGGTAGCTATCATCCTGTTTCTTGTATCATAGTAACAGAGCAGATGTCAGGGCCCATTGCTAAGGACTCCTGGAATATTAATGCCTGGGTGTAGAGTGAAGAAGGGCTTTCCCGCAGTGCCCAAGGCCTCAGCAAGCACTAGTATAGGCACAAGTATTCTTTTCTTCGTCCCAGCTTTTCCTCCCTCCCTGAGGGGTCCCCTGACCCCATCTCCTCTCTCACCCTCAGCCTATGCAGAGCTGCCTATCTTGAGGGTGACAGACTTGACAATAGCAAGCGTGCCCCCACTCCCCCTCCCCCACCAGGACAGACATGACTAATGGATCACAGCATTCTTCTATTGGGGCTGGATGGGGAAGCCCTCTGCGTGCTGGCTCAGATTCTGCACTCAGAATGAGGCCTCTTTCCCAGTCTCCCAAAAACTACCTCCTACCCCTGCTTCTTGGGGCTTGTCGTTTGTCATGTGAGCTTTATCTCGCATTTACTTCCTCTACCTAGACTTTCGATTTTTCCACAAGTGGAAAATCAAACCTGAGCTGGTAAGGGGTTTGATTGGGAGTTCAGGTCAAGTCCAAAGGTTTTATTTGCTAAATACTATTAGTATGTGTTATGTGTTGCTACATTAATGTGCAAAACAACCATCCTAGACTCTGAGGTTCAACACAACCGCTTTCAACCTTCCTGAACCTTTCTGCCTGGTGGTTCTGCCACCCACGCTGGGCCTTGTGTTTTATCTAAGCGCCATGTGACTCTTTAAGTGGCCGTGAGGAGGCACAGCCTACACTGGCTGGTTGCTTTCAATCCCTTTTGTGTTTGGTGCCACCACCAGACAGGGTTTGCGCTCTAGTTCCCACTCGCCTGCCCTCTCCTCGTTCTCCTGTGCAGTTTTCCGTTCTTCTCACATGGAGATGGTATGGTCTGGCTTGGAATGTGTTTCTCCGTGGGGCAGAGGGGAGCCTCTCACTTGTGGTGGTGTGGAAGCAGACCCTGGCCAAGCAAATTGTCTGGTCTTCGGCTCAAAGTCTAGCTCCTCCTCAGATTCTCCACTCATTCTGGAATGCATAGGTTTGATACCATCGTCAAAAATGTCCCTGAGAAGAGATCGAGGCGCTGAACACCCCAGGGAGAGAGTGAGCAGGAAGAAGCTGTCCCTTGGGGCTGTGCCCCACCCCAGCCATGGGTGGGACAGAGGCTCTGTGAGGGTGTCACAGGTCTCCAAGGGCAGGTTGATTTGCCCTCCAGGTACAGGTGTGTCAGGGGCAGCTGTGGGTGGGTGGTCTCCACCCTGGCATAGCTACAGTGAGGATGGGGATTAGGCAGCAGTGTTTCTGGGGTCACAGGGACCCCTGGGGCCCATGGTGGGAAGGACTTTGTAGAAGGGGGGTCACCTCTTCTCCCTTTTGCATAAATCCTCTTGGTTTGCCTACTTGTTTTTATGGTACTGGGGGTGAAACCAGGGCCGTATTCAATCACTTTACCATTGAGCCACACCCCTAGCCCTTACTCCTTTTTATAGAACATCCTACTGGCTAGCTGGTGCAGTACCTGCCTAGGCCCATCCACCAAAATACTGAAACAGTTGGTCCTACCAACTCCGAGCTAAGGAGCCAGAAGCCTTTTGTTTTAAGTGGATGCAAAGATTTGCAAAGAGGGGACTTTGTGGGAGTCATTTACTCTTGAACCCACTAATTGAAGATCTATAGGTAGGCCCTTCAGAAAACGCAACATTGACATTAGGCTGACAGGACCCTGCAGCTTCCAACAGATGTCCCCTGATGGACAATTCTAGACACACTTCTGAGAGAGCAGGCAAGAGGCCCACAGTTCACAGCCTTGAGTGGCTGTGAACTCTGCTGCAGCTAAGCTGACTCAAAATGTGTTTCCCAAAAATGCCCGCTCCACATCTCTTTTGAGAATTTATCCTGGGGAACTCTTCAGAGATGGCCACCGGGATGGATCTCTCAGGACACCCACTTTGTGTTGAGTATACAGAGAAAACTCAGAAGTCACCAGTGTGTCCCGGATGATGGACTGTGTCTAGAATACTCAGTTGTCATAGTTATAATACTGAGGAACTTTGGAAAGCACAGCATATAGTGGTAACCTGAATAAACAAAGTAGGCAATAAGAACCCAGTTTTACTTAAAATCTGTGTATAACACCCTCGGACACCTCATAAGGTCCTTACTTTGTTAAGATGCCGAGCATTGTCATGGGGAAGGAAGGGGGTGTGTGGTGCTTTTTCTTTAGGGTGTGTTGAGGCGAGGGAGCATGTCTTGCATGGCATTCATGTGTGACAGTCGGAGGACAACTTGCGGGAGGTGGTTCTCTCCATCCTGTGGCTCCTAGGTATCAAACAGGTTGTCAGGTTTGGAGGCAAACGCTTTTTCCCACTAAAAACAATTGTCTGGCTCTTGCTTTCTCTTTATCACACAACAGCCCATAGAGGCCAGGGCATGACGTTCTCAATGGGGACAAGTGCCCCAGGAATGTGGGCAGTGAACCCCCGGGATGACCAGCTTTTGAATTTGGAGAGATCCTGATCTCTCGGCAACACAGTGTTTGCTTTTACAGATCTTGCTCAGAGAGTTGACGGGGGCTTATGAACCTCCTGTCCCCTAGGAATTTTCTCAAGGAGTTGGCATAAGCCACTCCTGTCCCTGCCTGCCCCTCAGTACACTGTAGCCTACCTGAAGGGCCTCTGAGATGTCTACTGAATGCAGTTTCTGCTCAGCTTGTCTCACCCAGCATGGGATGAGAGATGCAAGGAGGCAGCTGCCTCCCTACAAAGGACCCGTGGGTGCCTCAGCCCCCCCAGGGAAATCAGCCAAGCTGTCAGAGCCACCCACTGCCACGTGGCAGCCAACCCACGAGGAATCTTGAGAAATAAACTGCCTATGAACCAACCAGCTGCAGAGCCTGACTAGAACCTGTCCTGTCGGCTTTTTGCACATCTGGATTTTTGACTCAGTGTCTTATTTGGGAAGAGCCATCTCTCCATGAAATACAGCTCAGCTTAGCAGGTAGTTGCTGCAGCAGACCCTGTTCCCAGGAGCCACAGTGTAGGGGGAGAGAGGATAGAGATGTCATTGCGGCCAGGCAAGGACCCCTGAGCCAGTTTCCAGGGTTGAGATCCCTCCCCCAGCGGCAGTCTTGACTTGGGTCCGTTGGATGTGCACAGCCATCGTACATGTTACACACTTACGCACTCACCTCTAGGGTCTTGCCTGTCACAGCTAAGATGACCTTAGAGAACCTGTGCACGCACACTCTCTCTGTGTGTGATTAATAGAGGAAGTGACCAGAGCCCCACACAGCCATCTTTCTGTCCATTTGCCTCTGTTCCCCTCCAGGCTAGTTCTACCCTTCTTCCTGGATAGATAGGCAGGGTCACCCTCCTGCTTCCTCCTTTTTTGTGAACCCTTGTTTTGTTCCCTCATAAGTTATTAACAAATAGGCAGGGCACACATTTAACACACACAGTGCTGTTGGAAGCTGGGAGGCCTCAATTGTGTGGGGAGGGGGGGGTTGGGGGGTAGCTTTGAGTGTGCACACTAGGCAGGTTCACTACCACTGAGATACACTACTAGCCTTTGGTTTTTGTTTTGTTGTTGTTTTTTTGAGACAGGATCTTTCTAACTATCCCAGGCTGGCCTTGAACTCTTAAGGATGTGTAGGCTGTAACCCTCCCTGAGGCCCTCAGTGAGGAGCAGGGGAGACATGTCCGATGGTGTGTAACACAGTTCAGCAGAGAAGTACTTAGGTAGAGGGGGGATGGGGGGCATGGTGAGGCTCGACTGCCAAGTCAGGGAGCTGGCAGCTAGCTCAGCCCGAAGAGGTTTGGCACACCCAAGCTGGCTCTGTGGCAGGTTCCTAAAATGGACCTCCTCGAGTTGCACTTCCTGTCCCCCATCTGTCCCGAAGCCGCTCTGTGTGAAGGACAGACAGCTGTGCTTGCGGAGGTGCTAGCCGCAGCCTAGGGTAGGGACGGCGGCCCCTGTGTTCTTGTCTCTGACCTTCCTTCTGAACCACCTCTGAGTATGTGCACTGTGGACTTGCCATCCAAGCGTCCCTGCCCAGCTCGTGCCGTGACCCCATGCTCCAGAAGTAACGTCGCTCCATCTCTCCTGACCTCCCCATAGACTGTAGTTCTGTCTGTCTTACAGTGGCTCCCGTCTCTCTATCCTGTGGACTGGCTGGTGCAGGAGTGTAGGTCTGTCTGTTTGTCTTACAGTGACTCCCGTCTCTCTATCCTGTGGACTAGGCTGGCTCAGGGGTTCCATCTAGGGTCCTCTGTCCCTGGACCCACCAGTAGCCGTGTCATACACCCGCTGTGAGACTCAGGGCAGCCTACAGGCCATCCATCCCTCTTGTACCATCAGGAGACAGGCCCCGGGAAGACCACTGACTTGTCCTGCACCTTTAGGAAATTTGCATGAGCACCATTTTTTATTTGCTTTTGCTTCTATTTTCTTCTGTGGACCTTTTCTTCCAATTTCCTCACTGCCTATATAAAGGCCGCCCTCTGTGACAGGTGGGGAGCGGTGCCCTCCACAGGTAACCGCGTGACCCTTTCATGGCCTCTCGACCCTCTCTTCTCATCTAACAGGAAAGAATACTGATTAGGTTAGGAAGGGCAGAACAGAATGGCCCATGGGCTCCACAGACTACATGGATTTGTAGTGGGTCAGCGGACAGCTGCGTTGGCAGTCTAAGGGTTCCCTGGCTTGTGGTCCCTAAAGCTGTGGCCCTGGGGTGTGACCTGAAGGCAGTGCAGTCATTCCCTAGAGATGTTTTAGGGGTTGGCTTGAAGCTCTGAGGAGCTCTCTTACATTCTCTGCCGTCACAGAAGTAAGGATGTCAGTACCAAGTCCTTCCTCGTTTTCCCTGCTTGTTCTCCCTGCTCATCCTGTCACGAGCTTCAGGTTAGAAGCTTCTGCAGAAAGTAAGGTCTTCCCAGTGCAGAGCCCCAAGGTTCCCTGGCTTGCTTCTGTCTCCCAGGGTCACCCTGACTATGCCTCTGCCTCTGTACAGTGGCCAGCAGAGCACAGGGGGTCACCTCCCTGCTGTGTCCAGTCACAGAAGAACTGGGCTGTCAGACTCGGGGTTGCTGTCCTGGACAACAGTCTGGGCATAGCGCCCCCTGCAGGTTAGGGGCAGAGCTGGGCAGCCTGTGTAGAACCTGTCTACCTGGATCATTGCCCTTTCTTTTCTTGACACTTGCAGAATGTTAGAAGGGGAAAAAAGAACATATGAGTCACGTGTTCTAAATATTTACTTTGAGCAGAGTGTACCACATTTCACACTTCTGTAGCAGTGTGACCACGCCGTTCACAAGCTAACAGAAACCAAAACAAAAATAACCCCACAGTGCACTAGGGGCTAGGAATGGGGCACAGACAGGTTTAAATTTTTTAATGGGCATGGCAATCCTATTGCATTGGATGTGTTTGGAGGAACAGCACATGCTGCAGCACGCCTGTGGAGGTCAGAGGACAGCCTGAAGGAGCTAGTTCTCTCCTTCTACCACGCGGCGCCTGCGATCACCTTTATGCGATGACGGCTCTCCATCCTTGAACTAGTCTTTTTTGTGCCTCCCTGTTTTTCTGGACTATATTAGCTCCATTTCGGAGAAGGTCCAGAGGTGCCTGGCTTGCCCATGGAGCCCATATGCCTGGCTGAATGGGGATCTTAAATGAAATGTGGATCAAGGTCGGATGTCAAGTTCACCGGAAGGTCAGGCGCAGAGACCTGTGGGGTGACAGTGCGTGCCCGCCAGGTAGCTCCAGCCCACACATTGCCCCCTGGGGGTCATGATGGACATGGGCTACGTTGGTCTGGAAGAGCAATTCTCTAAGGGTCCCCAACACTTTTCAGAGACCCCTAAGACCAAAACTATTTCTCCTCAACATGTGACCTTTGGCCTCTTCCACAAACACTGAGAAACAGGAAGTACTCAGATGTGGCTTCAGAAGCTGGGCTGGAACTATTTTTTAAGCGAGTGCCATCTGTTGAGTTTCAGTGCGGAAAAGCACACACCGTTATCTGGGAAAGCTATTAGACTACTCCTCCGCCTCCCAGCCATCCTCCACAGCCGCGAGAGCCTGGATGTCTTCCACATGCTTCACCGGAACCACAGCTCAAAGGTTGAAAGAAAAGGCCGACAAGAATGCCCAGCTGTCTTTAAACCCCAAATCAAAGCGAACTGTAAAAATATAAAAGCAATCTCTTTAATTGGAGTTTTTAGATTTCTCAGTAAAATATCAATAGATGTAACTCATATTTTGGAATGTTCAAAAGTTTAGTTTTATTTTTCATCATGTGTGTAAGATGATGTGTACCACGGCACCACTCTCTGGAGTTGGTTCTCGTCATCCACCTCATATGGGAATTATCACCCTGTCTAATGCCAGAATATTTCATCAGCCCACAAAGAAACCCTAAAGACATTAGCTGTCGCTGTTCTCTTGGGCCAACTAATGGCCGCTAATCCACTATCTACCCGTAAATTTGCCTGTTCGGACACGTCCATAAACAGCCTCATTCAGTATGTGATCTCTTGTACAGCCTGGCTTTTCCACTTAGCTTCACGTTTTCAGGGTTCAACCATGTTAGAGCAGGTTGGAGAACACTAACATTCTGACGTGTGGACAGGGCACACGTTATACCTTTATTAACTGGTGGATGTTTTAGCTGCTCCTGCTTTAGGGGCTGTTAGGAATGATGTGGCTAAGAACATTTGTACACACATGTTTGTGAGGACATATGTTCTCAGTCCATTGTAGTTGATATCTAGGACAGCTGAGTTGCTGGGTCATGTGGCAAGTCTGTGGTTAACATTTTAAGGAAATAGCAAACAAATTTCCAACCTCGCAGTTTTTCCCCTCTACATAATTCAATTACACACCTTTATTGGTAGCATGTAAACATACATTTCTTTATTATTTATTGTTTTTATTGCGCTATACATTTCTCTTCTTCCCTCCCTTCCTTCCCTTTCCCCTTTTATCCTTTCCTGTGATCCCCATGCTCCAAATTTACTCAGGAGATCTTGTCTTTTTCTTCTTTCTATTTAGATCCATGTGTGTCTCTTAAGGTCTTCTTTGTTGTCTAGGTTCTCTGGGGTTGTGGACTGTAGGCTTGTTTTTCTTTGCTTTATGTTTAATATCCTCTTATGAATGAGTACATATTACATTTGTCTTTCTGGGTCTGGGTTACCTCATACAGTATGGTTTTTTTTTTTTAGATCCATCCATTTGCCTGCAAATTTCAAGATGTCATTATTTTTACTGTTGAGTAGTACATCATTGTATAAATGTACCACATTTTCTTTATCCATTCTTCATTTGAGGGGCATCTAGGTTGTTTCCGGGTTCTGGATATTATGAGTAATGCTGCTATGAACAGAGTTGAGCACATGTCCTTGTGGTATAATTGAGCATCCTTTGGGTATATACCCAAAAGTGGTATTGCTGGATCTTGAGGTAGATTGTTTCCTAATTTTCTGAGAAATTGACATACTGATTTCCAAAGCAACTGTGTAAGTTTTCACTCCCATCAGCAATGCAGGAGTGTTCCCCTTACCCCATATCCTCTCCAGCATAAGTTGTCATCAGTGTTTTTGATCTTGGCCATTCTGACAGGTGTAAGATGGAATCTCAGAGTTGTTTTGATTTGTCTTTCTCTGATGGCTAAGGATGTTGAGCATTTCCTGAAGTGTCTTTCAGCCACTGAGATTTTTCTGTTAAGAGTTCTCTGTAAACATTTATTTTTAACACATTGCTATAATGTAAGGAAATTGTATTGAATAGGGATGAGGAACTCGTAGCAGTCACTCTCCTGCCAAGCCCATTGTATGTTCACATATGTGTCAGTGTGGTTTTGACCAATAAAGATAGAATTGTAGCATCCATACGACTTTTATCTCAGGGCAGGAGGAATTCAGTAAGTGCGAAATTTTATTCTGAGAATATCCATGCATTGTTTCCAGGCAAAGCTCCTGTAGTGTGATACAGTAGTGTAGTGTCTCCTTCTCAGGAGAAGAAACCACCCCAAAAGCAATTGGAAAGCTTGGAGAATAGAGCGAAGCCTTGATTACAGCACCGCCCCCCCCCACTCAGCATCTATGCTTTAAAAAATTATTCTGATGCAAATGTGTATTACATGCATGCAGTGCCTATGGCAGCCAGAAGAGGGCACCAGACCCCTTGAGAGTGGACTTGTCGACTCCTGTAAACTGCCCTGTTAGTGCTGGGAATTGAACTTGGGTCCTCTGGAAGAGCAGCCAGCCCTCTTAACTACTAAACCATTTCTTCAGCTTTCCTCCTTACTAATTTTTATAGAATATAAATGGATTCTGAATTTGCAGTGCACTGGACTGGATTCACTAAAAGCTCATCCTTGTGCACACTGACCCAAGTTCATCTCTTTTCCTCCCCAACATGTGAGCACACACAAAAGTGCACATGCACACACACTCTCTCTCACACTCGCTCCCTTTAGAAGGCACAAACAACATCATAATAAACGGTCTGAGTTAGTCCTCTGTTCAGTAACGCACAGAAAGCCAACTAAAGGGTCCCTTCCCTGCAGAATTTTCAAGGATAGCCCTTGTGGACAATGACTTTTAAAACTGTGCCTAGTGGAGGTGCTGGCGCCTCCTTATGCTTTGGCCTTGGAAGAACACTGTGGCTTTGGTGGGGACCTCTTGGGGAGCAGAGCAGAGCACTGTGAGCTGCTTTTCCATTCCCACGGGGGAAGGGGGAGAATCATGGGCTTGCCTCGGTGTCTCGCTGTCTCCTCATGGGCTGGCCCTTGGGGGTGCACTGTGTGAGAAAGGGCAGGGGTTGGATGCCCCGCGGGCTGCAACAAAAGTTGCTGAGATGACAATTAAGATAGTCATCAATCTGGCTGCAGGGCAAGGCCAGTTCAGGTACCCTCTCCACTATTGCTTAGGGTCTTAGCTGGAGTCATCCTGTGGATTCCTGGGAATTTCCCTAATGCTAGGTTTCTCGCTAGTCCCACAATGGCTCTCTCAATCAAGGTATCTCTTTCCTTGCTCTCCCTCTCTGCCTTCCCCCATCTCAGCCATTCTGTTCCCTCATGTTCTCCTCCCCCTCCCTTTCTCCTCTCCCCCTCCCCTTCCACCCTTGCTTCCCCCCCCCCCCAATGCTCCCAATTTTCTCAGGAGTTCTTGTCTATTTTCCCCTTCCTAGGGAAATCCATTTATATCTCTCTTAGGGTTCTCCTTATTACCTAGATTTTCTGGGAATTTTGGACTATATGCTGGTTATCCTTTGCTTTACGTCTAATATCCAGCAACTGATGGAAGCAGATGCAGAGATCCACAGCCAGCTCCCAGAGTCCAGTTGAAGAGAGGGAGGAGCAATAATATGAACAAAGGGGTCAAGACTGTGATGGGGATACCCACAGAAACAGCTACTCTGAGCTAGTGGGAGCTCACTGACTCCAGACTGACAGACGGGGAGCTGGCAGAGACCCGAACTAGGCCCTTGGAATGTGGATGACAGTTGTGTGCCTCGGGCAGTCTGTAGGGCTACTGGCAGTGTGACCGAGATTTATCCCTACAGCTTGAACTGGCTTTTTGGAGCCCATTCTCTTTGGAGGAATATATATAAGATATAAGGGGAGAGGGCCTTGGTCTTACCTCAAAGTGACATGCCAGACTGTTGACTCCACATGGGAAGTCTTGCCTTCTCTGAGAAGTGGATGCAGGGTGGGGTGAGTGGAGGTGGGGAAAGCAGAAGGGGAAAGGGAGAGGACACTGGGATTGGTATGCAAAATGAGAAAAGATGGTTTTAAAAAAATAAATACGAAAAGTTGCTGAGTGCGTACCTTCTCGTCGTCTTTCTGATTCTCGCCCTCTGATGTCCCTTCTGCTCTGGGCTCTTTGTCATGTGATGTACCTGGCCACTCAGTCCAGGAGCTTTGCTGGAGGCCCTTGCTGGAGGAGCGAGTGCAGTGGTCAGTGGGACCCCGCTTGCCATCAGCTCCCAGCCACTGACGTGCTCTTTCCTGTCCTCCCTGTCTCAGATGTGACTCCCGCCTCAGGCTGTGCTCCCTGCCATGGCTGACACCATCTTCAGCAGTGGGAATGACCAGTGGGTTTGCCCCAACGATCGGCAGCTTGCTCTGCGAGCCAAGTAAGTAGTTTGTGGCCTGCAGGGTGGCCCTTCCTTCTCCACCTGCTGCCGTCCTCCCAGGCCTTTGCAAGGTTTCTTCTCAGGAGAACGTTTGGAGAGAGATGGCTGGCGAGTACACACCACTCTTGGCCCACGGTGTAGAACTAACTTGTCCCCATTTCTCAGGAAAGGAAAGTGAGGCCTGAATGTCTTGCCCATGTCACTGATGAGCAGCTGGGTTGGGACCCACATCTGAGTTAGCTGACTCCCAAACCTGTGCTCTAGCACAGCAACCCACAGGGAACAAGGCCTCCTCATTGGCTCTGCTCCTGTCCCTGATGTCATAGTGGGACAACACGGAGCACGGGCTTGTTCCCTGGATGAATGGATCTCTTTGGCAGAGACCATAGCTAGTCCACAGCATCGCCCCTCACCCTTAGCAGGTTTTTTGTTCCTCTGTGGCTCCCTTGTGTCCCTTTGGGGTGGGGGGTGTCTTGATTTTCCTGTTAACCCTCAGCCTAGTGACCACTCGGTTCCAGTTAGGTCTGCTCCCCACCACACTCCCCACGCACTGTGCACCTTTCGCTGATCCTTCCAGATGTCCTCTTGCTCCTAGTCTCTTTCAGCTCTCTGGTGGGTGCTGTCCCTGGCTCTGATAGGCAAGGAGCACCCTGCAGCTGTTAGACTGTGCCAGTACCAGGAGCCAGCATCTCCCAACTGGGACCAAGTTTAAGAAATCTGCAATTAGACATTATGAGCCTGCGGGGGACAGGGCTAAGACATCAAAGGCAGACAGAAAAGCTAATCTAAACCGCTCAGGAAGAGTGGTGTCACGTGTCACATGTGAGCATCCTTGCTCCGCAGCTGACTTGTTCCTCTCCTCTGGGTGCCTCAGCACCCCCCCACACACACACAGGGAGAGTGACAAGGGATGCGGATGGTCCCTCTTACCTAATCTCTGATGCCAGGCCGTTGCCGTGTCCTCCGTGGCAGGGCCCAGCTGTCCCTTGACTCTCCAGTGTCCCCTTCATTTCCAACTTGAACTCTTGCTCAGCAGCTGCTGAGAGTTGTCATGGCCTTTCAGAAAAGCCAGTGTGAGGGTCTCCTCCTGGGTGTGTGTCTGAGGGACAGCTGTAACGACACCCCACTGCAGAGCTGGGAGCCGAGTCCAGGGTACCCCCTCCGGGAACCTGAAGAGTTTTCCAACTCACGCTCTTCCTACCGGGCACCCAGGAGTCCCTGAACATCCCTGAACTCATTTGGCCCTTTGAAATAAAGCAGAGATGGGGAGGGGTGAAGCTTGCTGTGGTTTCCTAGGGATGTGCAGTTCTTTTCATTGCAATGATTGACAGTGGGCTGGGGGCGGGATACTAACTGGGTCCAGGACCAAGAGAGACTTCCCTTTGAGTGTGATGCTTCTGTTGACCCAGAGAAGTAGACGTTGTTAGGAAACAGGGAAAGTTCCAGGCCTAGGAAACAACACACACAAAGGTCCTGAGGTGGAAGAACCATGGCGTACAGAGAGGCTGACAGGAGACAGGTGTGGTTTGAGCACAGAGTGTGGGGGTACACAGTGAAGAAAGCAAGGAGGTGGCTGTTATCAGACAGGATACGGCCTGGCCCTCCAAGACCCCCCACAAGACTGGAAAATGGTGGGTCCCACATTGCCTCCTAACAATGCTGACACCGGCGATGGGAACAAATCCACATCTTACAGGAATTCTCATTATGGACTCCGAACCACAGTGCCCAGGCTGTGTCTCCACCATTCTTGTGGGGGCTTTGTGGGTACCCTGGGGTCCTGCCGCAGTGGGCAGCCTCATCTCCAACCGTACTTTTCCTCCTAAGGCTGCAGACAGGCTGGTCTGTACACACCTACCAGACGGAGAAGCAAAGGAGGAGCCAGTGTCTGAGCCCCGCGGAGCTGGAGGTCATCCTGCAGGTCATTCAGAGAGCAGAGCGGCTGGACATCCTGGAGCAGCAGAGGATCGGGTGAGCCAGTCAGCAGCTCCAGCGAGAAAACCAGGGCACTGAGCAGGGAAGCTGCAGGGCGTACCAGTCAGCCATAGTCAGCTTCTCATCCGGCCCCCTGGAATGTAGACAGCTGGGAACTGGGTATTATACTGATCCTGGACCCCAGGACTGAAGGAATGAGCCCAGGGAGTGGTTTGGATTTGGTCTCTGCGTACCCCCTGCCATCTGCAGCTCAGTCAAGGGATGCACTCAAGTGGAGGCTGATCATTGCTTTGCCCTACCGTGGCCCCAGCAGGAGGCGCCCTCCAGTATGTCCTCAGCTCCTCTTCTGGTTGCTAACACCCAGGACTCAGCCATCCACCCTTTTGGTGTGCCTTTTTATTGCTGTTTGATTTGGAAGACCTCAGGTAGGAAAGTGCGATTGCACTCCACTGCTTTGGGCAGGAGCTCAGTTTGTCCTGATCTTGTTATTTTTCTGTTCCTCTTTTCCCATTAGTTCTATGATCATTTTTTAAAATCAGACACAGTAGAGAGGCCGCTTTAGAAGGCGATGGCCCCACTAGAAAGATGACTGCCGCGCCAGTGGCCTCTTGTATGAGCCTCAATCACACAGACAGGCCATTATCGTGTCAGTGCAAATAGGGATTACGTCAGAACGGCTGGGTCTTTTTTTCGTCTAACCTGACTTCTCGCAGATTGCTCCCCAAGGGTCCTGCCAGGCTATGGGCTAGCAATAAATGCTGGTGATCGACCCCCACCCCATCCCCCCCAGGATGGTGAGCAGGGGAGGCTCCTACAGGCTCCCCCAGGATGTGGAAGTACTTTTAGATGCCTTCAGCCAGCAGGCCACCATCTCAGGAAGTCCCTTTCATGGTCTGGTGTCACCCTAAGTGCTGAGCTGCAGGGCATTGGGCCCAGAAGCAATACTGCATGCCGAGTCACGTGGAGGAAGTGTGTCCTCTACATGAAGCGTGGATACATGACATGAATTGACAAGACGGTTCCTGAGAGCAAGAGGGTCATGCCAGGCTAGAACTGGGTTTGCCCCCAGGCCCTACAGGTCCCCAGATGGACAACAATGCCAATATATGGAAACCACAGGTGGTCACCGTGGGGCATGCAGATGGGAGTGGCCTCACTGTGGGGCACAGATGGGAATGACTGCACTGATGAGCTAGGTATCCCATGTCCCCCTTAGCAACATCCTGTCACATCAAGAAAGTACAGGCCTGTGGTGAGGGGGGCCCTTACCAGGCAGGTTTGGAGGTGCACCCAGGCTCCTCTTCTTGGGAGCTTCATGACTCAGCAAGCCCCTTCCTATTTCCTCCGCTCCAGTCTTTTCTGAAACAGGAAGTGTAGTTTCCTCCTCCTAGGGTAGGGGTGGTCATCAGAGGGTTTGATGTGGTCACACACTACTCTTCATCCATTCAGGAGTTTCCACTGAGCATCTGCTGGGTACCAGAAATAGAGTGGCTGGCAAACCAAACAGTTCCATGGAGGCTGTGGTTACATAGCAGGAGGTGGGGGAGGAGAGGGGGTTTCGGTGGAAGGGGTACCCGTCCAGGCCCATCTGGGTCCCTGGGTGCTCAGCATTGGACAGTTTCAAAGAAGAGTTTTGTTGTTTTGTTTTTGTTTTTCTCTGCTGCTGGAGTTTCTGACCCACCTGGGTGCTCTGACCCAAAGTCAACGGTCCCTCCCCTACCAGGCCTTCAATACTGCCCTCTGGGATGCAGCTCCAGGCCGCCAGCCTTCTGAGAGAGGTTCTCCTCCTCCTGGCTTCCTCCTCATTATTCCAGATTTCCACAGGAACTTAGAAAAATGTCACTTGGGTCAAATCCCCTTTAAACTCTTCAGTGGCTTCAGATTGAAACCAAACTCCAGCCTGTGACCTGAAAATCTCTGGGATCTGCCTTAGCCCCTGCTCTTCTCTGGCTTCCGGGACATTTCTCAGGCCTCTGTGTTTTCAGAGTGCCCTTGCCTGGTCTCCACCTACTACTGTGCCTCTGGCCCCTCATCTGTCTTATTGTCCCCTCACTCTTGGCTTGCTATTTTGCTCTTGAATTTCTCCTTTTGTCGAATCTAAGTTCCAGGAGAGCCAGGACTGTGTGTGCTATCTGGCCTGTTTGCTACCATCTTCCCAATGTCCTGCGCATCCTAGGTGTTCAGTTAATGGCAAGTTAAAAAGTGACTGGGAGTTACCCAGGGGAAGGGGTGAGGGAACAGCACATATGCTTAGACGCCAACAGCAGCTGTACCTGTGTAGTCTCCGGGTTAGGGACAGGGAGGACATTCCGTCTGACTCTGTGCCCTGTGTTGCAGGCGTCTGGTGGAGCGGCTGGAGACGATGCAGCGGAATGTGTTAGGCAATGGCCTCTCCCAGTGTCTGCTCTGCGGGGAGATCTTGGGCTTCCTGGGCAGCGCCTCTGTGTTCTGCAAAGACTGCAGGAAGGTAAGCCCCGCTCTAGCCTTGCTGATCAGCTCCCCAGCACAGGTTGGCTTTGCCGCCCCGTGGCTTTGCGCCCCCTGTTTCACACGTGTGTGTGTGTATGTTTTTGCATGTGGTGATATCGTTTGCTTTTTGGCAAGAAGAGTGGATGGTTTGGCTTCTAGAGATAGCTCTGAGGAGAGTGCGAGCTGGGTATGAATCCTGCTCCTGTTCCAGCCATCAGACCTCAGAATTGGTCTGGTATCTCGTGCCTTGTCTTCTCAATCTGGAAAACAGGGGCAATTATCACATGTACTCCAGTGAACCGAGGATCAGATACATCAGGTGCAAGACTCAGAAAGCCTTACCTAGTGTCTTGCTGTGGTGTGCACACCTTTACTCCCAACATTCAGGCGGCAGAGGCAGGCGGATCTACAGAGGGAGTCTCAGAACAACCAAGACTACACAGAGAAACCCTGTCTCAAAAAAAACAAAAACAAAAACCCTTGCCTAGTCTAGACAGCCAGGAAATTATTAGGCACAATGTCTCAAAAACCAAAGACAAAAACCCTTACCTAGCACAGACAGCCAGAACATGTTAGTAGCACTAGGCCTGTGCTTCTGTTCTGGCTGCTGTTCTCCTGATGTCAGGGAGAAAGGCCTTCGCAAGAGCAAATAGATTTTCTCCATTTCTCACATTAAACTGTGCCACATATTAAATCACTTTATAATGACAGCAAGACTTTGTTTTCAATTTTATTTTATGTGCGTTAGTGTTTTGCCATGGGTTTCGGGTCCCCTGGAACTGGAATTACAGACGGCTGCAAGCTGCCATGTGGGTGCTGGGAACTGAACCCAGGTCCTGTGCAAGAGCAGTCAGTGCTCTTAACTGCTGAGCCATCTTTCCAGTCCCCGAGCCCAAGACTTTTTACTAGTCTGACTTTAGTTTATTATTTCCCAGAGAATAATATACCTTCCAATGTTCACATTTATTTCAGATCTCAGTTTTACTTGCTGTCCTTTGGGGCATGTTATTTTTTTCTCCCTGGCAGAAACTCTTCTAGATTATTCCTCTTCCAGCTGTAACTGTGCTGTGCAGTGATGAACACCTGGCCTCCCTTTGCTGCCTCCCTAGCTCAGAGACGCTGTTAGCCCCCCCCCCCCCGCACCTTTTCCCGTTTCCCCCTCGTTTTGCTGGCCCCACCCTCAAGCAGCTCCATTTGTATCGGTCATTGTTTTGAGCTTGAAGTTCTTTATTATTATTATTAATTGTATTTATTTATATCTTATGTGTATTGGTGTTTTCTCTGCATCTATGCCTGTGTGAGGGTGTTGGATCCCCTGGAACTTACAGATGGTTATGAACTGCCATGAGGGGGCTGGGAATTAAACCTGGGTCCTCTGGAAGAGCAGAGAGTGCTCTTAACTACTGAGCCCCAAGCTTGGAGTTCTTAAAGTAAACAAGACAGAGGAAAAAGAATCTTTTCTCTTAAGATGACAAGCCTTTGTCAACTAAGATGGTTTGGGGATTAATCCGTCCTGGGAAGGACAAACAGGATAGAAACCGAGGAGTGGGGTGGGTGGTGAACACCGAGAAGACAGTAGAGGTGCGCAGGCCGGAGCAGGAAACATGGACCGGAAACACGAAGTCTTTTGCAGCCTTGACAAGGGCATCTTCAGTGGCATCCCAAAGCTAACTGTGAAAGAGGTTAATGTACCAGTGACTACGTGGGAAAGCTGGGGTTGGAGGCACAGGCCCTCCCCACTCCCTATTGCCTGTGGTAATCCTAGTCTAATGGGCACGGACTGATCATCCGAGCACAGCAGAGGGTGATGTAGACCACACGTGGTGGCGTGGAAACCTGGCAATGCTTTGCTCCTAGGACTGGGGTCAGGTGGGTGATGTTTTGTGACTTCTTCTCCCCGCCTCTGCGGCCCCAGCAGCAGGTTTCCTCCTCCTCTCTCTCTCTCCACCTCACAACGACTCTGAAGAGTCCAGGTTTGAGGGACCATGATGGGCAGTGCCGTATCTCTTTCCCCCGGGAACGTCCTGGCCTCTTCCACAGAGCAAGCTGCGGTCCCTATAATAGTTATCAAAGAGTTAATGCCAGCTGCTCCTCAGAGAGCCATTGCCTAGGCAACGGACTGTCCCAGGGGAGGGCCTCAGCTGGATGAGGGCTGTGGGAGAGATGCTCTCCCGACTCCCCTCCCCCTCTGCCCAGTGCCCTGGGGCTGGACTGGTCGTTGGCTAGAGGGCATTTATCCATTCTGTGTTCTTACTCTGCCAGCAGAAAGGAGACTGAGTGCTGGTCTGACAGAAATTTGTTCAGGGTAAAGGCGGGGGAGGGGATAGTAGATTGAGGGCATTGGGAGGTTTGGACGAGTTTCTTCTTATGTCCTCAAGAAGACTGGGTTATCCAATCATAGGTAACCATTTATTTAAGTTTTGATTTTTTGAGACAGGGTCTCTTTGTGTAGCTCTGACTATCCTAGAACTCTCTCAAACTCACAGAGATCCGCCTGCCTCTGCCTCCTGAGTGCTGGGGTTAGAGGGGTGTGCCGCCGCCGCCTGGCTGACCATTCTTTAATAGTAGAGGGTCCACCGTGCACAGGCTGGTTCCAGGGATAGACAGACCCTTGCTGTCGTTGAAATTGTTTTCCCAGCAGAAAAGGGACAACAGGCAAATTTTAAATGAGTAAACACAAAATAATGTAGGAAGACTGAGGGCTGTGTACTGGGCGGGGACAACGATGTGGCTCTGGCTGTGAAGGGGCACTTCTCTGAGCTGAGCCTGGACACAGGCAAGAGTCGGTCCTAGGAGGATCTGCGTGGACATAGGTTCTGGGCAGAGGGAACTGCAGGCACAAAGATTCTGGGGCAGAAGTAGCTTAAGGAGCTAATTAAAGTATCTGGAACAGAGGAGGCGAGGGATGCGCTTGGGCCAGGTCCCACAGAACCTCAGGGCCAGGAGCTGGAATTCTCTTATGAAACTGAGTATTGAGCTTGGCGTGCAGCACTGAGAAGGAGTGGGATACAGTCTAAATGTCTTCGTGTTTTGCCCCGTGTGTGTCTGTGTGCTCTGTGAGTGCAAGTGCCGCACCGGCCAGCAGAGGGCAGAAGATCCTCTGGAGCTGGAGTTAACAGTTGTGAGACGCCATACAGTCCCTGGGACTTGAACCCTGGTCCTGTGGAAGAGCCACCAGTGCTCTTAACCACTGAGCCACCTCTCCAGCCCCCGCTGTGTGTTTTTAAGAGATGGTTCTAGTTGCTGAAGGCCAAATAGACTGCAGAGAGACGGAGAGAGCAAGCTTGTGGGCAAGCTTGGTGGTGATGGCTACCATTGGCGGAATGATGGACTTAGGGGACGGGGCACCATGGGATGGAGGCCTGTGTTAACAGAGCATCAGCGTCTTTGGTGTGTTCTGAACAGATGAGGAAAGAGCAGAGGTCCTAAATGAGGGTTCCCCGATGGAGAAGAGTCCTAGCCTGCAGACGGCCAGAGCGAAAGACCACTTGGGCCACCCTAAGTCTTAGAATTGCCAGTGTTCTGCTTCTGCACCAGCCCTGGACAGTGCTTAGAACTCCTGACTGGGTGTGGCCACTGGGGAGGGGCGTGTCTCTCCCTCACAGTGGGAACAGAGGTGCCCAGAGCTGTAGGGTCAGCTTGGGTTGTGTTCCCAGCTTGTCTGCCGTGGAGTGGTCTGGGCCTTTATTTCTTTATCTGTAGGTCAAGGTCACAGAGCAGCCCTTGGCACCAGGTGCTTGTGAAGTACGGATTGGCTGGTACGGGAAGCCTTTCACAGGCTGGTCCGTCACTAGCACCTAGCAAAGACATGGGGACCTGCCACTGTCCTTGTGACTGGGCCGCCCCAGGTGCTCCCTGCTCAGACTGGACACTTGCCACAGAGCATGGACCTGACCTTCCTGGACCACAAGAAAGACACGGTGACACCACAGTCAGCCAGGGCTATGCCCCTTAACAAAATATCTTTACTTCCCCATTGCTTGGAGAACTGGGAAGTCCAAGGCAATTCAGCATCTTCCTGGCCTCCAGTTGGTGGCTTCTCCTATGTCCTCATATGGCACCGGGCAGGAGCCTGATGTTTCTTCCTCTACAGACATAAGCATATCAGATAATGGTCTCACACTTTGGGCCTCATTTAACCTTAATTCTTTACTTTCAGAGTACCCCTTTTCCCAGTATAGTCACAATGGGAGTTGGGGTTCAACATTGGAATTTTGAGGAATCCAGTTCAGTCATTGTACCCTGTGTTTTTTTATTAGAATTCATGCTATTTTTTTTTAAAGATGGAGTTTCAATATGTAGCCCATGGTGGCCTCAAACTCAACCCTTCTGCTTCTGCCTTTGGAATGCTGGGGTTCTAGACAGTACCACTACACCTAGAAGAATCCGTTCTTTCTCGAACTTTGTATTGAAGCTGCCATCATTAGTCAGTTGCTTTCCAAAGTTTAGGTAACTGAATTGAGAACTTGGGTACCTTTGCAATTCTCAGTATTGGTGTCGGGTTGGCAGGGACCCTGTTAGGATGCTGATGCCTGTGAGCCCTACAGCACCCAGGAACAGTCTGTGTGGTACCTGGGGTGAGGGGACTCTAGAAGGGGAAGTCTTCTCTCAGGTCCTGACTGCCAAGGTGGATGGGCAGTATTCACTAGAGTGACAGACTTGTCACCAACACCCCACTGCTATTGTGACCTAGAGTTCCCAGGACTTAGCAGCCAGGATTGCTGTCTGGAAGAGATAGTCTTCTAGGAACAAAAGGTGCGTGTGCTTGGGCAGGCTGAAGAGAAAGGATGCTGGGGAGATCCCTGGCATTGGAAGTGTCCAAGCCAGACTTCTTAGGGGAGGACAGATCCTCAGGTGCTTCTGGGGTCACGGATGCCTTTCCAGCAAGATCTCTGACATTGTTCAGCAGTCACAAGCTGATGCACGGACAGGTGGGAGGCACAGCAGCCCTGGGCTGTAGTCCTCTGTAATTGGGCTCTCTCTGTGTCTCTGTCTCTCTCTGTCTCTGTCTCTCTCTCTCTCACACACACACGGGGTGGGGCGCTGGCTGCCTGCCCTCATTTCCCCCACTGTTGTGGGAAGGGAGGGGCCGACTGGTTAATTAAAGAGGCCTGGTACTCCTAATTGCCTCCCATCTGAGTCAGCCAGCCTTCAGCCTAATTGAGAGACTGACTTTCTAGCCATGGGAGGCTGCGCTAGTCTGCAGGATGACCATCTGAGGCCAGGATGGTTCTGTCACCAGTCTAAGGAAGCAGTCGGAGCTTTTCCTGATCTCCGCCAAATGGGTCTCACAGTGTGGGCCCAGGAGAGTCAGCCTGACACAGCCTAGATGCCATGCGCTGAGTCAGGGAAGCAGTCTGAGGTTAGCCTGCGTTTTTCTCCAGTCCCTGAGCAAAAGTGGCCCCAGCCCAGCATAGGGAAACACTGTAGGGCAGGGTATGGGCCGCACCCGATCCCTCCTGCCACAGGCTCCAGACTACTTTGCTCCAAGACACAAGGATCTGTGTCTTGCTGCAGAGACTGGCAGTAACCCCCCAGGCTGGGTAGAGGCTGTGCCATTTCCCCTGAGCCACAGACTCCATTCTGTTCAGGATGAAGGACTTGTGGCTGCTGAGCAAGGGAGGAACAGATGGCACTTCCTTGTCACCCTCCTGCCTGCCAGTAGCCTGGGCAGTCTAAGGAAGCAGAGTCCCTTCCTGCCCTCCCCATCACCAGGTACTTTCCACCGGCTGGTGGTAGCGCTGCCTGTAAAGTCTGCTGACTCTGAGCAGGGACTCATGTGCTCCTGTCAAGATTTAGGAGTCCTCCCTAGTTAGTCCTCAGAGAGCACCTCCTAAAGGAGTCAAAGAATTCAGGTGCTGGCTGCTCAAAGTGCAGACTGAGGACCAGAGGCACAGACATTCCCCCTGCATCCCCTCCGAGAGTGCAAACTCTCAGTCCCCTTATGTCCCCTGAGCCAGAATCCACTTTCCAGCAGATCGTTAAGCATGTCTTCAAGTGTTATACCACAGCGTGTGCCTGTTGGAATTCATCTCCCTTATGAAGGGACCGACCTTCCAAGGCGTCTATCTGACCATACTTGGTTGATGGATTCATCTGTGATGGACACTCGGGGGGTCCCACATTGTGAACAAGTGGCTGTGTATGTGGCTGTGCAGATCTGAGATCCCACTCCCAAGGCCCTGGGAGTACATACCCGACAGAGGCCTCGCTGAATCCCGCAGTAGTTCACATGGTTTTCTGAGAAGTCGCCATACTGCTCGGCACAGTGGCCGACGGAATGATTTGACCTCCCGCCACCCATGTGCGAGAGTTAGGAGGTGGCCAAGGTTTTTTGTTTTGTTTTAAGCAGGGAGTTGGGAGTGTGCTGAAAGTTCCTAGTGGCTCCCATCCTGGACTACCTTTCCAAGCCTGGTGTTAAACACCTCGGCCCCTGGTGAGGAAGGAGAGAAACATGACGGCGGCAGCCAGCCGCCTTGAGTGATGGCATATTCATCCTCGTTGCCTCGAGATTGGCCTCGCTGTGTCCTTTCTCCTCCTCGGCCTAATTCAATGCGGAAGACGCGTGTTTGTGCCTTATTACAAAGATGGATTCTTTCATTGAGCGGCTGATGTTTCCTAAATTCCCGGAAAAAGTCACTTAATTCCTCCGCCCTGAGGGGCCGCTCTGGCTGCTTGCCTGTCGCCAAGGCTGTTTGGCAGGAATTGACTTGGCTCCTGTTGTCAGGATCAGAGGATTGGACCAGACACCAAGCTACATCTTGGAACATCCACCTCGCCTGGGGTTGGCAAGCAGAACATCTCCATTAAGGGGCACTCGTCTTGCCTGGTGCCTGCAGCCAGGCTTTTCTTCCCCTAAATATAGGAACTGCCACTCAGTTCAGATCAGAGCTCATTCTATCCACCTTGTCCTGCCACCAGAACACGGCTGACCTTCTACTCAGGGTCATCTAGACAGAAGCAGGTGGGCTGTGGCCCACTGGGCCAGTTAATGCCCATAGCTCCATGGATGCCCGCATGTCAGTTCTGCAACTCTGGGCATTGTGCACATCTGACTTCCAGGGGAGAGGCGGGGATGCCAGGCCTGCCCGACCCTCCATCTCATATGGGTGAGGGAGAGCTGTAGGCGGGGTGAGAAAGGTGCCCAGCAGGGCCTGGCTAGAGCAGCCACGGCTCTGGAGAGGCACAGGGATGGTGGGTACTTGGTCTAGTTGGTGGTTTGGGTAACTGGGAGACTGAGATGAGAAGGGAGAAAGGCGACTGAGGTTGGAGGAAGAGAGGATGACAAGGGGCGGGAGGATGGCATCAGAAAACAGAGGGAGGGGCCAGGCTGAGGCATCTGCCTCAATAGAGCCACCCAGGGAAGCCCAGCAGTTCTGAGGTCTTTGAGAGAGGCCAAGTCCACACAAACCTCTCTGGGAGATTCGGGGGGATTGTGGTGCACTGGCAGAAACACCAGGATAGACACTCAGAAATAAGGAAGAACAATTATGAAACAAGTTCAAGTTATTGGGGGTTGGGGATGTGGCTCAGTTGCCAGAGTTCTTAACTAGTATGTCCAGCAGTACATAAAAGTTGTCATGGTGGCATACTCCTCCCAAGGTCAGCTATACTGCAAGTTCAAGGCCAGTCTGGGCTACATAAGACTCTCTCTCTCTCTCTCTCTCTCTCTCTCTCTCTCTCTCTCTCTCTCTCTCCTTCTCCCTCTCTCCCTCTCTCTCTCCCTCTCTCTGGCTTTTATAAAGTCAAGGAAATTTATTTCCTGAGGTCATGAGACAGGAAGTCAGCTCCTAGCCACTGTGGAGCTCTGGTGTGAAGGTCAGAGTGCTGACTACATGCTGGGTGGACCAGGAAGCTGGAGTCTGTGATCACAAAATGCTCGATTACCTTAGTGTTTCGCACAGTGGTGTGCCTGTCCCTGAGCCTGCTGGCTGCTGACCAGGCCTGCAGAAGCAGCCACACAAGGCCAGCCCACCAGGCTTTGCTGCAAGACCTCAGGGAGGGGGAAGAGCATCAACAATTTACGAGGAAGACCCTGTCTTTTTTAAAAAGCTTCCGGTGCCCCAGTGCCAGGCCCCCTTGCCCACTTTATCATCAGAGCCACCTTGGGAGTCAGGTGAAGAAAGGGACACGAGTGGAGGGTGAAGTTCTTCTCCAAGTAGGGTCTTAACGGCCTCACCTAGCGGACTGTGTCTGAGCACAGGTGTCTGCCATGCAAAGGTCAAGGCAAGAGAAGTAAGCAAGGGCACGTGGCCTGCCAGTTGACATTTCCATGACCTGATATCTCAAAGGATCCAATGTTGTAGTGTCAGCTTCTCTACACAGTAAGTGAGCTAGGACCAGTCGCTGGGCACCTGTCTTGTGTGGCTGTGTCACCCAGGTTGAGGTGGGGCAACATTGAGAAGGGACCACCTTGTGACCCCACAAATCTGTCCAGTGGGGCATGAGGAACAGAGGAATAAAAACAGAGACCATGCGCTGAGCCTTCTTCCCTGCCTAGCGCCTTCTCAGCACCTGGGAGCTGTCCTTGGCAGCAAGCAGGCTGCCCCTGGCTTGGCCACCAAGACCGAAAGGCAGACTCGTACCCTAGCTTGAGCTTTCAGACTAAGTCCCAACCCCACCAATGCCTGTACTCTGGCTTCAACTCTGTTTCCAAAACCTGTGACCCCTGCCACTTTCCTAGCCATATGCCAGCTAGTCTGGAGTCTGCTGTGGACAGGCTGCTGGACCTGGTCCTCCCGTACACCAGGGACCAAGAGCTGGTAATGCTACATCAGGGGTCCCTCTTGCTTTGGACGAGCCATGAGCTAGAGTGGATTTGACAAGAATTGAAAACAAATACAGAGAGAAGCTTGAGAGGGGAGAACACTATTGCTCCGGGCTTATCAGAGCACAGTCAGGCCTACATTGCATATTGTCCTTGACCGCAGTGGCAGAGCTGAGCAGTGATGGGACTTGCTTCCTGGTCCTCCCTTTCCTAGCCTAGAGCCCCTGGTGGCTCCAGAGGGTAAGAAGGGGGCTTGGAAATGTGGCCTAGTGGGAGACCCTGACTGCATTATCAGTACTGCAGAAAACAAAAGAGATGTGGAAAGGGAGGAGACTTCTCCCCTGGTTATGTCATTGGTGGGGCCTAGGCAAGCGGTGCAAGTCGGATAGTTGAGCCCCAGCAGCTTAAAGAATTGTGTTTTCCCGGATTCCGTATTATGCAGGGTGTGGGACGCAGGACCTCAAGCTTGCTAGACAAGCCCGCTGTCACTGAGCTACACTCCTGGCCCCTCTTCCTGGACTCTTACAAGATGATCAATACTACTGCCTACTAGTTAGAGCACTGGGTTCAGTTGCTTATATTCGCCTGTCTCCATTTCTCACCTGGAAATTGGGGGTAATAGAAGTTCCTGCCCCAGCCTGGGGTTATAGGGGTTGAATTGAGCCAGGCATGCAATCTGCTCTTTTTTTTTTTTTTTTTTTTTTTTTTGGTTTTTCGAGACAGGGTTTCTCTGTGGCTTTGGAGCCTGTCCTGGAACTAGCTCTTGTAGACCAGGCTGGTCTAGAACTCACAGAGATTCACCTGCCTCTGCCTCCCAAGTGCTGGGATTAAAGGCGTGCGCCACCGCCCGGCGTGATCTGCTCTTAGAGACAGTGTCTCGTGCACAGAAGCCACAGCTGGAGAATTGTAAAGCATTTGTAGGTAAAATATTAACCCAACCCAGACCCTGGGGGAGTTTCCCTTCCAAATGGTTGGCCTGGAACTTACTGTGTGGCTGAGGATGGCCTTGAGTTTCTAATCTTCCCACCTCCACCTCCCAAGCTATGGAATTACAGGCCTCCGCCTACCTCTACTCCAGTGCCTGTTTTCTTGATGGGACTAAACGTATTTCTCATTCTGTGATTCCCTTTGTTTATATTTCCACTTTGTACCACATCAGAATCACCCCCCCCACGCACACACACACCACAGGCAAAAAATAATCTGATTCTGTTTTTAGGAACTATGTAATAATTATAAGGGAATTTTACACCCTTTTCTGTAGCCACTCCTTCCCAGGCTACTCACAGCATGCTGGGGCCCAGACTGGAGTGTAATGAATAGATGAATAAACGCCCACCTTCTTTGCTGATGCTTTCTCTAGGGTTTCTCTGTAGCTTTGGAGCCTGTCCTGGAACTCGCTCTGTAGACCAGGCTGGCCTCGAACTCACAGAGATCCGTCTGCCTCTGCCTCCCGAGTGCTGGGATTAAATGCGTGTGCCACCACTGCCTAGCTGGATGCCCGCCTTCTTAGATGGCAGACATTTCCCATCCTGTTTCCTTAGTGTGCCTCTCTCCTGGGACCCACAGGCCTGCAGCTTGCCTCCTGCCTTCTGCCAACACATATATACCCATCTATGTCTGAAATCCAGGTGGCACAGTTCAAGTTTATTTCCAGAAGGCTCCTTGGTCCTTCTGTGGGGGTGGGTGGGAACCCCGTTGTCTAAGTCTATCTGCATCTACCCTCTTGCACCCACCACTACTAGGCTATATCTAATCACAGCTCTGTCCTTTCTGTGTGACCTTAGATGAAAAGCCACCCCCACACACACACATCATCATCCCTCTACTCCACTCTAGGACCTCTGTGACAGGAAAGGACCAGACCAGACAGGCTCTTTAGCAGATCCATCCTGTGAGCTCAGACCCACCCAGGTCCCATCCGCAGAGGGGGACCCGTGTGCGACAAGGGGCACCTGGGAGCGAAGCACACCCCCCACACCTCTGCGGCGCCTGAGCATTCTTCGGGGGCACTAAAGCCACTCTAGTGCATTTCCTAGCCGTCAGGAGGAACCCACATAGGTTGGTCTGGGCTCTGAGAGTCCCTCTGTCTCCTGATACTGCTGTGAAGTCCTGAGTCCCCCACAATCCACAACTATCACATAACGGGCAAAAGGCAGAGTTTAGAATGGAGACGCTCAGCTCAGTTTAGATGTTGCTGCCATAGCTTGTAATAAGGGAAGAGAGTAGAAGGCATGCAGGAGACCTCTGAAAGAGGGAGCCATGAGTGTTAGTGCCATGAGTGCTAGAACCTTGTAGATGGGGTTCCCCAAAGCCAGAAGCAACCACAACACCCATGGCGGATTATAGAGTAGGGAGTGGTACCCAACACTGACTCCCTAAGGCAGTGCCTCTCACAAAGCAGACCTGAGGCCTTGCCCTGGTTTGTCAAAATGATCTGGAGATGTCTGGACAACAGATAGACTTTGCCGAGGTCTGGTTTGAGTCATTCCGAGGCTTAGGCCCTCACCAAGTGGATAAGAGATCCTATAGCCCAAGGGTGGGAAGCAGAACCTGCCTGGCTCTGTGGGTCTCTCTGCTGGGTCACAGTAACACCCCGCTGCGCCCACCATCCAGTGGCCTCTGGCTGCTGTAGATGCAGCCCCTTCCTCCAGGTCTGGTGGGTAGAGCCGCATAAGGGCTTCAGCAGCAGGAAGAGCCACTGGCCAATCTATTTAGCAGCTCTTAGCGAGGTAATTCTGTGCATTCACTTGTCCTCTGTTGTGGTAAATAGCAGATAATGACGTTCCCAGTCCACAATGTGGCTCAGTGCCAGGCACTGCCCCTCTCTAGTTGCCTTGCCAGCTGCCACACTTCAGCGGCCTGCACTTCTTCCTTGCTCTCCCATCGCCCCTTATTTCTGGAGACTTCTCCCTACCGCTGTCAGCTGCTCACTGACCACAGCTCAGGGATGTTTAGCCAGTCCTTCTGCACCCTGTGGGTACCAGAGTAGCTCTGCGGATGGGGAGCCGAGAGTGGGGAAAGAACTGGTTCTCCTCCTCTAGGCTCCCTGTACCCCCGGCCTCAAAATCAGACTAGATCGGGTACATTTAGAATGGTATCGCTGGAGACCCTAGCCTCAAAATTAAAAAATCAAGGCCTGGGAACATAGCTCAATGGTAGATCACTTTCATCGCATGAAAGAGGCCCTCGGCTCCATCCCTGACCCCACCTAAAAACAAGACAAAGAATTAGGGCTTTATGAGACATTTGGGGGGTTCTCTAGCCCCTTTCCTTTAAAACTTTTTCCTCCCTTTTATCCACCTCCGATGAGAGGGGCATTTCTTCCCGGGGATGTAGATGGAGAATCTGAGGCTGAGCGGAGAAGCTGGGCTTTCCCTTCTGAGAAACCACATTCAAATTCGAATAGGAGTATAGTTGATCCTATAGAGCCCAGGGAAGGCCATGCTGCTGCAGTAGGGTGCCCTTCCTGGCTCCAGTCACCGGAAGGGGCTGTGCTGCTGCGGTAGGGTTCCAGACTCCAATCACCAGTTCTACTTCCCTGCTGGCCCTCTCCGCCTGCCCTCTACACCTTCCCCCCCCCCCTGAAGTGTTCAGTGGCTCCCCACTGCTTGCAGGACAAAGTCCAAATGCCCCCACATGGTGTCATGGCCTCCAGTTCCTTCCCTGGCAGCGGCATGTTGGTAATTGGCACTAATTCCACCCAGTGGGCCCTGTCTCCACCTGACCCTGATTGTCATTGCTTTCCGTGGAACTCTAGGCCTGCCACCTCCAGGGCCCCTAATTAGCCATTAGTGCCGTTGCCCCAAGATTGTTAGAAGCTCTGGGGTGTTTGTCTAGTCTTGCTGAATTTTTCACAGGAAAACAAACAGTTCCCAAAAAGGCACCCACCGGTCACGTCTGCAGAGCTGGAAAGAGCTAGAAGGGGAGGATTAGTGTAATCTTTGGAGACCAGAGGGGCCCTTGCTGTTCCTCTAGGGCAAGGTAGGGCTGACAACGAAGAGCTGCCATGCTGGGGGCCTGTGGACTGGGGACTTTGGCCAGGGGTCTATGCTGGCTTTGTTTTGGAGGGTGCTATGAATTTGTCATTTTGGCCCACATCCACACTCTTCACTCTGCCCTCTGTGGTCCAGCCATTTGGTCTAGCAGGCGTAGGGCTGCCCGACTGTGCTCTGGGTTCCACCTGCCCCCCCAGACCCTGGACCCAGCAGTAGTACCCCTTCCCCCTTTTACATTGTCCATCCTATCAGCTGCATCCCTGTTTCCTCGAGTCTGGGACACACACACACACACACACACACGCCAGCTCAAGTTCCCTTCCTGACCAGCTGTCGCTGGTGCCTAGTGGGCCTCTGGAAGGGAGGCTAAGCTGTGCCTTCTCCCATCCCACCTGCCATCAAGCCTTTCTGCTACCTCTTTCTGGTCCCCAGAGTGCCATTTCCCTACAGTCTGCCCGCAGCTGCCTCTTACTGTTTCCTTTCCCTCACATAAGCATTTGCTGAGCACCCACCCAGGCTTGATGTCTCTGTTGGGGAAAAAGGGTGATTCCCCAGATGTGTGGGGATCAGCTGGACAGCAGATTCTCTAGTTGGAAGGTCTCCAGTCAGGGCCTGCAGGTCAGGGCTGGGTTCTACAAGGCTGCACCCCACCTCAGATAGCTGCTGGTCGGAAGTCTGGCCTCTGGAGCGCCAGGCCAGCAGCCACATTCATCTCTTGGACTGATGCTGAGACAGCTCAGAGTTCAGGGAGATGTACTCCCTGGTTTGTTAGGAAGGACATTACAAAGCGTTCAGATGAAAAGGTTTCAGGAGGAGGGGTACAAAGCCTCTTTGTAGGAACTTCAGATGTTCCACCATCCAGAAGCCTAGACCCCCATCCTTCTGGTTTCTGTGGAGGCCGACACTCAGTGAATACATTGTTGGTCATGACACCTGATTCGATTTTCAGCTCTTTCCTCTGAGGCTGAGTTTGGTGTGGGGAACAGTCCCAAACCTCTAACCATGCCCTGTCTTTTTGGTGACCAGCCCATTTCTGAGCTGCCTTAGAAGTCGCCAGCCACCTCTTTAGCATATGAAAAGATTTTTTTTTTCTTTCATTTCCTTTTTTCTTAGTACATAGCCCAGACTGTGCTCTTGCTTCCAACCTCCCCAGTGCTGGGATTATGTGTGGGCGTGCCACCAGGCCCAATTTCAAAAGCTGCTCTTGGGCTACCGTGGTGGCTCAGTGGGTAAAAGTCTTTGCCGTACATGCCTGAAAACCTGAGGTTAGCTCCCCAGAACCCACACTGAATACCAGAAACAGTAATCCCAGGCACCTACCGTGAGCTAGGAGGTGCCTCTTGGGGAGAGATTGCCAGAGGGAGGCCTGAGTCTCCAGGACCTGAGGCCTTGGGTAGGGATCACTTTCCTTTTGTGGGCAATGTCTATCTGGGAAGTTTTTCTTCAACTTATCCACTTGTGTTCCCTGGCCCCCCAAGAACCAGTAACACCCAGCTCTGAGCCCAGAAGCATCCTGCTTAATGTACTAGAGCTCAGGTGAGAGGCAAGATTGTTTGCCCTTCCCTTCCTAACCCACGTGACCCTGACAAATATCCCAGCACCTGGACATCAATGCCATAACGTTGAGCTGGGTGTAACACAAAGCACAGTTTATGGAAGTGCCCACCCCACCCTCACCCCACCCCCTCTGCACTCACTTCTCCCAGTGCTGATCGAATCAAGGCTTTCATGTTATTACTCTGCCACTGAGTTGCACCCGCAACCCAAGCTCTTACTTTGGTATTACCCACCAGGGTCTCAGGGTCCCGATTTAGTTCTGCCCTCTCCTCCATGTGTGAACTTGGCTGAGCAGCCCAGCATCTGGGGCCTTCAGCTCCTCATTCGTGATATGTGATATTCAGATCATAGATCATGAAAGCCTCCCTGGCAGGATTGTTGTGAAAGTCACTAAGATTAAATTTGATAAAGATAATGTGTGCTGAGTGCTGAACGTGGCACCAGGCGTGGGCTACGTGCTCAATCAGTGGTGGCTATTATCATTGTTAGGAGTTGTAACTGTAAGTAACCACACGGCAGGGGGCAAGATTGATGTGAGCCTCTATCACCTGGGCCTTCCGCCCCCCCACACTGCCTCCAGGCCAGAAAGTCATTTGAATTGCATAGGTGAAACTGGGCGAGAAAGTGACTTGCCACTGCTGGTCCCCAAGGTGACTGGCCTAAGCCTTAGTCCTTTGGGGATTCAGACAGGGTATCTGTGCCTTAGTCTAAGGGCCTAGGCTGGCAAGTCGGGTGTAGAAACAAGAAGTGGCTTCCAGGAAGGCTTTACCTTAGCCAGGCTGGTTGGTTTTGGCAAAGGGAGGGGCCCAAGGGAGTCTAGGAAGCTTGTTTTCAGGATCCAGGGTGGCATGATCCTGTGCATATATGTGGTTTCCAGTGCTTGCTCACCCCTGGGGAGAGCCAGTGTCATCACATGCCCCCTCTTTATGCACACTGTGAGACTCGGGCATCTCCCCTTTGATTTTTGAAGCAAAGAGTCCCCCCACCAGCTCCTCACCAGGAACTCTTGAGTTCCTATTGCTTCTGGGAGGCTCTGGAGCACTGTTTAACTGTTCAAACCCCAAATAGGGTCCCTGTCAGTAAATATAGAACCCTTCCATATTCTTTCTTTATGCTGTTAAAATGGTATCAAACCTGCCCTGAATAGCACATACCCGTTCCCTTCCCCCTCACTGCGCACCTGTTCCCTGCCCCTCACTGCACCCCTCTTCCCTGCCCCCTCACTTCAACCTGTTCCCCGCCCCTCACTGCACATTCGTTCCCTCCCCCTCACTGCGCACCTGTTTTCTGCCCCCTCACTTCATCCCTCTTCCCTGCCCCCTCATGGCACACTCCTCTTCCCTGCCCCCTCACTGCACACCCGTTCCCCGCCCCTCACTGCACACCCGTTCCCTGCCCCCTCACTGCACACCCGTTCCCTGCCCCCTCACTGCACACCCGTTCCCTGCCCCCTCACGGCACACCCGTTCCCTGCCCCCTCACGGCACACTCTTCTTCCCTGCCCCCTCACGGCACACCCGTTCCCTCCCCCTCACGGCACACTCCTCTTCCCTGCCCCCTCACTGCACACCCGTTCCCTGCCCCTCACTGCACACCCGTTCCCTGCCCCCTCACTGCACACTCTTCTTTCCTGCATTCTCACTGCACACCCCTCTTCCCTGCCCCCACACTGCACACCCCTCTTCCCTGCCCCCTCACTGCACACCCCCGATTCTCTGACTCACCAAAAAGACAGAAACCCCAAATTCAATCTTTCAGTCTGAAATGGGATGAAGAGGTTTACTGGGTCCAGAAAGGGTTAAAAAGGGGGTGGGGGTGCTGGGCACTGTCCTTGGTACCCACCCTGCCCACATCAGTCAGGGCCTCAGGTTGTTAGAGAATCTCAATGTCATGGTCAGAGGCTCAACATAGAGTCACAAAGGCACAGAAACAAACAAAGCTGAATCTAGCCACGGTTTCTTTTTATGACTGTGTGAATGATAACCGAGAGCTGGTACTGTTGCCGTTTTTAACCCTCTCCTCTGCTGGGGACGCCATGGTGACTGTGAGTGGTAGGTAGAGGGAGGCAGACTTTGGAAGCCTAGTTCTAAAATCAGCAGGGGGGGGGGCAGGGGGCTGGCACAGGTCTGGGGGTTGCACATAGTCCCTACAGATGCAAGGGAGCCTGTCTGGCTGGTTCTCCTGGCTGAGAGGGGTTGCAACTGCAGGGTCCCCAGTGGAGCATCAGGGTAGGAAGCCCTTCTGTAGGGCTGCTTCAACTGCCTCCTAGCTTCTGTCTTAGTCCAGGCAGTGATGGCTGTGTCCCTTTGGGTCCTGTTTGTGACAGTATTTGAAGATGATCAGGATGAAGTCTGGAATCTTTAGCCTTGCCCACAGCCTGAGCTATGTCCTGGTGAGTGGGAAGGGCAAGGCTGGGCCCTCTGCCAGGTGAGGCTTGACCTTGTTTGTGTCTCTGGATGAGGAGTGGGGTTCTGGGAGCCAGCCCTGCCTTAATACTAGGTGGAGAAGGCAAAGTTGGGTCCTGTAGTAGGAAAAGTGCCCTGCCCCAAAAGGTCTGTCAGCCGCAACTAACTTCTATGTCTCAGACAGAACAAGGTTCACATTCTCGCTCCCCAAGGCTCGGTTATTCAGATTATCCTTTGTGCATAAGACAGGACCCCAAATCCCAGCTTCACAGAGACGCTATGAAAATTAAATGCAGCGCCCTCAGTGCCTGGCACAGTATAAGCGCCACATGAAGTGTTTAAATATTTATAACACGTACATCAATATCTGAACTGTATGTGTTAAGCTGCCTGGCAGTGGAACCTGGGGTCTTAGCACTGAATCTATGGCAACAAGACTGTTCTCAGCTCCTCCGCCTAACAAGATTGGTGGTGCAGCTGCAGGCCCCGCTGGTAACGACGTGAGGGTCGAGCAAGGCTAGGCCTGCAATCAGTGGGGTTGGGGACCCAGTGATACCACCTGGCCTGGTTCTTCATTTGACCCAGCTGACCAGTAAGCCAGCCTCCCACGCTGTGTGCCGTCAGCTTCACCCTGGCCTGCAGAAGTCCAGATCTGATGACATAAAGGACAAGTTTTTTCCCAAAGTGTTCAACATAGGCTTTTTTGAGACTTCTCTGTGTAGCCCTGGCTGGCCTGGAACTCACTCTGTAGACCAGGCTGGCCTCGAACTCAAAGATCCACCTGCTTCTGTCTCCCAGGTGCTGAGATTAAAGGTGTTCGCCACCCCTGCCTGACTAGCATAGACTTCTTTTAGGAACTCTGGACTTAGGGATGGCACTCAGTGACAGAGCACTTACTGCTGCAGCATGCATGAGGTCCTGGGCTCCATCCACAGCCCAGAAGGAAGGGAGAGAGGAAGGAAGGAAGAACAGAAAGGAATTCTATCTTGGTGCTGGGGATTGAACTTGGGGCATCACACATTCTAGGCAAGTGTTCGGCCACTTAGCTGTAGCCCAAGCCCTATTGTTTATGTATTTAAAATAGCTTCTGAGGGCCAGTAGAATGGCTCAGTAGATACAGGCACTTGCCACCATGCCTGATGACCCAAGTTTGAGTCAAAGCACCCAAATGGTAGAAGGAAAGTAGTGACTCCCACAAGTTGTCTTCTGGCCTTCTCACGTGTGCTGTGTGGCTCACATGCACATGTACTCACGCGGGCGGTTTACATTTTGACTGATACCTTCCCAGCAGTCTCCTGTGTGTAGACAGACTTCTGAATGCATTACGCACACATACATAGTCATACGGCAGCGTGCCTACACCAGACAATGCCGTATGTTTACGAGCTATTTTTAACTTATTGTGCGAATCCCCCGTTTCATTACCTGTGCAGCATTGTCGGTATTTTTGTCACCTGTTCTGGTTACATCGTCATCATTTTCATTGCTGGCACGGCTTCCCCAAGTACAATATGATTTAGTCGTCTTTTGTGGCCTTGCTTTCAAGCATCAGGCACAGCATACGGGATAAGTGGTACACTCGGAGGCCCGTACTTCATGTGACCTGTCCACGTGCTGAGACCGCATGGGGCGGCCACTGTTTCTCCCTGCTTCCTTGGGGTGTATGGGCAGTGTCACCTGCAGTGTGTCACCCGCAGCGTATCACCGGCAGCGTAACGCCTACGTAGAAACAGTCCCATTCATCAGCTTCAGTGCACTGGATCTTTTGAGAAATGACTGACCCATTTTTTTTGTAGCATTGTGTATTTGGGTGGTGCTCATATATGTGGGGGTGCACTTGTACCATGGAATGTGTGTGGAGGTCAGGTTCTCTCTTTCCACTGTGTGGGTTCTGGGAGTACAGAATCAGGCCGTCAGGTTTAGTACCGATGCCTTTACCTACCCAGCCACTGTAGCAGTAGGATCCAAGGAGATTTTCCTTATTTATAGACCCCCCCATTTGAAAAAGTACCACCGTGTCATTTGTTCTCAGAGTGTCTAAAACAGCACCTTTATACGCAATATTAATCTATACTGAGGCACCAAATACTTTTCAATGAACTGTTCTAAATGGCTTGTCCCTGTAGTTCCAGCTGCTCATGAGGCCGACATAGGAAGGATTTGGATACACCTTGGGCAACCAAATAAGACCTCATGTCTAAAAAATAAAACAAATACGTACTTGCTAGGTGCCGTTACCATCATTTCAACAGCAGGGTTTAGGTTGCTCAGACCTCCTGGTGTGTATAGTCTCGGAGATAACCTCACCTCTTGGGAGGTGACCTCACCTCTTGGGCTGATGAAGCACCATGAACATGAGTTTCTATGGTGACAGTCCTTAGAACACCCAGGCCCTTCCAGGTGTGTGTGGCCATTTGCCCCATTCTAAATGGCTCCAGACAGCTGTCCCGAAGATGGAGGGCCTGCCGTTGGGGCAGTTTCTTTCCTTCCAGTCCACTCTAGCTCCTCACTCCAGGCAGCTGGCTGAGCACCCTGCATAGTGTAGTGGGGTTGGTGCGTCAGGATGCCAGTGAGAACCCACAGGGACCTAGGCAGAGGCATCTGGGCTTTGGTCTTCCCGTCTTTGAAAGCGTTTTAATTTTTTTGTTTTTTTGTTTTTTTTTTTTGAGAAAGGGTCTCATGTAGCCTGAGTTGTCTTAGCATGTAGTTGAGGATGGCCCTGGACTCCCAGTCCTCCTGCCTCTGCCTCCCAAGGGCTGGAGTTACAGCAATGTTCCACCACCCCTGGTTTGTGCAGTGCTGGGGATGGAATTCAAGGCTCCTGGGCAATGGACAAGCACTCTGCCAGCTGGGTTCCATGTCTGTCCCTTGAAGGCCTTTTGTCAGGCTTCCTGGCTCTTGGATGTGGTCTGGGAGGGGGACATGTGGCACTGGTTTCCTGGACATAACTGAAGTATTAAGAGAACATTCTTGCGGGACACAAGATCCAGCCTCAGAACAGATATACACATAGGTAGCCTACGGGATGCACCATGGGAGTGCTCTTGTGAGGTAAGATGGGTATCCCTGCTGCCTACCCTGGCAAAGGATGCTCCATGTCACTTCTTCTGAGGCCTGCCCTCCTGGATTCATGTTTCTCCCTTCAGAACAAACCCCTCCTCACAGCCCACGGTGCCAATTCCTCTGGGGACCCCACACTATCTGTGCCTTTCCCAGCGTCCCACTCATCAACACCTGTAGGGCATGAACCTTGTGCGTGGACCTGGCTCATGGTGCCAAATGTGTGTTTCTGTGTCTTGCCTCCCAGAGCTTCGGCATATTCCAAGGGAGACCATACCTCACCTTGTGGGTGGCAGTACTAAAGGGAGCTCCCGTGTGTTCCCTTGAGGATTCCGTAGATAGTTGTGGTGGCACTGGGAACCATAAAGCAGGCAACCATATTCATGGCCTGTGCCCTGTCTGACAGGGGTGTCTGGTGGGGGCAGTGGCAGTATCGCATCACACAGAGCAGAGGACAAACATAACCCTGACAGAGGGGAGGAAGAGGCAAGGGCCCGCAGTGGGGTTTCTCCTGGGTAAAGGCGGCAGAGCAAACCTGCCTTGAAGAAGTGGTGCTTCTGCTCGAGTCTGAAGGACATGCCGGTTAGTGAGGAAGACCACGTGGTCACATGCATTCCAGCCAAGGCCCAGCACTTAGTAAGATCCTGGGGCAGAGGCAGAGCAAGGACTAGACACTGAAGGAAAGCCAGTGCGGCCCAAGTGCAGAGCGGAGAGAGCAAGGCTGTAAACAGGAGGCAGATAAGAAGAGAGACCAGCGAGGGAGGGGGTCCATCCCGAGCACCCCTCAGCATGCAAAGGGGTTGTGGTCTTCACTCAAATGCAATGGGAAACCTTTGAAGGCCCCCTAGGTTGGCAGGGGTGGGAGAGATGACATCTTGCAGAGATCCGTCAGCTGCATGCTGTGAACTAATTGGGGGCCTAGCTGGTATGGGGGACACTGCTGTGGGGCCCATGGTGTAGGCAAGGCATGGTAGTAACAGTGTGGCTGCCGGGCGGTGGTGGCGCACGCCTTTAATCCCAGCACTTGGGAGGCAGAGGCAGGCGGATCTCTGTGAGTTCGAGACCAGCCTGGTCTACAAGAGCTAGTTCCAGGACAGGCTCCAAAACCACAGAGAAACCCTGTCTCGAAAAACCAAAAAAAAAAAAAAAACGTGTGGTTCACACAGAGGTGATAGAGGGGAAGTTTATAGCTCAAACACCTTTGGGTAATAACCCTGGGGAGGGGATCATTGAGTGGGGGCGGAGATAGGAGAAGGGTGCCTGCTGAGTTGGGGCCATACTAAATGTATCATTCATTGAGAAAGGTGTGCTGGATGCCATGCGCGGTGCTAAGAACCTTCCTTGGTCTTCACAATGGGGCACAGGTTGTCTCTTACCACTGACGTAGGGGGAGAAAAAATAGAGGTTAGAAGTGCAAAGTCCAAGGCTGCCTCCAAAGGGGACCATCTGTTTCTGGCATGCCCAAAGCCTGTGTCCTATTGACTGTCCCCAAGCTGGCCCCTTCCCTGTGCTCTAGGGGCTGGAACACACATCTGAGAAGAGTGACACACAGGGCACATCGTCTGAAGGCTTAGACTGTTGTTGCCTCTGATCTGAGTCAGGTGTAATTTCCTGAGCCCAGATGGATTGCAGGCTGCAGAATGCGTGAGGCAGCCAGGCCCCCAGAAGCCAGTGCTCCACCGTAGATGGCAATCCTGCTCCTGGGAAGCCCATCTGGGCAGAAAGCCAGTGGCTTCCCCCAGGCCCAGGCTCCCCTTGCCAGTTGGAGAGGCTGCCTTACTCTTTCTTACACATTTTTCTTCGTTCATTCTTTTTGAATACTGACTGCTTAATTTTCTGTATTGGAATCTGAAAACAAAGACCAAACTCATAAAAGGAAATGGAAATTATTCGTTATTTCCCTCTTGATCTGAGATTTAATAGAGCAGCAATTCTATTTGACATGAAGCATGTTATCTTTTGGTAGCCCTAATCTCTAAGGAATACTGTACACCCCTGCCAGTCAGGCATGCTTCAGACATGTGAATTTACCTGGGACTCATTGTGGCTTCCATCAGTGGCGCTAAAATAGGGTGTGTACACATGGGTAGGTGTGTCCCATCCTGCCACCTCTCTGATTCCCCTAGAGAAAACTCTAAAAGGCAAAAGGTAGAGGAGACAAACTCCAAGAAACCGCCCCCCCTCCTCCCTTTCTGCCTGAAGTAGGCACCTAGCTACCCTCAGTCCTTCTTGGCACCTAGAGAGCAGGCAGCGTTGAGTTCTCTGCTGGAGAAAGTGGGGCGTGCATACCCCAGTATGGATGGGCTACCTGCCCCTCTTCTCCTCTTCCTTCACCTGACCAGAGCTCACCCTACTGTCTTCAGTCCATGGGGTGACTGCATGCCACTTCTGTCTGCAGACTCTGTGTCCCGGGTCTGTGGGTGGAGGATGGGACAGTTTTTGTGAGCTTTTCTTCTTATTTTCTTCCCTGGACCTACAGCATGGATGTACCATCTATCAGACGGTTTAACAAGACATGTGCACCCTGTCTTTCAAAACCCTGCTTACAAGCCAATGAGAGGGTTCGGCCAATAAAGGCTCTTACTGTCAAGCCTGCTGCCTTTGAGTTCAATCCCTGGAGCTCACATGTAGAAGGAAAGAACTCATTGCCTCTCCAAGTTGTCCTCTGACCCCCTACACACGATAAGTGTTAAACTTTAAAAACATATATCCCACTTAACTGCCCCCCCATCTCCAAGCAGGAGTCACCCTGCCCAGCACTTTGACAGGTACATGGCCCTGCCTGTCCACGTGTGTTATCCAACCTACGCTGGCATCCCATACACACTGGGCATATGGATGGGCAGGTTTTGCTAGGCAAATATTCTATCACTGAGCCAATTCCCTGGTCCCTAGTTTCACTTTAAGTGATCATCCATGGCTGCTAGACACTATACCAAACCATGCAGGGCTTTAGGAGAATCACGCAGGCTTTTAGAACAGGGTGCAACAGATGCCACTAATAAAGACGGTGCTGGGCACTGAGTGCTGCTTTTGTAGCAGCTGCGTTTCACATGAATCTCCACTAATTCTCCAAGCGATGGTGAGCTCGTCATAGACATGAAAACATCTAAGACTTGGACTGGCTTGGGCAGCCTACTCAAGAGTCCACCCAAGGGCTCACCCCATCTTGTCCCAATCAAAACCTTTGCCCCAGCATCATGAGCCACTGACTCTGCAGGAACCAGGAGCAGGGTTACAGGATCATCAAATTGGTGACTGAGTGCTGAGTGACATAGACTCCAAGTAATACCAAGGATTTCCAACATGTAATAGCAGAGAAAGACCCAGTCCTGGCTGGAGGCCACTGTGGACTGAATATTTGTGTCCCCTCAACCTGTATTCTGATGCCCTCACCCATGGGACACTTGGAGGTGACGTCTTTGGGAAGCGCTAGACATACAGGCAGTCACAGGATTGAGCCCATGTGGTGGGGCTGGGGACTTCATAAGAGGATAAAGAGACCAGCGCTCTGTCGTCTATCTTTTGGGAATACTCTAGAAGGCTGCTACCCATCTCCCTTGCCACTGTGGAAGAAGCTTCTGTGACTTGAGCCAGGAGCCATGGTACAATCATATCAAACTGAGCTGCTGTAGACAGGGCCTGCGGCTGCACTGTTCTCTCCTAGGGACTTGCAGGAAACCAGTGGAGGTGGCTAGGCTGAGAGAGAACAAAGAACAGAATCAGACTGGCCAAGAACCAGCCAGGGGGGCATGTGTGAGTGTGTCCCGGCTACACCCCCATCCCCTGTGAACCCCAGGTCTCAGAATCAGTCTGTGCTGTGTCTCGAGCCAGCTAGTTAGGACGTCCCCAGGTCCTTGCTGGAACAGAGCCAGCCCTCAATTGCTGTGGGTAGCAGGCAGACCCTGGGGGAAGGGCTTGATTGCTCTGGTTGTTGACGCTGGCTCACAGTCTGCAGGATCTCAGCCTCCGTTTCTCCATCTTACCAGGGATCCCATCACATATCTCCTCCACACTTTGTGGCCAGGGTCTCTGTACCTGGCACGCATAATTGCTCCATAAATGGTAGTCATTGGTATTTTAATCAGGCCTGATTTTCAACAGCTGTGGGAGGGCAGAGCGCTCTGTATTACAGGGTGAACTATAAGGCAAGCCACAGCAACCTCTGGCCCCTCTGAGACCTAGCCCTGAGATGGTGGTCTAGCACCGTGGTTCTCAACCTATGGGTCACCACCCCTCTGGAGGTTGAATGACCCTTTCATAGGACCGCCTAAGACCAGCAGAAAATACAGTTTATATAACAATTCATAACAGTAGCAAAATTATAGTTATAAACTAGCAGTGAAAATAATTTTATGGCCGGGGGGCACCATAACATGAGGAACTGTATTAAAGGGTCGCAGTATTAGGAAGTTCAAGAACCATTGGTCTAGGAGATGAGCTGCCAATCCCAGGAGAGGCTTACTGTCCCCAGCCTGCAAAGATCCCAAAGCCAGGGCCGGCACTTAAGCAGCTGCCTCTCCCATTAGACCCTGGGAGCTGAGGGCACCCCTAGGGCACAGTCTGCAGAGACCCTGCCTTGATTTGCTTGACCATAATGCTGCAGACTCAGTACCTTCCTGAGAGCCGGGAAGGAAGCCCTGTGCTGCCTGGGACCTGAGAGGGGGCTTCCTGTTAGCTCAGAAAGACTTGACCTGAGAGCACATTCCACTTTGTTTAGAAACCCAGAGAAGTGATATCGGATGGTGGCCAATCCAGGCCCCCACGAATGTGTCATAGCTTCCCTCCCGAGTATGCTGGCTCCTGCCACTCCTGCCAAGCTCAGACTCAGCCACCCAGTCAGGCTGGTGACACATGCCTAGAGAAGCCAAGCTGGTGACATTTCCCTCTCCGTGGAGAGATATGTCTCTTGCTCAGTTGGCAGCCTGCAGAAAAGGCCAAACAACAGATCTGTCCTTCCCTCAGTGGAAGCCCCCACCCTGTAGGGACAGGAGCCTCTGTACCCCCCCCCCACACACACACACATGAAGAAAAAATAGCCATTGCTGAATCACACACCCCTGGTAGGCTGGGAAGCAACCTCAGCCCCAACAAATCCACCTCTGCCACCCAGTGTTTATCCTGGCCTTCCCCACCATTGCTTGTTGCTGTGTCTCTCGGGAAAGCAAAGTGTGTGTTTAGATGTTAGGACTTAAACAACTCAGTAGAAGAAAAAACACTGGAGCCTGTGGTCTGGCTATTTATGTCAGGAGGGAGGAATGGGAGGGCTCCGGAATCATTGCCCTCCTCCAAGTTCTCCTTTGCCACACACCTTGGACAGGGGTTTCCACACCCTCAGTTCCACACCTGCGCAGTGAGCTTACCACCTTACTGATGAGGTCCTGGAACCCTCACACGAGAAACGTGGCACCAAACACGTGTGCTTAGGCTGTCGCTCATATTTCCCACCACGGCTCCTAACCTGTCAGGCCCACGTGGGAGTCTCTGGCCTGCTCCTAAGCGAGTGTGTACTTTCTTTGGGAGAGGACCGTATTTCCCACCCACATCTGCAGGTAGCCACAGTCCGCTGTAGGAAAACAGCGTCTCCTCCTGCCTTGTTTGCCTGGATCCTTCCCAGGTATTAGGCATTTGGGTGATTTCCAGTTCTTTGCTGCTAAACGCTCTGGCACTGTGGGGATCTGCTAGCTGGTTTTGAGGTGGTCCTCTCACAGAGCAGAATCATGGGATGCGCAGTCTGCAGCCTGGAGATCCATCCGTGAGACAGCTACAGTACAAAGGCATCCAAAGCTTCCTCGATTGGCTTTGGGGAGCCCTGCCCTTAACTCAAAGCAAGCTGTCCTCTTAGAAGATGCCAGAGCATCCCTTGGAGACCACTGCCCTGGCCCCGTAGTCCAGGCGGAAGCGGCCAGAATATTGACACATATGTGTCCTTTCTCTTGTAGAAAGTCTGCACCAAATGCGGGATCGAGGCCTCCCCCTCCCCTGGCCAGAAGCGGCCCCTGTGGCTGTGTAAGATCTGCAGTGAGCAAAGAGAGGTAGGGATTCTGAAGTGGGCGGGGCTTGGGTGGGGCAGGGGCCACTGCATTGAGGTGCTGGCAGGAACTTCTCCAGAGGGAAGGTCCCAAGGAGGACTGCCCAGGATGACCTCACTCGTGGAGAGGTACGAGTCGGCCCGGTTCTTGGGCTTTGGGGCCTGTGGTTTCCATGGGTAGCCTCCCTGTGAGCCTGTGTACATGTGACAGAATGCGATGGATGTCCTCTGAGTATGTGACACCCCACTGAACTACTGACATCTGTCCATTCGTTTCTCCTTTCACATCCCCTGTGGTGGGTGTCATTTTCCCCCTTCCGGTGGGGAAACACCGGAGGCCAGATGGCCTGTGCAGATGGAGCTTGTGGTAGGGGGATGGGTGAGCAATTGAGGGCAGCCCCAGCCCGCCATGATGCTGCCATCCACAGTCATTTCTGGTGCCAGTGTTCTGTGGGTGGAGCTTGACTCCTTTCTGGGGAAGTAAATCATGCTGGGGGCTGTGATAAGGCCCCCGAGGGGATGGGGCCTGGAAATGTCTCTCCTTCCCCCAAACGTGGGTTTTCCTGTCTGTCCAAGGTCAGGATGGAACCTGAGCAGGCCAAGGCAGGCAGCTTCCGGGGAGGCAAGTTTTGGCCTTTCAGTTATTTTGCTTGGCACTTTTTACCTGAGTTTATAAAATGCCTTCTGTTTTGGAAAATTCTGCTGTCCTCAGATATCTCTGTGCTGTCATTCCATCCTCCTCTTGGGCATCTTAAGTTTTAGCCCCCCTCCTTCCCCAGTCCATCCTCTGCACTTCTAGATTCTTGAGCAATTCCTTTCACTGAGTCCTTGACTCTGTGGGGCAGAGCCAGGCATCCCGGGTGTGGGGTGAGCATGGAGGCATGCATGCCCCAGCCCTGCTGTGTGCATTTGCCCCTCTCCTCCAGGCATGCTTTCTCTCACATGCTCCTGTTTTGGGACTGGGTCCTACGGTTTGCACCCCTCTCTCCCGGGTGAGAAACCCTCTCTCTAGCCTCATTTTTAGTGACTTGGCTGTGGTCCCTCACCTCCTGTAGGAGGCTTTAAGTTCTCATATCGAACAGGACCAACTTCCCAGCTGTCTCCACCCACTGGGCTCCATGGGTAGCGCATTTGGATACTCAAAATAGTAAGCAGCTAGGCACAGCGGCACACATCCGTAATCCTAAGCTCTCAGGAGGAGGCAGGAGGATCATAAGTTGGAGGCTAGCCTAGAGACTATCTAGACAAGATCATATGTATAATTTTTTTTAAAAAAAGGAGTAAGTAGTTGAGCCTCTGGTCTACTGAGGTATACATCTTGGTTTTAAGCACAAACAAGCTTCCATGTTGCTTTTAAATATCTCTACCTGTTGTTGCTGGGCATCTAGAAGACAAAGGTGCAGGGCGTTGGTGTGTGAACTGGCATTTAGACCTCCCTGGAGGTCCCTTCTCCCCAAATGGTGATGATCATGGCCCTTCATGGAATGGCTGGGTAGGGGCAGGTGTTTGCAAGCTTAGGAAGTGTACCTACTGACTGTCTCACACTCCAGAAGTGTTAGAAGCTGCTCCTTCCTCAAAGTCAGAGCCCCCTCTTTGAGCCAAAGTCTCTCTGGTCTTCAAGGGACCCCTTTTAAAACACAGATAAGATCCCAGCACTCAGGAGGCAGAGGCAGGTGGATCTCTGTGAATTCGAGGCCAACCTGGTCTACAAAGTGAGTTCCAGGACAGCCAGAGCAAATAGTGAGAGAGAGAAAGAGACAGAGACACACACACACACAGAGAGAGAGAGAGAGAGAGAGAGAGAGAGAGAGAGAGAGAGAGAGAGAGAGAGAAGAGGAGATACGTAAGGAAGAAATTTCTCTAAATGGCGTCTTCACGAAGGATGCTTCTGGGTAAAATAATGGTCACAGATGAGCTGAGATATTGGAAGTCAAGTTACCACAAGGGAAACCAAGTGAATGGGAGGAAAGGAAGATTCCACAGCTGATCAGCTCATCACAAGTTAACTACACACGCCTTAAGAGTCCTGAGCTCCCCGACAGACAGAGGGACATAGGGAGGGCCTCTTAGCCCATCCTAACCTCTAGGATGCCCCAGACCCAGAAAAGTCTAGAATAGCTGCAGATGAATTTTCTTCTCTTTCCTAAGGCAAGGAACGCGAGGCTGTGCTGTATGCTATCAACTTGTCCTTGAATTTTAGGAGCCGATAAAGCTTAGCAAGATGGACAAGGTCCCTCTCTGCGGCTCCAGGCAGCATTGGCTCAGACACTCACTGCGGGTGAACAGGGTCATAGACGGGGTTGTGAACACGCTGGTTTATCATCTGTGGGTTCTATGCCCACATACTGGAGTCTGCTGTCTGCCATGGCAGGGAGTGGGGGCAGGGCAATGGGTCTCCAGATGCCTTTTTTCTCTTCAAGAAATATCTAATCATAACAAGGAGAGAGTTAGAGAGAAAGGACATTTAAACTGCTGTGTTCTAAGCCCTGAGTGGAGCTGCTTTGGAGACTGTGATGGGAATTTGGAGTTCTGTCCAGCATTGGAAGGCAGATCGTGACAGAAGAACTTGGGTTGCTGATGGACTGTCTTGTGCCACTCTGCCCGGGCAATCTTATCTCCCTCTCCTCCCAGCTAGCTTCCATCAGCCCTTGCTGTAATTGCAAGTCATTTCTCTTGAGTGGGCCGAATGCTGGCTGAATGTCCTAGGGCGGGCAGCTTGGCGTTCCTGTCTATCTAATGCACGTGTAGCGGCAATGTGCATCTCCGCCTGTCAGGTTTGGAGTTTGCCACCTCATGCATTCATTCACTTGGGCACTTGGTGCATGTTTATCGAGCATCTTCTGGGTGCCAGGCATGACAGCTCTTATGAGAGTGAGAGAGAAGCCACAAACACGGGAAGGTTCGTCCTGTAACTTCGCAGTTGGTGATAATCCGATCCAGGGAAGTGGGCAAGAGGTAGTGGGAACAATGACCCCTATCCTTCACAGGGGCCGGGGCGGGAACCCCTGAGAACATGACCTTTGCGCAAAGATCTGAGGTATACTCGGTGGCTGTGGAGGGGAAGCATGGTAGAGCACAGGGGAGGGGAAGTGTGTGCAAAGGCCCTGAGGTGGGTGTGCATGAGCGGGGTGACCAGGGTGAAAGGGGCAGGGTCAAGGTTGAGGAGAGGTTAAAGATGCAGAGGGAGGTCAGACTGTGGTAGTTGTATGCTCCATTGAGAGACTCAGGCTGCTCTAGTCAGGAAAATGGTGGGTTTTGGAGGATCTTGAGTATCGGAGTAACATGTCCTAAGCTCATGTTCTGGCTGTTGTGTGACATAAATTGTAGGTTACAGTCGCAGCATGCTTTGTTCTCCATGTTTAATATTGCTCAGGGTGCCCAAGTTATCTCTTGGTAGCCTTGCAAGTGTTCATACACACACACATACACACATACATATACACAGACATGTACACGCATATGTACATACATGCATGCACAGGCATGCACACATGCACATAGAGAGATGGAGGGCGTGCACTAGCTATGTTGGTGGGATGCACCTGTGAGCCCAGCACTTGAGAAGTAGAGGCAGGGGGATCAGAATTCAAGGCAAGGCTTTATGAAGCCCTGTCTTAAAACAAAACAAAACAAAAAAGGTATATTTTACTGTTTTTTATAACAGTTAATGTGGATAATTGAGGAATGGTGACAATACATAGAAACGTATAAAGACGTACACACAAAAGCATATTCTGAGTCTCTGGAAGCAACCACTATAAATATTTCAGCATATTACTTCCAACCTCTTTGCTGGTTTACCCCCTCTAGTTTGTCAAAACTGTTTTAAATTAACGTTCTATTTTAAGTTATTTCACATGTAATCAAAAACTCTGGAGATGGAGTCTCAATGATGTTCTGTCTCAAACAGCTGGCCCTCTAGTTCAGGACGTGTGAGCTATGTTTTGTGACAGTATCTCATGTAGCCCAGGCTAGCTTCATATTTCCTATGCGGCTAGGATTAAGAACTTTCTGGAACTCCTGATTCTCCTGCCTCTACCATTTAAATGGTTTCCAGTTCTTCTCTAACTAGTAACTATGTGTCGTTCTTTGATGACATGCCCTTGCAAGCTGGGACAGAACTCCCACCCTGGTGCATGGGAAGCCAGCAGTCGGCTGCCACCCCCACTCCCCTCCCAGCCCCTGCAGTGTAGATTATAGCTCACAATAGATTCCTAGGCCCAGAGGACAAGAGAGCTCCACACAGCTGGGACATGGCTATCCAAAAGAGACGATGGAAGAGAAAAGACAGAAGCCACACTGAATAAGCAGGAAAAAGTACAGGCAGGGTGGAAAAGGAACTAAATGAAAAGTATTATTAAGGTATTATTGGTCTATGAAGTTCAAGTGACTGCTAGCCATTCCTACAGCAGGGAAGCTGGCGGTCACCAGAGGTGGTCACAGTGGTTGCCTTGTCCGTTGTATATAGATTTTTTTTTTATTTCCTGGTTGGTACTTCTAAGCCTCTTGCCAACTATCTCCTGTTTAAACTGTCACTTGAGATTCTCCTGCCTCAGCCTCCCAAGCCCTGGGATTTCACGTGTAACCTGACTGCATCCCAGCCGTCCTCACGGGTCTCCAAGCCCCCTGCACCCTGACAAGCTACTTTCCTTGCTGAGGAGTGCAAGATTTAAGGAAACAAACTGGGCCCCGGTGGACTTAAGAGCACATTGAATGCGCTCAGGGAGGGAGGGAGAGACTTGATACACTCCAAGCATGTGACGAAGACTGGCAAGCTGAGGAGGACCAGGCTGTGCCATGCAGAGGAAGAGGAAGTGGGATGGGAATCGGTGCGTGGCGTGCAGCGTTCTCCCAGGGGATGGTAGGCACTCAGGAGAAGGCTGCAGCAGGCTGAGCTTGCTTTCTGATTTAATAACCAGTTGAAACTTTATTGTATTTGACAGTTAATATTTTTACTGGCAGCACTGGGTAGGGGGTTGCTCAGTGGGTAAAGTGCTTGCTGCACAAGCCTGAGGACCTGAGTTCAAATCCCCAGCATGCATGTAAAATGTTGGGCGTGTTGCCTGGCTGAATCCCAGTGTTGGAGGACAGGGATAAAAAGATTCCTAGAGCTCACGGGTCAGTTGGCCCAGTCCGTCAGTGAGCTCCAGGCTTGCGGAGAGACCCTGTTTCAAAACATAAGGAAGAGAGTGATAGAGGAAGGCCCTGATGTTGACCCCTGACGTCCTGCGTACAGAACCACATACACACACACTTTTGTGTGGATAAGCCTAGAACAAGCATACAGTATTTAGACATTTGATCCAGGAAAGCTTTTCAGTTATATTTTTGATTATTGCTTTATGCCCACCACTTCCTCAAGTCGCTGTCAGCTGCTTTCCTGTTTCCCTCCAGCCCGGAAAACCTTAAAGCTTTCCACCCACAACACTGATTTCTTTGTTTTTTTAAAATGTCTGATTTAAATACTTTGCTAGATTTTACGTTGATGTGTGTGTGTGTGTGTGTGTGTGTGTGTGTGTGTGTGAACAATCAAAATAGGAAAGAGCCTTGAGGGCTAAGGATGTAGCTTAAGTGGTTGACAGTAACAGCACGTGCAAGATCCTGGGCACAGTGCCCACACTGCAAACAAATTATATACATACATGCGTATGTACATACATGCAAACAAAAATAAACACATTGGGGCTGGAAAGATGGCTCCGCGGTTAAGATCATGCATGGGCTGCTCTTGTAGATGACCCAGGTTCAGCTTCTAGCACCCAGGACAGGCAGTTCAGGACCGCTCGTAATTCCAGCTCCTGAGGACTTGTAACATCTCTAGCATTTGTAGGTACTTGAGCTGTGTGCATATACCCATACTCGCACACATAGTTCAAGAGAAAAAAATAAGTCTTTAAAAAATAAGAGAATCTTGACATCTCCTTATGGAGGATGGCCACAGCGGCATTCATCCATACTTCTAACCACTCAGGAGGCTGAAGGAGGAGGATCGCTTAAGTTCAGAAGCTAAAGCCTTTTTTGAACAGCATAGCAAGACTCGATCTCAAGAAACGTTCTTTTTTTTTTTTTTTTAAGATTTATTATATATACAACTTTCTGCCTCCATTTATACCCACACGCCAGAGGAGGGTGCCAGATATCTTTACAGATGATTTGGAGCCACCATGTGGTTGCTGGGAATTGAACTCAGGACCTCTGGAAGAGCAGACAGTGCTCTTAACCACTGAGCCATCTCTCCAGCCCCTTCAAGAAACATTCTTAAAAGACATTTATGTCTAGAGAACCATAATAAAAGTGATAGGAACTAGCCCCTGCCCAAGTCAAGCCCTGCTCATGACCACACCCGCCCTTGAGTGCAGCATCCTGCCTTCATTTTCTGGGCCTGGCTGCTTTTACTGAAGATGTGATTCTGGAACTGACCATATCAACGCATGCAGACGTATTTGTCTGTCCTGTCTCTGTTCTGCTGTGGACCCTCCCCCTCTGTCTTCTTTCCTTTCTCTCCCACTGGTGGATTCAGGGTCTCTGTTCCTTTGCCATTCGGAACAATTCTCCCCTAGCCGCTCATGCGTCCCTGAGCACAGAGGACGGAGTTTCTCTCGGGCCATGATATGTGCTCATGTTCGACCTCTTCATGTGGCTCCCAGGTATTTCCCAGGGGAGCCAACTGATGACCTAAGAGCAGCAGGCATGGGTCCCTCTCCAGCCAAAAGCTTAGCTGTCCCTCTCCTCGATCGTGCCCAGAGCAGACTCGGCTGCTGCCCCCTCCTCCCATTTCCCCCATGTTTGTTTGTTTGCTTCCAACTTTCAATCCTCCTGCCTCACACTCTTGACTGCTGGGTTTTAAAGAAGCACCCCTGCTCGCCGCCACCTGATTTGTTCTCCAGACTCTGTTTCCTGAGTCATTCTTTATCTTTTCAAGACACTAAATGCTGTCCATTTCCCCTGAAACCTGGTATGCATAGCCATGGAGTTTCCAGGTTTCCCATGGATTGATATCTCTAGAGCAGTCCCCAGCCTGCTTATTTCTATGGCTGTTTTACAGCGTCACGTTCCCCTGTTCATTAGTCTTCAGAGAGAGGGACCGGGGTGGACCTGGAAACGATATGAAAACTTCTCACAGTCCTCTCGGCTGGGAAATTTTGCCTGTAACACTTTGCATCTCAGAGGTGGCATCTGTGACCCTCTGTGACCACTGGAAAGGAGCAAGGACCTAGCGGGCAGAAGCCCACTCTGCACCATCTTCTTGGCACTCCTTGCCTCTGTTCTCCCCTGTGGGAGCCTGACTGAAAGACATCCACCTCCCAGTTGCAGTCTACATGGCCAGCCTGACTGTCTGGGAGTCTGTCATCTCTTGAGAATAGTGGCAGGGTTGGCAGACAGAAGGATGGTTCTGTGTGCCTCAGAGACCTAGTGCTCTGCCGGTCCCCTCTGTCACCTGCAGTATAGTCCCTGCGGGTGGTCTCGTGGGTATGTCACTTGGGGTTGGAAGAGACTGCATTGGGGGCTTCTAAACATGAGACCAACGTAGCAAATGGAAAATTCATTTATTGTTCAGCCTTTCTTCCTCATCCATTCAAAACAAAACAAAACAAAGCCCGTGACTCACCAAAGTTGTCCTGCAATCAGTGGAAAGGTTAATTAGAATCCAGATTCCCCCGGATTCTAGAAAGCAGAGCCCCAACCTCTACCGGGTAGAAGGCATCTGGAGCTTTGTATCCAAGGCAGAGAGCGAGGAAGGGGTGAAGACCAATTTGTAAGTAATTGGAAGCTGATTAATACAATTAGAGCACTCTTCTTCAGCCTGGCCTTTCTCCTGTGCTTTCCCACACATCCTGACGAGACCTGGGGAGAGCCTGTGCCAGACACGTGCTGAGGCTCCCACAGTGTTTTACAGAGAAAGGGGCTGGGGAGGTGCTTGTTGATCCAAGGGGAAATTTGCCAAGGAAAGACCTGATCATCTCAGAGCATCTCCCCAGCAGCGTGCCTATGATCTGACTCCCTAGTGATCCTGACTGGGGGCCCACTGAGGCTGGGGTAGACCCCCTTCTCCTCTCTTTCCTGTTTGTTGATTGACAGAAAGGGAAATCTGTGACTTGGGGGAGGGAGGCGTGAAGCTCGGAGAGAGCACCTTTTGCTTCAGTCCACTGGGTCTGGAGGTGAGTGGTACCCCAGCGGGGTCATTCACCCCCCCAGCAGAGCCACCCCTCCTCCGGACCTCACAGACCTGACAATGGATGGGAGGACTCAGGACTTCCTCCTCCCCATCAAATTGCCCTGTGACTGCTGAGCCCAGAAGCTCAGCACCTGCCTCCCTGGCTGGCAGCCTGTGTCACTGCAGGCTGCCATCTGCCTCGCCATGCTGGGTGTCTCCATTGCTTGCAGTTTGGATTTTTGCTGCAAACAGCTTTGCCTGAGGGCCCCTTTCACAGGCCCGTGAGCGCACTGAGGAGTGGGTGGCTGGTGGCGGGACAGGTGGCTGCCTGCGTACCCTACCATCTGTGCCTGGCTTGCTCTAGCTGCTGTAGCGACATTCCTGGGGGACCTGGATGACCACACTTCCTCAGCATGTTGTCGCTCACCTCCCACACTGCTTTGGCTCTGTCAAACAGCCCCTGTCGCTGCGATCTCCTGGCCTCCCACACGGGCACAAGCGGCAGCAGGAGGCTCCTGGCACCCACCAGGTCCCAGAGCAGTTTGTCTATCTGGTCGCCCCCACCAGTAGGCATCCTCACAGACAGACTGAACCATTCCCATCCCCCTATCACTTGCTTGAAGTGCCAGTCTGAGCCCTGAACAGGAACTGTACCCTGAGATGCCAGCAGACCCTAAAGGGAAAAGACTTCATTACCGCCCAAGGCAGTCCTCTGCGCTAACTGTACACATGCTCGAGTGGGCACGCACGCATGCGCACATCATGTGCCAATATCGGCAGTGGATGTTGGCCACATCCAAGGAGTGAGCATTCATCTTCCCATAGGAGCCCAGCAAGGGACTGAGGGTCTTTTGTCCCCAAGACAGAATAACTGAGGCTCAGAGGAAGGATGTCACTTTCCCATAGACCCCAAGGAACCAGGAGTTGAAGCTAGATGTGCCTTTCTCCAAAACACCTAACAAGACAGCCTTCTAGTCAGTCATTCAGTCATTCATTCATTCACATAACACCCCTGGGTGTTTTCTGTGTGTCTGGCACTGTTTCAGACACATAAGAAATGGGAATGAGCAAAGCATCCAAATGTTGCTTTCCCGTGTTCTTACTCTAGCAGGGGCGGCCCAGGTAAAGAATTATGATGAACCATGAACAGACAGTAAATAAGGAAGGATGTCATGGGGTCACTACTGCTGTGACGAAACATCAGAACCAAAGCAAGCTGGGATGAGAAGGTGTATTTGGCTTACACTTCCAAATCACTGTCTTAAGGACTCCACTGTTGTGAAGACACCATGACCATAGCAACTCTCATAAAGGAAAAGCACTTAATTGGGGCGGCTTATGTTTTCTGAGGTTTAGGCCATTATCTTCATGGTGTGACATGGTGCTGGAACTGAGAGTCCTACATCTAGGCTTGCAGGCAACAGGAAGTGGTCTGAGACACTGGGTGGTACCTTGAGCATATATGAGACCTCAAAGCCCACCTCCACAGTGACACACTTCTTCCAACAAGGCCACACCTCCTAATAGTGTCACTTCCTTTGTAGGCCATTTTCTTTCAAACCACCACATTCTACTCCTAGGCCTCCAAGGGCTTGTAGCCATATCATAACACAAAACTGCATTCAGTCCGACTTCAAAAGGCCCCATAGTCTATCGCAGTCTCAACAACGTTTAAAAGTCCAAAGTCTTTTCTGAGATTCATGCAATGTCTTAACTGTAATTCCCTATAAAATGAAAAGTCAAAAAGCAGATCATATACTTCTAACATATAATGACACAGGATATACATTACTATCCCAAAACATAAGGAGGGAGCATAGTGAGGAAGTACTGAACCAAAGCAAGGCCAAAAACCAGTGGGTAAACTCCAAACTCTGCATCTCCACGTCTGATGTCAAAGCACTCTTCAGATTTCTTTCAGTTTTGTTGACTACAACCCGCTCGTCTCTCTTGGGGTGGTTCCACTCCCTGTTAGCAGCTCTCCTCAGCAGGTGTCCCATGACTCTGGCATCTCCATTGTCTTGGGGTCTCCAAGGCAATCCAGGCTTCAACTTCACAGCTTCACACAATGGCCTCTCTAGGCCTCCAGTCAGGGACACCCCTGACACATGTCTGGTCTCACTGGCTCTCCTTAGTCGTGGAGGCAAATTCCATAGCCCCTTTCTTCTATCTTTAACTAAAAAGCCAGAACCATGTGGCTGAAGCTGCCAAGTTCTGCTGCTTTCTGGGGCTGAAACATGGTCCCCTTGTTCAATTACTTCTTTACCAGCTTTCTGCTTTTGATAGTTACCTCCACTGCCTAAGCTTGGCTGTCCTTGAACTTGCTCTGTAGACCAGACTGTCCTCAAACTCAGAGTTCGCCAGCCTCTGCCCCGGAGTCCTTGGATTAAAGGTGTGCACTACCACACCTGGCTCTGAGCTTCTCTTTAATTCCTTTTCACAAGTTAGAAACTTAGCTGGGGGATCTTGCCCTGAGATCACCACTCCCTTTATAACAGTTCTTAATCCGTTTATCTCCTTGAACACAGGATTTAGCTCTATTCCACTTCCTGGTGCCCCTTTTCTCATTTTGTATTTTTATTTGTTGAGCTTGCTGCTTTTCATTATAAATCTTCATCATAGTTAACACTAATAAACACACTACAGAGTCTATACTAGGCTGTTTTGGGATTTCCTTTGCCAGCAGAATTAATCCAGATCTCTTCACGTTAGCCTCAGGCAGACTCTTTGGACAAGGGCAAAAGGCAGCCACATTCTTCACCAAAATATCATGAGAATGATATCTAGGCCGCATATTAATATTCTCCTCTAAACCTTAAGCCAGCCCCCCACAATTCAAATCATACCGAGCACCACTGTCGTCTTCTACTGGGATGACCCAGTAAGCAGAATTTAAAGCAGTCAACTGTTTTTCTAGTCTACAATCCCAAAGTCCATATTCCCTCAAACAGAAGCATGGTTAGGCCTATCACAGCAATACCCTATCCCTGGTACCAAATTCAGTCTTAGTTAGGGTTTCTTTTTTTTTTTTTTTTTTTTAAATATTTATTTATTATGTATACAATATTCTGTCTGTGTTGTGTGGCCAGAAGAGGGCACCAGACCCCATTACAGATGGTTGTGAGCCACCATGTGGTTGCTGGGAATTGAACTCAGGACCTTTGGAAGAGCAGACAGTGCTCTTAACCTCTGAGCCATCTCTCCAGCCCTTAGTTAGGGTTTCTACTGCTCTGAAGAGACACCATGATCACAGCAACTCTTATAAAGGAAAAACTTTTAATTGGGGTGGCTTACATTTTCAGAGGTTTAGTCTGTTTTCTTCATGGTGCAACATGGTAGCGTACAGACAGACATGGTGCTGGAGAAGTAGCTGAGTGACCTACATCTTGACTTGCAGGCAACAGGAAGTGGTTTGTCTAACTGGACATGGCTTGAGCATATATGAGACCTCAAAGCCCGCCTCCACAGTGACACACTTCCTCCAACAAGACTACACCTACTCCAACAAGGCCACACCTCCTAATAGTGCCACTCCCTTTAAACCGCCACACTGTCATCAAATAAGGTCAGGGCAGGAATTCAAACAGGCCAGGAACTTAGAGGGTGATGGAGAGGCCACGGGGGGAGTGCTGCTTACTGACTTGTCCCTCATGGCTTGCTCAGCCTGCTTTCTTATAGCACCCAGGGGTGGCACCACCCATAATGGGCCGGGCCCTCTCACATCAGTCACTAAGAAAATGCCTTGCAGGATTACCTACGGTCAGTTATGGAGACATTTTCTCAGTTGAGGTTCCCTCCTCTGATGATTCTAGCTTATGTCAAGTTGACATAAAAATCAGCTAGTACAGGGGCTGGAGAGATGGCTCAGAGGTTAAGAGCACTGGCTGCTCTTCCAGAGGTCCTGAGTTCAATTCCCAACAACCACATGGTGGCTCACAACCATCTGTATTGAGATCTGGCGCCCTTCTCTGTGTGCGGGCATACATCGAGGCAGAATGTTGTATACATAATAAATAAATAAATCTTAAAAAAAAATAATAAAATAAATAAATAAAAAATAAATAAATAAATAATCAGCTAGTACAAATGACGAAATCTGTTGGATACTGAAAGGGAAAGATAAAACAACGTGGGGGAGTCAGGACAAAGCAGGAAGGATGTCATGGTGTCACGTCCGTTAGGGTGGCAGTTCTAAGATGGCGGAAAATCCCCAGTGTTGGTGAGGGGGTGGGAAACCGGCCTGCTGGGCCCTGCTGGTAAAAAACACAAAGCAGTGTGGCTGTCATAGAGAAGAAAGTGGCCAATTCTTAACACATTTAAGTAGACGTACCCATTATCTAGTATTTCTACATAATGGATACTTATATTTGTAATGTTAAGTTGGGGGTGTCACTCCAGTCCCTAGCATCCATCCCAGCCCCCTGGCCTGAGAGTTGTGTTGGTCTGGACTCCAAATCCCAGGATGCCAGGTCCTGACCCCTCCGGGGGGGGGGGGGAGGTCAGGACCACTCCCACAGGGTATTTATATTTAAGTGGGTGCCCAGAGGAGGAACACGTGGTCCCGGGTTTTGCCTGTGCTTCCTGGTTTTCTGTCTGCCCTGCCATGATCTCGGCCACTCGAGAGTGCTGCATTTATTAAACCATGGGCATTTTAATTTGGTTTAATTTGGCTTGATTGGATTTCTGTGCGCTGTTGGAGAGGATTTTCTTAACAATATCCATTTATTCAGGTAAAATATCAAGAGTTATTTCACCTAAGTGAAAAGTGGGGACTCAAACAGATGCTGTACACACATATGTATGGCAGCGGTGTTCAAAGAGGTTGCCACCCGAGAGCCCATGGGACAAGTGGTTAAATGAAGCATGTTGCATCTCTCGCCTTATGTGGCCTCCAAGAGGCATGAAATTGTGACACAGCCTACATATGGGTGAACCTTGAGGTTCTGATGCTGGATGACAGAAACCCAGTCATACCCGGACACTGTGGGACTCCTCTCCAGTGAGGCACTGAGAGCGGACACATCCAGGGAGACAGACAGGGAATGGCAGTTACCAGGGCTGGATGTGGGGTAGCTGGTGTGTCATGAGCTTCAGCTTGAGGTGTGGAAAAGAGTTCTTCTGGCAGAAATGGAGGGTGGTATCATGGCAGTGATGGTGACAGTGGCAAATTTTATTGTTACCACAGTTGAGAAAATAACTGGATGTGGCCAATGTATATGCTGGTTACTTTTCTTGCGGCTATGACTAAATTACCTGACCAAAGCAACTTATGAAAGGAAAAAGAGCTATTTTGTCTCACAGTTTGAAGGTCTATAGTCCATCGTGGTATGGAGGAAGACAAAGCAGCTAGAATGTGAAGTGACTAATCACACTGTGCCTATAGTCAGGAAGCAAAGAAAAGAATTCTGGTGGTGCCCAGTAATTTTATCAGTTTGGGAACCTGGCCTGTGGGATGGTACTGCCCACATTTAAGGTTCAATGTCAGTTAAAGCTCTCTAGAAAACCCTCGCTGTGTCTCCTAGGTGACTCCAAGTCTAGTCAAGGACAATGAAGATAAACCTCAGTGGGCCCTTTCAAGAAGGTAGGATTTTAGCATAGACTTGAGGCAGGTGTAATGGGGAGGATAATGGCCATCTGGGCAAAGAGCATTGAACAACAGAGTGGAAACCCCCAAATGTGCATTAGGTCTATAGAGCTGAGATTCCCTACCTGTAGTGCTGGGGTCCCCTGAGGCAAGTACTGGGGCATGATCCCCAAAGCCTCAGCTGGTGTGACTCCATCCCAATGCTGCATCCCATCTGGTCCCTCCCACCCTGCTTATCAGGCCTGTGTTGTCATGGTTTGGCTCCGTCGAACGCACACCTACAGGGAGGCCGGTAAACCGCTAAGGCGGAAGTATCTGAATTTGGTCTCTCTCTTGCACTAATTTGAATAGAATGTGATCCAAGTTTCCAAGTTGTTTGTCAGATGCCAAATGACACCGGCTGGCACAGTTGTACGCGCGCCCCCCCCCCCAGATGGGATTCAGGAGCCGAGGGTGGGCCCTCACTTTAGGAAGTTTCAGCCCTGGAGCAAGAAACAATTAGGACACACACCCCATAGAGCTACCAGAAAGTCCTTCTGGCACAGAGAAGCAGGAAAGGATGGCATTTGCTGAGGTCTCCCCACAGGGTTGGCACAAGGCTCAAACCTTTGGTGACAAGTGTAAAGTTGCACTGCCAGGAATGGAGCGCTGTCGTGTGATCCTGGAACGCCAGTGGCGTTTCCACACGGGGTTCCTGCGATTCAGTGATGCTTGGTCTCCTCTCGAGTTTATCCTTATTTTGTTTTCATTGATGTTTTGCCTGCGTGTATGAGGGTATCAGAAACCCTAGAACTGGATTTACAGACAGTTGTGAGCTGCCATGTGGGTGCTGGGAATTGAACCCAGGTCCTTTGGAAGAATAGTCAGTGCTCTTAACCGCTGAGCCATCGCTCCAGCCCCTCAGTCTCCTGATGAGTTTATAAATGTTATTTGAAGATAGTTCCTAAACTGTGCTAGGTATGGAATATACCTCATGTGCATGTTAGATGTCATGGGCACACACAGGAAATCACCCAAATTAAGCAAAATAAGAAGCCTGGATTTGTGATCCAGAGAAATATCTGTAACATCTCCTAGAAAGCAAGATTAAAAAAAAAAAAAGGAAGATGAAAGAGAAGAAATAATAGCCAGACAGGATGAGGGATAAGTGAGTGGCAAAGATAGAGGGGCCAGGGCCTCAGAATTAGAGGTTTTCCCAAGTGGAACAAAACAGATTGAAAATGAAGCAATTGCCACACACACCATTGAGAAACACATCCCAGCACTAAAGACTCAGTCCTCCCCATCCTGAGAGCTCTGCCACCCAGGGGCCAGTGGTGTCACTTCGACTGGGATTGTGTTTAAACACTGGTGTTTTTGTTGTTCTGGGAATTGAATCAAAACTGAGGCTCTCCTCTGAGAAGACCGGGCTTGCTATAATTGGCCTGTGCAATTTTCTGCTCACAGCCTCTATTCATTTCCTGTGTGCAGCCCACACCACCTGAGCATGCTCCCCCAGACCTGCGGCAGAAAAGGGAGGGAGGTCAGCGTGGGGATTCAGAAGGATTTCATGCTGCTTATGAATTCAGAGTAAAGGGAAGCATTTGCAAAGTGTTGACAATCCAGTGGTGGCTAAGGCGCAGGAAGCTTTATCCCTGTGGCTTTGCTGATGTAGCAGGAACAGTCAGGATGGAGAACGGAGTCAGCACTGGGGGCCAGAGGGAGCCAACGGTCCTTTGGGGGTTTATGAGGATCTTCCCACATCCCAGTTAGCATGGGAGCCACAGGCCTGGAGGGATAATCCTGTGGGTGGGCTGCAAGGCTACAGAGAGAAGTTAGGGCTAGAGTCAAGGCCAGCAAGCCTACCCCTGATGCAGGGGCATAGCCCTCTGCCTGCCCACCAGGACCCTTTGGTACCGCACCCTGTGACACGGCAAGCACCCCTTGTTTATTACAGATAGGTAATTGTTACATGAACAGCCCCTCACCAGAGGCTGCTTCGTGGAAACCGGAGCGTTCCCTCTGGCTCTGAAATAATCCAGCCACGGTGTTTGAATTATGTACCCGGAAAAATAGGCAGCGCCCTCACAGTATTTTTTTTCCTCACTGCAGCTTTTCCTTCCCACTGGGCTGGCAGTTGCTAGTCTCCCAAGCTGACCTGGTTGCTCAAACCACACTTGAATTGAAGAGGAGGCTTGCTCAGACCCTGGGAATTCAGGGCTCCTTGGTGCTGAATTCAGTTTCCTGCCCCCAGGGCTCAGATTAGAGAGCATCCTGAGGGCTCCGCCTTAGTTTCCAGTGTCCTGGTGAGGTTGTGACTTTGCACCCCAGGCACAGAGACCTGAGAGGAGATAGCCATTCACCAGGGAGACCCAGGGGGCATGAGAGTCTGCATTCTCGATGACTGCATGCTCCCACTGGGGTGAAGGGTAGGCAGAAGCCTAAGCTTAGTTGGAGCTTTCTTCCTGACCCATCAACACACACATATGCACACACACACACATACACACAGCAAACACACAGTATACTTTAAATTATTATCCTGAGACTGATGGTCTTGCTGTAGGGAAGGGATGGCTCTCAGTGACCCAGCCCTTGCCTGTCATGCTTCAAACACAGGGCTCCATCCCCAACACCACCAAAGAAGAGGAAAAAAATAGGTGTCATCTTCAAAATGCAAACTGTGCTAATAGCCCATAGGAGGGGTCTCAACCTTCAGTTAATACCTCAGCTGGGAGCTGGCACTTTGGGAAGCTGTCTTGGTAGGGAGGGGAGCAGCCAGGGAGAGGCTGGCCCTGGTTCTCCCACACCCCTCCTGTGGGTGCAGACTCCGTTTGTGCAGAACACTGAGGGCCCTGTGCAGGAGGGATGGCTCATGGTTTGTGGGGGAGCAGGGCGGGGGGAGGGGGAGAGGGGAAGCAGCCTGTCTCCAGGAACACTTGGTTTTGTCCCCCAAGCTCAGTCTGAGCATACAAGAGGTGGTTGGTAAATGCTACCCACAGCTCCCTCTCTAGAGGCAATGGAGCAAGCAGCACGGCAAGATGGCTCTCCACTCTGTCCAAACAACAGTCTGCAACAGAGAACAACTGAAAGAAGGCCGGCTGGGGGAGCACCTCCTGGGCAAGCATGGGACCCATGTAAAACCAAACAGTGCTGGAGAGGCAGACAGGTGAACCCCAGGGACTCACTGGCTGGACTCTGGCCAGGGCCAGCAAGGTGGCTCAGCAGGTAAAGGCGCTTGCTGCCAAGTCTGAATATTCAGAGTTCCCCTCTGCGGCCCACATGGTATAGGGAGAGAACTGACTCCTGCAGATTGTCCTCTGACCCCCACAAGGGTCTTGTGTCACAAACGCAGTGTTTTCTTTTAAGAAATGCAGCTGGTTCCTTGGGAATGGTTTTTTATACCTGCAGTTGGTCATCTGACCACACACACACACAGTCCAGAGGTGGCGGGGAAAGAGACAGAGAGGGTAAGAAAATTAAAGGTGTGGTGGCACATGCCTTTAATCCCAGGACTCGGGAGGCAGAGGCAAGCCAGTTTCTGTGAGTTCGAGGCCAGCCTGGGCTACATAGTGAGTCCTTATTTTTTTCCCTTGAGACACTACGGTCTCACTATGTAACCCCGGCTGTCCTGAAACTCACTATGTAGACCAAGCTGGTCTTGAACTCATTGAAATCAGCCTGCCTCTCTCCCCCTGAGTACTGAGATTAAAGGCGTGTTCCCTTATGTCCAGGAATACCTTGTCTTTAACAAAGGTAAGAAAATTAAGCACGCAAGAATGACAAACTTGCCAGGTTTCAGTTTTGCTGCTCGTCACAGATCGAATATTGACTGACTCACTGATTGATACAAATTATACATTATAACTTCTCAAATATTCAAAGCAGTACTGTTTTATCACTTACATTATAATAGAAAAATAATTAACTCCACCATCACCATGAAAAATGAGGTTTAATTTGTAACCATTTGGTTTTTAATAATACAGTCTAGAACTTTGGATCCAATTGTTCCCCAATTCTTTTACAGCTGCTGTTAAAACATAATTTATTTCATATTACTATATTTTGTAGCTCTTCATGTTAGCTATTTAAACCACATCCTGCCTTTATCTCCTTGGGTACTGAATTTTCTAGTACCACAGTCCCCTCCCCCACCTTCTCGCTTTTGACCCTTTTATTTTTAATTCCTTTGAGTCAACTGAGCTACCACACCTTTGAGCAATGGTTTTTTTGTTTTGTTGTTGTTGTTATTTTGTTTTGTTTTGCTTTTGCATTGTCTTTTTCTTGCTGGCTAGTTCATAGCGTCTGTTGTGGGTCAGAATCACAGTCCTACTGAATTGAAGAATAGAGAGGGCTCTATTTTGACCCTAAGAAGGGCAGATGCCAACCTCTTCCATGCTTACGAATGTGGCTACCAGGCCATGTGACCTGCTTTACACTTCTTCTCAGAGAGAAACAGCTCTGAGCAAGATTTGGCCAGATGCTCAGCTGGTAAAGGTGCTTGCCCTGATGGTCTGAGTTCCGTCCCTGGATCCCACACCATATAGGGAAAGAATGGACTCCTGCTTGCTGTCCTTTGACCTCTACACACACAAATAATAAAGGTGTGGTTTTATTTTAATTTTTGAAAAGCAAATCTGAGGGGCTGGAGAAATAGCCCAGTGATTTTTATAGAGAACCTAAGTTCAGTTCCCAGCATCCACATTGGGCAAGTCATTGTCATCTGTAAGTCCAGCTGCAGGGGACCCAGCACCCTCTTCTGACCTCCAGGGGCAGCTGCACTCACACGCATACACGTCATACACGTGCGCTCTCTGTCTCTCTCTTTCTGTCTCTGTCTCTCTCTGTCTCTCTCTCTGTCTGTCTCTTTCTCTCTGTCTCTGTCTCTCTCGCTCACACACACACACACAGTGTTAGAGTTGAAATACATTTTTTAGAGAAGAAAAGAAAACCTGAGCAAATACCCGGCAGTGTCTCACTAGGACCCTGGGTCTCTGTCCAGCTTGAATAGGCCTGAAAGGCCGTGGGACAGCGGGTAATTCAGCTGTTAGAAGTTTGGGCTTGGGTGGGCCTGACCTGGTTTGAGCAACAGAGCTTTCCTAGCAGAAAAGTACTTAGGACAAACGTGTCTGCACCGTCAGCCCATCTCCCACGGACCGCTATGCTGGTCAGCCTTTTGTTACTGTAACAGATGGGAGCTATGATCCCCTGTGAGGAAGAAAGGGCAGTGACTCACCATTTTGAAGGTTTCTGTCTGTGATGAGACAGACCTGTGCCTTCAGGCCTCTGAGCAGGAATAGTAGGAAACAAAGCAAAACTGCCCACCTCGTGGCTGGGAAAGGAGCAGGTCTGGACTCTGGATCCACTATCCGCTACAAGCATTGCCAACACTGATCTGAAGACCACCTTCTAGGCCCCACCTCTTAAGGTCCTCCCACCTTCCAGTGGCACCGTGGATGGGGGACCATGCCTTTAATACATGTTTTTTTTTTAAATATTTATTTATTATGTATACAATATTCTGTCTGTGTGTATGTCTGCAGGCCAGAAGAGGGCACCAGACCTCATTACAGATGGTTGTGAGCCACCATGTGGTTGCTGGGAATTGAACTCAGGACCTTTGGAAGAGCAGGCTTTTAACCACTGAGCCATCTCTCCAGCCCCCAATACATGGGTTTTTAAAGGACAGACAAATCCAAATGAACAAGCCCAGCTTGACACTCTTGGCTGTTACTGTGATTTTCCCTTCCCTTTCTCCTTCCTCCCTCCTTCATCATGTGAGTTTACACCCATGCCTGGAGATTTTTGCATGTGGTAGAAGGAACGCTGCAGAGCATGCTCAGTGACTCCTCAGACGCACAGAGCATTTTGGACAATGCACACAGATACGACCTAGAATGTTCCTTGTTCTGTTCATGTGCACACTGTGGCTCCCATCTGTGGGGCAAATCTCTCCAAGTGCCAAGGGTGCTTCCAGAAGCCTGCTCCTCTGGGTCACTGAGATGGTCAGCATCGTGTTGGGGGCAGGTTGGCTCTTCATGTTCTTACCATTTTCTTTGCAGGAACCCGTCTTCCAGGCCCAAATTGAAAGGGGGAAGGTGCTAGGGATTGTGGGAGGGAAAGCCACAGTGCAAGTACAACTTCTGGGTCACTGAGTGGGGAAGGGGCTAGATTCACCATGGCTTTGCTGTTACTTAAGATTCTTTTATTTAGTTATGTGTATGTGCCTGTGTGAGTGTATGCATACCGTGTACAGGCAGGGGCCCTAGGAGGCCAGAGGGTATGTTGGAGCCCCTAGAACTGGGGTTACAGGCAGTTGTGACCCACCGAGAACCAAACTTGGGTCCTCCGCAAGAACAGCATTTGCTCTTAACCTCTGAGCCACCTCTCCAGCCCCTCCCCGTGGCTTTTCATACCTGCTCACCACCACAGAAACCTGGCTAGAGGTTACTACCCAACAGCCTCAGGGAGCAACATGGCTTCCTCCAGGTTTGTGACATCCAGGCTTTTCTCTTTCCTCCCTCCGGCCTTGGCTTGGCTCCTGGCTGCTGGGTGGGGACAGCAATGGGGGGGGGGGGCGTGCATTCCTTCTCCTGTGCTGTTAGCTTCTCTCCCTGAAGCCACATTGAGATTCAGCGTTCCAGCTAGACACAGATCGAGCCCCCCCACATGTGGACCTGCCAGGCAGCTCGGGGACTGAATGACATCCACATTCAATTACAGAGACCCATTATGTTTTCACTTCAATCAGAGGAATGCATGCAGTTTAGAAGAAAGGAAAATCAAATTGTTTGGCCAACCATCAGCCAGTAGAGGCAGCCACACGCTAGCCTCCCTCACCTAGCCCAGCATTCCCTGTTCACGTGCTGGGTCCTGTCTCTCTCTCTCTCTGTGATCCCTCAACATGAGATGCCCGCTGTTGACTCACACTGTGATAGGTGAGGAGCCTGGCCTCAGCCACTCTGTTTCCTCTCTCCCTTCCTAGTTTTCTAACATTTTAATATTTTTAGCACTTTAATTACATTTGTAACTTTGTGATATTGTGCCCCCTTCCATGGCATTGTATACCCCCCACCCGAGAGCTCTGACTGTGGGGGCTCCTATCCCTCCCTCCCCAATGCTCACCTCTCTGCTAGTCCAGATCTTACCTTAACTGGCAGTTGAAATTCTATTATTCAACTGGCATTAATTCTTTCGTGCTCAGTGATTTATATGTCGGTCCTAATTTACAGAGGTGGCTATGTGATCCCAGGCAAAGAAGGGTTTATTACTTACAGATTCTGAGAGATGGGGGACACTGTGCCACCTAGGCCTCAGGAGCAGCCAAGGGAAGTCACAGGCCATAAAGATTTGACTAGTTTGAGTATCTCCAGCAGCCTTTGGCCCTTTTCCTGGAGTTCTTGTCTGGTACCTGGGTGAAGGTTACTAAGGACAGAGGAAATACCAGGTTGGCATGATGGATCTCTCTATGTGTCTTCTCATCCCGAAGGCTTCCGGGGTGTGGGGGGAAGGCTCAGTGGCTCCTGCTGTCTCAGAAACTTCTACCCGCCAGGAAATGTGCAGGTCCAAAAGTGGCCATGGTTCAGCCAGACTCTCTGTCTTACAGTAGAGAGGGGGTGGGGCTTTCTCTCTGTGGAACGTTCTAGATAAAAGTGATTTCCCCCTAGTGGAATAAGAGCTCATCTGGGTAACAGGTACTGTCAGTGTTAAGAAGAGCAAGTATAGCGGCCAGAGTGCCCCTGCCCCTTCATTTGTGGACTGAGTGGCAGAGAGGGTGGGCAAGCCAGTGAAGACAGTGAGATACACCGGGAACATGAACGCTATGTGATACCCACAAAGAACTAAACAGCGACCAGACCCGGGTCTTCGGCCTCCCTTCCCCATCCTTGCCAACAGCCGCTTCCCCAGACTGCCCCCTTCCTACCACCAGAGCCTGGGCAATTACCACCTGCTCCTGCCACAGCCGTTTAGGAAATGCTGGTGATTAGCGATTGTTACTGTGGTAATTAAAATTCCCTGGGAGCAGCTTGGCTAATATCCATCAGTATCTGCAGTCAGGTTGGCCGTGAGCTGAAATGGTAATGAAAACCTCGAAACCTAGCACAAAGCGGTGGTACCGGGGAGCGGTAAGTGCTGCCAGACACCCCCTACAAGCACCATGGCAGCCGTGTGGGTCTTTTCTCATTAAATAGCATTTTCAAGGCTGGCTGCTTTGCTGGCCTTATCACAGCAAACCACACTTGGGGAGCAGCAACACTTGGCTTCTCCAGAAGGGAGTGTTCTCCTGTCTGTGGGTCTAGCCCAGGGTGGGGGTTCGACCCCGGAGAGGGCTTGTCCTGACCCTGTTCTTGGGGAGGGGCCAAGTGTTGGTGCCAGGCAGTGAGTGATGAACCTGGATGCCCTGGGCAGAAGTCACATGATTGGAGGCTATTGTTATGCAGGTTGTAGGGTTGGAGCGGGTGGTGAGGCAAGAGAGGGTCAGGATGTGCGTGGCCAGTGTGTGGCCAGGTTTGGACGGGATTGCTGCTCAGAATTTGGCCCGCTGGCATTCCTACCACTTGCTCAGCCATGTCGAAAGTGATTTCCAAAATACTGACAGTGTGTTTTGGGGACACATGCAGAGGCACGCTTCTGTGCTGAGTGAGGCACCTAAGCTCTGGACCCTCTGATGGGGGGTGGGGCAAGGGGCTCAGGAATTGCTGCTCCCACACTGGTCCAGTATCCCAACCATTCTGAGTGGCAGTGTAAGCCAGAGGACCATCCACCCACAGGACAGGGACAACAAGATTAGGATCAGACCAGAATCTTTCAGAAACGACCATTTCATTGGCTAGTCGACTGGGCGTGGGGGAGACAATCCTGGCTGGCCAGAGGGCTGTGCACATGGAGCACAGATACTGGATTGAAGCTGATAAGGTTTATATAGAGTTTGGGGGTGACTAGCCCCCTGAAAGGCAGACTCCTGGCAGTTGTAAGCTATTCAGCCTTGTGCTTCAGATCCTGTGTTCTTTATCCCATCTTCTTTTTTTCTTTTTTTTAAAAGATTTTATTTATTTATTAAGTATACAGTGTTCTGCCTGCATGTATGCCTTCATGTCAAAAGAGGGCACCAGATCCCCTTGTAGATAGTTGTGAACCACCATGTGGGTGCTGGGAATTGAACTCAGGACCGCTAGAAGAGCAGCCAGTGCTCTTAACCTCTGAGCCATCTCTGCAGCCCCTTATCCCATCTTCATAAAGCACTTGGTTGCGAGTATTTTGAAGGGAGGTGGGGTGGAGATGGGTTGTTGTGGTAGATGGTGGAACTGAAGCATGGCTTCTGGTAGCTGTGCCATTGCTAAGGAGCAGATGAAGGGCTGGAGTGGGCACCACTGGGAAGATGCCCAGGGACTCGCTCTTCACCAGCACACTTGCTGGATGCTTCCTCTCATCCCTCTTTGAATCTGAAATAGTAAGTCCATTTGGTCAACAGTAAGGACATGGGTGGATGACTCAGCAGTTAAGAGCACGGGCTGCTCTTCCAGAGGACCCAGGTTCAATTCCCTGTTGTAATATGAGCGGCAGGGCTGCGTCCCCGGCACCCAGCTGCCCGCATGGCTTTACCCAAAATAATTACACGGAAACTGTATTCTTTTTTTTTTTTTTAGATTTATTTATTTATTATGTATACAGTGTTCTGTCTGCATGTATGCCACCAGACCAGAAGAGGGCACCAGATCTCATTATAGATGGTTGTGACCCACCATGTGGTTGCTGGGAATTGAACTCAGGGCCTCTGGAAGAGCAGGCAGTGCTCTTAACCTCTGAGCCACCTCTCTAGCCCCGGAAACTGTATTCTTTTAATCACTGCCTGGCCCATTAATTCCAGCCTCTTATTGGCTAGCTCTTACATATTGATCTAACCCATTTTTAATATTTTGTGTAGTACCCCGAGCTGGCTTACCAGGAAAGATCTTAACCTGCGTCTGTCTGGAGTGGGAGAATCATGGCGACTCCCTGACTCGGCTTCTTTCTCCCAGCATTCTGTTCTGTTTACTCCACCTACCTAAGGGTTGGCCTATCAAATGGGCCTAGGCAGTTTCTTTATTAATTAACCAATGAAAGCAACAGATTAATACAAGACCCACCTCCATCAATTCCCAGCACCCTCATGCAGCTCATAACTGCCTGTAACTCCAATTCCAGAACCCTCACACAGATACATACATACATATGTGTGTGTGTGTGCGTGTGTGTGCATGTGTGTGTAAAACACTAATGGACATAAAATAAAAATAAATTACATACAAAAATCTGTTTAAAAAAACTCGGTGACCTCAAGACCCAACAATGCCTCTCCCATGGAAACTGCTCCTAAGCAAAAGTGCAGATTCGGGGGACCTTGCCCTGTATCTCTGTCATGGGGTAGATGTTCTCTTGTGAGGCATCTCATCTAAAGGTGGAGAGATGCCTTAGGTCCTTGAGCGTGATCTGAGGCTGTAGCCAGTATGAACTCATGAGTACACTGTGAAGAGACCTAGCCCGGCTCCAAGGAGGCAAAGAGCAGGAACAGTTCCAATGTCCACAGCGGGGGCTGGATTCATCAGGCTAAACTTGACCACAGCTGACCTGATCTAGGAGGTGAGGGACAGATGTGTTGGTGGAGACCATTTTTGTTTGTTCTTTTGTTTTTCGAGACAGGGTTTCTCTGTGTAACCCTGGCTGTACTGGAACTCACTCTGTAGATCTGGCTGGCCTTGAAATCACAGAGATACTTCTGCCTTTGCCTCCTGTGTGCTGGGTTTAAAGACAATGCATGCACCACCACTGCCTGGCTCCCATTTCTTATTAACACAGAACAATTGCCGTGATACATGGTGGGGAAGAGGCCAGCCTGGATGCATGGGACCCTGTCTGAAAAATAAGATTATGCTGCATAGACTTTAGGCAAGTGGCTGAGCTTGTTGAAGCCCCAGTTTTCTATCTGAAAACTGGGGTTGATAAACTTCCTCAAGGAACTTTTGGCACTCTATGCCCTGAGAAGAAGGAAGGAGACTCCATTCCTGTGCTTTGTGGGTTTAGGCCGCGTACACTACTGTCTTGGTCCATTTTCCGTTGTGATAACAAAACGCCTGAGATACGGAGCAGTTAGCAAAGTACAGAAGTTTCTTTGGCTCCTTTCTAGGCACTGAGAATTCCTAGAGCATGGTGCCTGTGTCTGGTGAGGGCCTCCGTGCTGTGTCTTGTGGCGAGCCTTGGTTTTGCATTTTTGCTTCTTTCTTTTGCATACAGGATGCATAGAGAAGTCAGAGGATAACTTCTGTGAGTTGGCTCTCTCCTTCCACTGTGGGACAGGTCCTCAGACTTGGCCATCTCGCCAGCTCCCCGACCCCTTTTACAAAAATTTATTTAATTTTGTGTGTATGAATGCTGTTTGTATGTATGTATGTATGCCGTGTGCACACAGGACCCCACAGATCCCAGAAGACAGCATTGTGCACCCTGAACTAGAGTTACAGGTGGTGGTGAGCCAGCACGTGGGTGCTGGGAACTGAACCTGAGTCCTCTGCCAGAGCAGCAAGTGCTCTTAACTGCTGAGTCATCTCTCTAGTCCCAGGTTTTTTTTTTTTTTTTTTTTTTTTTTGGTTTTTCGAGACAGGGTTTCTCTGTAGCTTTGGAGCCTGTCCTGGAACTCCCTTTATAGACCAGGCTGGCCTCGAACTCCCAGAGATCTGCCTGCCTCTGCCTCCCGAGTGCTGGGATTAAAGGTGTGCGCCACCACCGCCCGGCTTAGTCCCAGATTTTTAAAGTGGTGTGTGTGTGTGTGACAGTGGGGGCACAGGTGTTACACATGTGGGGGTCAACTTTGTGAAGTCAGTTATCTGTTTCCACTGTCACATGAATTCTGGGGATTGAGCTCAGGTCATGACAAGCCGTCTTGCTAGATCAACACTCCACCCTTGGTCCTAGAGATGAGACCCAGAGGCTTAGGAAAGCACTCTGCTGTAGTAGGGAGCTGCGGGCCTCTTCCCACAGCCCGGCTCATGGTTGCCTGGCTAGCTTATGCCCCAAAATAAAGACACACAAACTCTATTCTTTTAAACACTGCTTGGCCCATTTCTGTTCATGTATGTAGCACCCCAAGGAGCGCTTACCAGGAAGATTCTGGCCTACGTCCATCCTGGGTCAGAGCTTCATCGCGTCTGCTCTGGAGAGGAGAGCATGGCGTCTGTCTCTCAGAGGAGCTGCCCTGCATCTGAGCTCACTTCCTCTTCCTCCCAGCATTCTATTCTGTTTACTCCACCTATCTAAATTCTGCCCTATCAGATGGGCCAAGGCAGTTTCTTTATTAGCCAATTACCTTCCTCCATCACTCTGCCACCAAGCAGTATTCTCAGCCCTCTTTTTATTTTTAATTTTGAGACAGTCTAAATTGCCCAGGCTATCCTTGAAGTCACTCTAGCCTAGACAGGCCTGGAACTAGAGATCTTCCTGCCTCTGCCTCCTGAGCTGCTATGATCACAGGCCGGTGCCAGCAGACTCAGCTTCCTCTTCCTCTGATAAAGCCACTGACACCTCCTCAGAGGACCCACCTCCGGGACCACACCTAATCTATCTCCCAAAGGTCCTACAACTGAATACAATCACCGTACATGGAGATCAAGCTTTCTACAGAGAAGAGACAAGAATTCAAACCGCAGTAGTTTCCAGTCCTGAGAAATCAAAACGTGAGAGGTTTTCTCATAGGGATGCCAGAGAACATTCCTCCCACTGTCTGTGTTGGGTGAGAGACTACGCCCTGTTGAGCCTCAGTGCTAGGGTACCGCCTAGCATGCTTTCTGCATGGACCCCATGGCCCTGGGTCCCATCCCCCAGCACCACCTAAGAAACAAAACTGTAACAGGGCTATCCAAGGGCAGGCCCTTCTATACAGGCAGCAGTGGCTGAGTGATGTACACTGCGCTATGTTCTGGATCTGGGAGTCCCATGACCCCTTGTCTGCCTGGGAGAACCGTCTATATCTCCCTCAGCAAGTGCTGGCTGTGGTCAGCTTATTATCGTTCTATTTCTGCAGCAGACATGGGAGTGAGGAGTGAGGTTTGTGTGCTGGATAAAGATGGTGGGGTCCAGAGAGTGCAGGATAAGAATGGGGTGAGGTATAGGGTAAAGATGGGGTGTGGAGATAAGGATGAGGTGAGGGGTGCTGTGTGTGTGTGTGTGTGTGCGTGCGTGCGTGCGTGCGTGCGTGCACGCACGCATGTAAGGTGGATGGAGGGTGGGTAATTAGAAAGCCAACCAGGCAGATTCTAAGTAGAGAGCCTGGTGTGTGCTTTTGTCCTACTGGAGAATGCTGTGTGCATTTGTACTTTAAAGGCTTGGAGAAGCCCTTCAATGGCATCCTAGTTCTTCCCGAATGTGCATGGCCTGGGACAGTGTGCTTGTGCCTCTGCCACCCTCCCTTTCCTTCCTCCCCTCTCTTTCTCAGCTTTTATTCTAATATGCCACAGTTCAGATGTGGTCCCGTGGACACTTAGGGAATAAGAAGCCACTTCACAGTCAGACGGCCCTGGAATTCTGATTCCAGCTCTTCATTTTAAATAGGATGTTTGGCCCCTGGAGAATAACATCGTCCGTGTTTGTCACACAGGGTGACCTAGGTGACAACCATTATCTATGGGCACCTGCTTTGAGGTTTTCAGTTCACTCACGAGTCTGATCCACTCTGTGAGACAGTGCCACCCCAGATCTGTCTGCTGGTGAGGACACTGAAGGTCCGCATCACACAACAGCTGGGCCATGGCCCCAGGACTGACTCTGAATGTCTGCCTGGAACCGGCCAAGCCTGGCTTTTCTCTAGGAAGGTGACCCCAGCCCTCCCTCGCTCTATTCCTCCTTACTCAGTAATCTAAGCACATTCCCTTCACAAGAAAAGAGATTATGCGGCTCTTGGCTGTTCCTGAAGTAGCTATCAAGGGTTTGGGGGGCCTTATCTCAGCTGCTGCTCTGAATTCTAATCTGAGGCTCTTGGAGATTCCAGTCTTTCCGTGTCTGTAGAGAATCCCTCAAGGGAGAGCTTCCAGATACTATGATGTGGCCTAGTCTGGCTTTTCCTTAAGCCCTCTGTCACCCTTCCCAGAACTCTAGGAGGAAGGCACCTGTGGGGTGCTGGACGCAGTGCTGGGCACTCCCAGCTTAGCAAGCATCACTTTGCTTCACCAGTGAAACGAGCAAAGCTCAGAGAGGTTGACAGTCACCCAACACTGCACAGCCAGCGCACATGGGATCTGCGGTTGGCTGTGCCTTGTTCAAACAGCCCCTTGTTTGAGTCATTTGATTCTCGTGCCATTGATTCTTCTAAAGGCGAGCAAGAAAGGGGAGCCAGGGGAGCCATCCTGGAGATGACAGGGCTCAGAGGGATTCCCAGAGGTTTTCCTGACTGTCATTCCTATTCTGGACAAGGATGGGCACCCTCAACTTCTAGGGATCCATGAGCTTTCTGAGTACTCTTCTCAACCATCCCTGTTATCTTTACACTTCTTCCCACTTTAGTTCTTCTCCAAGGGGGAAGAGATGGGACCCAGCCAGTATCATATACCCGTCCCCTACCAGCACTTCTGAGAGGCCCTGATGGCTGTGTGGAATAGGGGGGGCTCATGGAAGGCGGGGACCCCCAAAAGCACAAAGCTGAGGTGGGAAAAGGAGGAGGAGACAATATGTTTGTGCTGTGGGAGCAGCCTCACCAAGCCTGAGACACTGCTGAGGGGCAATGATGTGACCCAGAGGGATGCTGTATGGGAGCTAGTTTAGAATAGTGGGGATGGGGACATTCTCCTTGAGAAGCTGGGGCTCAAGCATGGGATCGTGGGAGGATCCATGACTGACTGGCACTGGAGGAGCTGATTGCAGCTACTTAAGACTGGATCAGTCTGTCCTGTTCAGCCTTAGCCCCTGAGACAGAGAAGGTGCTGGTGAGGCAGCTGGCTATGGGGGGCCCAGCCCAGGTGGACAGGTCAGGAACTGAAGCACTTCCTGCTTGTTAGCATTTGTGTACTAGAAGTGGGGAAGGGTTGGGCTGGACAGGAAGTAGCTAGGCAGGCTCTTGGATTCTGGTGGGTGACAGGACAGACAGGGTAGCAATGGATGGCTTTCCTAACATCCCTTACAAGCAGGAAATGAGGAGCAGCAGGGCTGTGTGAGGGGAGCACGCAGGGGCGAGGCAGCGCCACTTCCTGTACTCTAAGCATGTGTCTCTCCTTCACAGGTCTGGAAGAGGTCGGGGGCCTGGTTCTACAAAGGACTCCCCAAGTACATCTTGCCCCTGAAGACCCCTGGCCGGGCTGATGATCCCCATTTCCGACCTCTGCCCGTGGAGCCCACAGAACCCCAGCCTCAGAGCGCTGAAGCTACCCGTGTCTATACTTGGGCCCGAGGGAGAGGTAAGATGTTCTCCAGCTTGCTCCTGAACAGAGCGTATCTCTGACCGTAAGCACAGCGGTTTCTTGCTTGGTAGAGGTACAGAGGGTCCTTCTGGGATTGCTTTCCCAGCAAGGCAGTAACTCAGGTGTAAGAGCTGCACTGTGGCTCTTTGCAGGAATGGCTTCTCACTCCAAAAGCTTTTGTCTTTTTTAAATTTTGTTTATTTTTATTTTGTGCGCATTGGTGTTTTGCCTGCATGTATGTCTGTGCAAGGATGTCCGACCTTGGAGTTACAGACAGTTGTGAGATGTTACGTGGGTGCTGAGAATTGAACCCAGGTTCACTGGAAACGCATCCAGTGCTCTTAACCACTGAGCCATTTCTCCAGCCCCAGCGTTTGTCTTGTTCTTGCTTGTGGTGCTGAGACTAGAACCCAGGGCCTTGTACACAGTAGGCAAGCTTCTCCCCAAGGAGCCGTCAACCCTTAGGGAGTCGGCAGGGGTGTTAGGATCGTCTCTCTCAGGCCTGCAGCACCTCCTTCCTTCGCCTGTTTGTTTCTCAAGAGTGGGAGATACTTGTGAGCAGGGTGACTCGGTGTCAGGGTGGCTGTCCAGAGGTGAGTGTGTCCTGCTATGATGGCAGTTGGTGCTGTAGAGGGCTCCTGCTGTCTTGTGGGTGTTTTTGTGTTTCTGATTGATTTTCAAAGTCCCTGTCTCACAGAAACTGCAGGAGGCTCTCAAAGTAGATATTCAGTAACACCATCTTTTGTCTGTTTTTCGAGACAAGGTTTCTCTGTAGCTTTGGAGCCTGTTCTGGAACTGGCTCCTGTAGACCAGGCTGGCCTCGAACTCACAGAGATCCGCCTGCCTCTGTCTCCTGAGTGCTGGGATTAAAGGCATGTGCCACCACCACCCGACTTCAGTAGCACCATCTTATTAGCCACATAGACTGAGGGCCAGAGCTGGGCTCTAGGGCAGACCCTTCCCCTTTGGGTCTGGCTGCTTCTGCCCTGTAGTGGCCACACTTCAGCCCAATGGGAGAGGGGTCACCTACTGGTGGCTTGTCTCAGAAAGGGTGGCCTCAAGATCACAGGCCTGGCAGCAGCTTTGAAAGGGCTTTGGGAGATGACCCGACTGTCTTCATGTCTTGTGGGCTGTTCTTTCCTTATCAAAAGGGTAACACATGTTTGTGATAGAAAAGTAAAGGTCACTAAACAGCAGGCCTCGGAAGGCGAAACCCCTGTGAGCCGCCCTCGCAAACAAACCGTGTTGGGCACACGCTGTCCCCTCTCAGGGAATTTCCGCCCTTGTGTCCCCTGGCACTTCCCTCACAGCCGTCCCTCCCTTCATCCTGATGCCGCAGCTCTCTCTGGCATCTAGCTTCCCTGATGCCACAAATGGGTGTGCAGGGCACAGGGCTGCAGGGGAAGACCTAGAATATATGTATGTCCTGTTCTTATATGTAGGGGGACTGTGGGGAGCATCCTGGCTGGGACACTGTCTCACAGAGATGTCATGACCACTGAACCTGAGTAGTAGCCATCTTCCATCCTGACATGCTCTCTGGGTATATCCTTATCCCGCAGTCTAAAGAAGGGGGTGTGACCTCAGAAATGGCAACAAATGGACCAGCAGGTTCAGAATGTTGCTGTGGGTGGCTGTGAAGAGGTCTGAGGCCTGTGTAGGCAGACGGGACCTAAGTGCTCACTGTAGAGTCCTCACCATCCATCTGCTTCCAATAACCACACATATGCACACACATGCATGCATATGATCACAGGTGTACACATATGCATGCATATGATCACAGGTGTACACATATGCATGCATATGATCACAGGTGCACACACATGCGTGCATATGATCACAGGTGCACACATATGCATGCATTTGATCACAGGTGCACACATATGCATGCATATGATCACAGGTGCACACACATGCATGCATATGATCACAAGTGCACACATATGCATGCATATGATCACAGATGCACACATCCATACAGTCACAGACACTCACACATGTTCACTCGCATGTAGATTGGCATATAATATGCTCATACACACTCAGACACACGTATACCCTGGACACAGGTGCACTCCCAGCACCTCCTCCACTGTGGAGACACAGGTGGCCTTTTGATTGCACAGGTACAGAGGCCAGCATTCCCACACACTTGGAAGGGAGGCAGCATATAGGCTCTCTGCAGGAACTGGCTCTCCCTCTGAGGTGATGAGGGGGCAGAGCCCTCAGGCTGCTATGTCAGGCCTGTTGGAGCCCCGTGGTCCCCAAGTGACTTGCAGCATGAAGGCCCACAGGCAGCAAGCAGGGCAGGGAAGGAGAGCTGGCGGTGATCACATCTGTGCCCACACTGAGAGACACCCCTAGGGTGTGTGGTGCTGGGAAGGGCAGGGCTGCACTCGGAAGGCAGAGGAGGAGAGCCTAGGAGAGGACAGGAGAGTCCTGTCAGCATAGAAACCACAGTGCAGGGTTGGCCAGAGCTGCGAACGGGCCCGATGGTGTGAGCTCTTCAACTGCTGTGGCCGCTGCTGGGCAGTGTCTGGACCTGCTCTGGTTAGTCTCTGCATTCTGGCTGAGGGCAGTCCCCTGACTGCCCCAGGTCTGGCCATGTCCTCACAGGGTGTAACCTCGGCTACTGTACCTGAGTGACTAGACCAGCTGGTGTGTTTACCTAAGGACATTCTTGAGTTATGGACTGAGATGAGGGAGCTTCCAATCCCTTCCCTGTGTCTTTGTAGTAGCTCATGTAAACCTCAAGGTAAGGTTCATGGCAATCTATGGGCAGGGTGTTGTCACTCCTGCCTCAATGAATCCTGGGAGCTGGCAGAGGCTGCTGTTCTGTTGGACTCCAGGGAGCAGAGGGCCTGCATCAGGCAGCCGTGGGAGTATAGCGTGGGGCTATCTCATCTGTCCGGTCCTCTGAAGACTGTATCCCCATGGTGCTTTCCAGTTCTGAAAGGGACTTCTCCACCCTCCCCCTAGCACACCATCAGGTGCCCAAGGTCATGGCAGCTGGCTGGGCTCACATATCTGGCTGTGACCTAGGGCCAGCTAGTGTTGATAGCTCTCGCAACACCACGATTGGGCTGACTGAGTTCAGTAGGGGTCAGAGTAGCCATCACTGTGGGTCCCATTCCTACTACCCTGCAAACTCCTGTGGCAAGGCCACATCTGTCCTCAGCAGGCCAGTGCCTTAGCACATAGCACAGGAGCAAGGTAGACGAGAGGCTCCACAGATAGACGAGCAACTGAGCGAGCCTGAGCCTGCAAAGGAGGCCATGGGGGGCTTTCATTCTATCACAGGCGCCTCTGGTCCATGAGATGCCAGATGGAACCAAGAGATGCTTGAAGGCTGGTAAAGACACCTGCTCTCACCATGAAGTTCTCTTCCTGCCCCAGGCCCTCAGGGACTCCAGGCCACCCTTCTCCTGTCACCCTTCCTCCCACAGGCATGGAGCTGAGGCTAGTCCCATCTCACCCCATCTTTAGCCTGTCTGTGACTCTCTTCCTCACCCTCCACCCCGATCCCAAGCCTTGGGCTCCAGCACCTATGTCTCCCACCCCCTCCTGCTCACATCCTAGTCCTCCCTCGCTTCCTTTCTCATGCCCTGTTGGGAATGTAGAGGTAAACAATAGAGATGGGTTATGAATGGTTTTGGTTTTGTGTGCATACATGTACGTATGCTATTTGTGTGTGCAAGTGCACACGTGCCACGATGCACATGTGGAGGCTGGAGGGGTGTGATCTCTCCTTCCACCTTTTTGTGGGTGTCACCAGCCCTGCACAGCAAGTGCACAGAGACATCTCACTGGCCCCAAGCTTTTCAGTATGCACAGGGATCTAGGAGTTAATAGATGTTTGTGAGACAGGTGCCCTCCCATCCACCTCCGCGGTTTTATTAATTTTTAATAATATAAAAATACAAGCTGAATAATTCAGCAAGGAATGAAAACCAGTAACGTCTTCTGTCTGTCCTTACACCATAGCCCTTAACCAAACACCCACTGAATGTAGGCATTTCAATTTGCTTTGGAACAGAAATAAACAGGCTCTTTCTGGCCAGTCACGTTTTTACAGTCACATTTATTTGTTTGAGACTGCCTCACTGTGTAGCCCTGGCTAGCCTGGACTTTTTGTGCAGATCAGGTTAGCCTCAAAATCACAGAGGTCTGACCACCTCTGTCTCTAATGACAGGATCAAAGGTGCGTGCCATCATGCCAGCCTGTCACAAGAAGGTCATGAGCTACTTCTACTTGGATCTAGGTTGTACTTCACTTCTGTGGCTGAGTAAAATCCCATGAGCATCGGGGTATGTTCTCATTGTTCTCTTAAATGGACCTTAATGTTTCTAGATTTTACCTTGAATTATCTTTCGGCCTGGAAGCTGCAAACCGAAACTCGGGACCATGTAATAACCTAGCCATCTACGCTGCAACAGTGAGACTATGCATCTTTGCTGCCAGTGCACTATTGAGGGTTCTAATCGGGGCCAATGCACAGGGAGGAAAAACAACATTTCATTGTTTTTCTGTCCACAGCTGAGTAGTTCTCCCTACGTCTATTATTTACCTATTTTAATTCAGATGTCCTGTTTTTCCAATTGTTTCCTGAAGCCAGGCCCTGTGGTGCATGCTCTCATTACATCACAGATGCCTCTGGTCCAGGAGCGGCTAGAGGGGGCCCAGCACTTGGGAGGTAGAGGTGGGAGGCCTCTGAGTTCAAGACTGGCCTCAGTTTCGTATTAAGTTCTAGTGAGTTCCAGACTAGCCTGGGCTACAGAGTAAGCCTGTGTCTAAAAACAAAAGCAAATCTTATTAACTGATAAAGCCCTGAAGCCAGGTTCAATCAAAATTCAACTCAAGAATCTCCACCATTTGATCCTATTTGAGAGTTTGGCCTTGTTTCATTGTGTGTCGTGTTTTTCTGTCAGGCGCTTGGGATAAACCCTGGCCCTGAGTGAACAAGACGAGTGCCCCTGCCAACGCCTATGCTCTGGCCTTTGTTAGGTGTTTTTGTTGTAGGTTTATTTTATGTATGTGAGTGTTTTGCCTGCATCTGTGTACTGTGAGTGTGCCTGGTGCCCACAGAAGCCACATCGGGTGTCAGATCCCAAGTAGCTGGAGTTACAGACAGTTGCGAGCCACCATGTGGGTGCTGGGAACTGAACTCAAGTCCTCTACAAGAGCAGCCAGTGCTCTTAACCTCTGAGCCATCTCTCCTGCCCCTTACTAGTTATTAATTAATGCAGTAAAGCAAGAAATAAGCAGCTTTCTCTTAATAGCGGAAGCGAACAAAGGAATCTACCTTCTTTGTAGCTGACGTATGTAATCAATCAACTCCAAATAAAGCCTTAGGATTAATAAAGAAATCTAAAAATTGACAAGCCCGAAGATAAATCAATTTAGCCGGGTGGTGGTGGCACACACCTTTAGTCCTGGCACTCACTTCGGAGGCAGAGGCAGGCAGATCTCTGAGTCTGAAGTCAGTCTGATCTACAGAGCAAGTTCCAGGGCAGCCAGGGCTACACAGAGAAACCCTGTCTCAAAAAACAAAAAGATAAATCAATTTTAAAAATCAGTAGCTTTAATCTGTACTGACTGACTAAAAGCCGAAGTGAGAAGACCTGTTTGTAACTGCAACATGAAATTATTTCATGCCTGGAAGCAGACTTTAAATGGAAATTCTAGGGACCAGCATGAAGAAAATTAAAGTGTTACTGTATTAGTATGCTTCAGCTGCTGTAACAAAGTACCACAGACTGGGTGTGTGCCTCGAGCTACAGAAATTGATTTGCTTCCATGTCTGGCTGGTAGAGCGAGATCAAGGTCCTGACAAGTCTTGTCTGGTGACCCTTGTGCCCCCAGTAGCTGCCTTGTTCAGCGTGTTCATTCATGTGAGGGCAGTGGGGTGGAATACTCTCTGGTCTCTGCTCAGGAGAATGTCCATCCTGTTGACTCAGCCCCACCCTAGGCTTCACTCAACTCTTCCAAATTCCTGGGCTTTTGAGCTTCAACATGAACTAAGGTTGGGGAAACAAACATTCCCCCACAAAAAGGATGAAAAAAAAAATGAGCCCTGAGCAGAAAATCAGGTAAAACTCTCAATCATGCCAGGTGTTTAATCCCAGTATTTGGGAGGCAGAGGAAGCCTCATGGGTTCGATACCAGCCTGGTCTACGTAGCAAGTTCCAAACCAGCCAGGGCCACATAGCAAGACGCTGTTCCAAAAAGGAAAAAAAAATCTTAATTCTTCCATTTTTTTATAGTTATATAAGATCTACCCCTCTCTTTCTCTCTCCTCTCTCTCTCTCTCTCTCTCTCTGTGTGTGTGTGTAGACAGATAATATAAATGTGTGACCTGTAACATGGATGAGCCTGGAAAACTTCACGCTAAGTTAAGGAAGCCAGAGTCAAAGGCTACGCAATATATGATCCTTTTCATAGGAAATAACCAGGCTAGGTAAACCCATAGACAACAAGATGAATGCGTGTGTGGTGGGGAGACCGCCAATGAGGACAGAGTATGAACATATTCTGCAATCGAGTAGTGCTGGCAATTACCCAGTGTTATGACTGCATTAGAAACTACTGCATTGTATTCCCCCTGAAGAGTGAACTTTATAGGGTATGAATTATGTCTCAATTTAAAAGCTTGTGCGGAACTTAGAGTAGCTATTATAGAATACACAAATAGATGAATGGATGGGAATTAAGGTAAAATAGGCCCAAGAAGGCATGGAAAGCCCAACATAGGGATTTTTCAACTCTGCGGGGAAAGGCATATTGATTTAATAACCAGAGCTAGTGTGATTCAACTTCCGTGTGCGTGCAGGGACACATTACAGACCTAAATGCTTAGAATAAAATAGTGGGCCGGGTGGGGTGGTCTGTGCCTTTACTCCCTGCTACTCAAGATGCTGAGGCAGGAGGATCATTTGGCCACAGAGTTCAAGACCAGCCTAGGCACCACAGTGAGACCGTCTCAAAATCAATCGTTGGGGAGATGGAGTAGGTGTCCCTTCTGGGGACTGCTGTCAGACAGGTGGGCTGACCTCCTGGGCCTTGGGTACTGAGCTGAGACAAGGATGCCCGTTAGTGACTCCGGGGAGCCTCATCTGTGACGAGACACTGATTCTCACCCCAGGGGGCTGCAAGGACCAGCATGGCCGAGGGGAACCCCAGGGTCAATGGAACCAGCCACTGTGTGCCACCTGGTTTCAAGTAGCAGAGCCAGTGCTGAGGGCTCGCGGCTCATTGATCCTTCAGCAGCGCCTACCCCTCTCCCCACTCACAAGGTACACATACTCTCCGCCTCTCCATCTCCTTAGAGATGGCAGACAACAGAAAGGCCGGGGCTTGGCACAGCTGCATTTGCCTTAAGCTCCCTGAAGCTCAGAGGCTAGTATGTTCCCTCTCTAGGAAGCCTGTCTCTGGAGTCCTCTGGTTCCACCTCCCCCCAGCCCCAGTCCACCTGATCCAAGCATTTCTTTCTGGATGATGTACTGGCTGCCTTCAAGATCTACCCTAGAAAGTACTTCAGGGTCTTGGATTTGTTCCATTTGGTAATTTCAAGAAAAAAAAAATGGGGTTTTGATGCCACCTCATCAGCTACCAGGTTTTAAGCAATGTTTTTAAGATCCTGAACCGAAGCAGGAGGGGTCTGGAGTCCTGAGGAAGCAAGCATTGGGGTTCCATCTGGGGTGAGCAGTGTGGCTCAGCTAATCTGCAGAGTTTTTCCAGGGTAGCCCTTACTGTGTCCTACCCCCTCCCCCAGCTGACTTATTGTCTGCCCCTGGGGCCAGCACCTCCTAGAGAAGCTGAGTCACTGGGGCTGCAGCTGGCCTTGACCAGGGCACCTCCTAGAGAAGCCGAGTCACTGGGGCTGCAGCTGGCCTTGACCAGGGCACCTCCTAGAGAAGCCGAGTCACTGGGGCTGCAGCTGGCCTTGACCAGGGCATCCTGTGATTCATGGTCATTATCTCATTTGAAGCTCAAGACAGCTGCAGACGGTGAAATTGACTTGGTGATGGATGAGGAGGGATGTCGCACAAGGTCACGTAGCCTGTCTGCGGCACCGAGGGTCAAGGACCAGGCTCTTCCCGTGAGTGCAGCCCCTAGTGAAGCTCTTGTCTCTGTCACCACACAGCTGGCTTTGTCCTGTCTGATGGCTCAGAGGGTTTTTCAAGGGAGGGAGTTACTGCCAGGCTACTGAAGGAGGGGGTCTTGTGGCAATGGAGGGAAGCCAGAGCTATTCTGCCTGTCTGTGCTCTTGGCCACTCCCTCTCAAGCTAAGTCTGCATGCTCTAAGTTTCTGTACCTGCTTGCATCCCATCCACAATCAGGAGGGAGGCAACTGGTCCCTCATTTCTGCCCAGAGCACCCTTTAAGCATCCAGCCGCCGTCAGACATAATGGATGGCACCCAGTGTCTTCCAATTAATTACCATCCAGCCACAGAACTGAGGGTTTTACATCTGACAGGGTAGTGAACTGCTAGTCAAAGAAGGCGTTTGGGGGAGGCTGGATATTACAGTGAGGGATCTGCTGTAGCAGACACTGGGGGAAGCCAACTATGGGCTACTAGTGTGTTTCCTGTTATGCCCCCATGTTAGCTCCAGTCCTGGGGCCGGGGAGGTAACTGTGGCCTGAGGCTGGGAAAGCCACACGGTCTGTGCGGCTTTGAACCTGTGACCTCTGTCTCGTTAGCACAGAGCAGCAGCCGACTGAGCTAATAAGCAGGTTCCATAGCCACTGATTTTCCATCGAGCGCATATGCCGCTTCCTGACTTCTTAACGCAGCAAGATATTTATACCAGTCAATCCATTCATTCTTAATGAGCCTTGGTTGTGGATTGTAAAATGTTTTATTTTCAGACAGGATTGCTCACTGCCCAGAGCCAGCTGTTGCTATGCCTCCTTCCTTCCCTTCTCTGTTCCTGAGAAATTAGCATTTTGGAAGCTCCTTGGAGCGCGTGTGCAGGCGCGCGCACACACACACAGTAACACACTTCTTCTGTGGACTCTGAACTGTCCTGTACCCGAGTCCCCCACAGCCTTCGGAGTGCCTAGAAGGATATGTTAGGCACTGGGGCCCCAGCAGGCTCAGGCAGATAAAAGGAGACTGCTACCTATCCTTGGGGACTGAGACTCTGCCTGTATCACACGTCATAGTCTGGTGAGGCAGTGACCAGAGCTAGCTGCTTAAAATGCACTGTTAAATATTTTAACTGCAGAGGGTTCTCACTTTTTTGAAAAAAAAAAAAAAATGGAATTCTGGCTTCTCTTTTAAAAATCAGAAGGTCTGCCAATACCGCCCTCTCAGAGACAGTGGCAGCCTCCCCTTTCGGTAATGGAGTGTTCTGGTTTGCCCCAGTCCGCGGCCCCCCTCGTGATCTCTTCAGTCGTCCAGTATTGCCATACATGATTACTAAGGAGGGAACCTGGGGTGCAACTCAATGGAGTGCTTACCTCGCATGCACCAGGCCCCGGCTCCCATCGCCAAACCACAAAGAAAAAAGAAAAGTAGAAATTCCTCTGGGGTTTGTCTTTCTGTGAAGAGAAAGAAAATCGAGGGCATGTGTCACGCGTTTTAAGAAAAACGAGCAGACTCCCATGGTTCCCCATGTCAGCCACCAGTTCGCGGTAGTAGAAGGCAGGGCCTGGCCATGTCACATGTGTGAGTCCCTACACCTAATTCTGACACATGGCCTTTGCCCATAGCAGCTCTGTGCCTGCTGTGAACATAGAGGAGACTACATAGCCACCTCCCTAGCCTTCCAGCCAGGGCTCCCCGGGCCAACCTATAGCTCTTTGAGCCTGTGGGGCTTCTGGAGATGGTGCTTACCCATTAGGATGATGGGGGAGGGGCTAGGACAGGGTCTGTTCTCTTCCAGTTTTCTTATCTTGGAGTTCAAGGACCCCTCCAAGGGTAAGGACCCTAACAGAGGAATTTTAAACAAGCCGTAGAGCAATGTGAAGATCACTCGGGGAGGCCAGCCTCTGTGTGTCAGCTAACACTGTCACCCCACACACACACACCAGTGCCACCATCCATTCATCATTGCCATGTCCCATCTCCTTGCAGGGATTTTATGGCCCTAGGATGCTGTGGGAGGTAACTGGGATGTTTTTAATGTAAAGCTATCTGAAGCTACCAAACATACACAATGACATACAGACCAAGAAGAACCAATCAGACAGAGGATGAAGACCTAGGGTGAGCCATCTAAGAACCACCTCCAAGTCACTGACCCTGGTCTTCCTAGCGCAGGACTGCCATTTTTGTCAAGAACATAAGTGAAAGAAAGTTTGCCTCAGCTGGGGCGGGGGGACTTGAATGTCAGAGGCTCGGGAGGAGAAACTGGTTCCCAAGTCCACTGTGGCCTCACCAAAGGCCACCCCTGGCTCTGAGCCAGCTGCCCATCTTCTGCCTTTCTGCCAGATCCAGCAGAGGGCTTAGGACCAGTAGCTTTTGTCCTGTGCAGATAGAAGGTACAGAAGTCAGCTGTGGTATCCAGCAGCTCCGGTTGCATGGATTCAGGGTTGCTCATGGTAGTCTGTAAGGGGGCTGGAACTTCTGGAATATCAAGAGGACATTCTGGAATGGGCACTGCGCTTGCTCACTTATAGGAGGGAACGCAGGATACAGAGTCCAAATAGCGTGTGTGGCAGTCTAAGTACAGAGGTGAAGGAACATGCCTGCAGCCTTCTGGGGCTGTGCCTCAGCTAGCTCTCGGAGACACAGAGGCCACCATTCTTGTGTGGTCATGGCCATAGTCATGCTTAGAAGGAAAGCCCATGCATATGGTCTCATCCTGCCTTTTGAGCCCTTGGTTCTGCTGAACAGCAGTCTCAAAATGGGGACTGGAAACAGGGAAGAGCCTCCACTCCATGCCTCCCCCTTCCCCCAGTAGCCCCCTGCCTGTCCCAATGTCTGTGCTGGCTTAGAAATTGATTTCCTAGGGCAGAAGGCCCTCATTAGCCACACCACGAAGGTTAGGGGCATGGCTGTCGCCTCTAATTTGCCCAAGCCCAATGATGGACTCAGCGGATTCGTCAATTCCAGATGCAAGGTGAGGTCTTGAGGTGCCGTGCCCTTGTGGAAGCTGTGTCTGATTCAAGTGCAGCCCAGGGGTACAGAGCCGCCCCTGGGGCCAGCTGGGCTGAGCTCTCTGTACACAGCACAGTATAACCCTCTGCCGCTGCCCATCTGCCTTGCTGGCTAAACCTACAACTTAATTCCACACGCTCCAGACTGAATGGCCTTTGGGAATGTGGGTAAAGTGAGTGAGCCAGGCCTCCCGCCCTTCCTGCTTCCAGTAAAACCCTGGAGGAAACAGTGGACTCTGCTCTACACAGTTCCTCTCCTAGACTGCCTGCCCATGCCAGAGCAAGGCTGGTGTTGCAGAGGGTGCCCAGCTGATTCCTCACTCCCCGCTGGGAACACGGCAGAGAAGAGGACTCACAAGGGAAGAGTCTTGTCCTGCCTTGGTTGCCTCCAGAGGACTCATCAGATCCAGGCAAGGCAGGTGTCCCATCCTCTAGATGGAGAACTGACAGAGAAACGTGGAGGGAGAGAGACAGATGATAGAAACAGAGACCCGAGGGAACTCCCCACACATGGAGCCCAGAGAGAGAGAGGCTTAAAAGGGTGTGAGAACACACATGGCGATGGGTATCTGTGACCCCAGCTCTTAGGAAATTGAGGCAGGAAAGTGTTGAGGAGTCTGGGTCACGTGGCAAAATCGGTTTTCTTTATCCCTATTCCTGTGTGTGGGGTCAGAGGACAACTCACAGGGCCCTGTGTTCGCCTTCTATCATGAGCATCCTGAATCTCGAACTCAGGTCATCAGGTTGGTGGCAAGCGCCTTTAACCCGCTGAGCCATCTCATCAGCCCCAGTGAGACCGTTTTCAAAATAATACATCCATGGAAGAGGCACAAGTTGAAGTCAGGAGGAAACAAAGGCTTGTGTCACCTCTGCCAGCCAAAGGGCAGGAGAGACAAACTCCTGCTTTGTGTCCACTAGAAACCAGAGCAGTCACCTGTGCCCTAACAGAGCAGAGCATACCCACACCAGCTCATCACCCCCCACCCTCCTCAGGGCCTCTGCCAAAGAGCTTCCCGATCCATAAAGAGCCTACTGCCCAGTCTTGACTGTCCCTCCACTCTGTCTGGGAGGCCTGGCATAACCCAGGCTTACTTTTGTAGCTGCTTAAATGACATCCATTTGTAAATCCCTCCTCTTTCAGGGAGCTCTCTCTGACTTCTCCCCCTGACGCTGTTTCTCCCACGCTGTCATGCCCTCCCCATCCTCTGTATCCCATTCTCTCTGGAGGGAGCAGCTCTTTCATCCATCCACGCACCTACCCATCCGTCTCCTCTCCAGAGCTCCTCATTCGAGGTCAGGGACCACAGGGTTTCCACACCGGCAACCACATTTCTATTGATCTGCGGATTTGTCTTCATTAGCCGGTGCCTCCTATCTGTCTGTGAGCCTGAAGGAGAGAGAAAATTAAAATCGATGTGAACGAATAAGCCAGCCCTGGACCCCATCCTGCCCCAGCTCGGACTCGTCAGTGAGCTCTGTGCTTTCCCACCGCCCCTTCCTGTCTGGGGTCAGCCTGGAAGGGGTACCAGGAAAGGAAACACCCCAGTACCTCATCTAGTATTCCACGGGGTCATGTGACTGTCCCTGGCTACACACGAAGTCAGGTTGGAAGCATACGATGATATCCTGTCACCTGGTCCCAAGAAGAAAGGACAGGTAGGCACTGAACCTCTTCTGGCTGCCAATGGGCCCTCCTGGGAGAACAGGCTCCCCCCAGCCTTGGGCCATCCTCCTTCCTGGCTGGAGCCTTGGGGACAAACCTGAGGATGAGCTCACTATTCCCCTCCCCTCCCCAGGAGCAGCATGCTTCCCTCGGGGCCCACTTATTCCATGTCCATGGCGAGGGGCTTCCCACCCTCCACCCTAGTCCTTGTCCAGGCTGAGGCCTGGCATTTTCCCTTTGAATGACTTCCAGGGAAGCATATGAGGTGCCAGCTGGCAATACTGAGGTGACCCAGGGGCTCTAAGGTCATTTGTACTGCTGGCCTGCTGACCTTGCTGCCATGCAGAGCTGTCTCCCCCCCCCCCCCAAAAAAAAAAAAAGATTTTAAAGTACAGTCAGTAGGTGGCTTTATCTAGGACTAGGGCAGGCTCAGGGAAGGAAATGGATTCTGGTCACAAGCTGGCCTTCCCCTGGGGTAGCTCCTGGCAAGGTGAGGTCAGAGCAGGAAAAGCAGGAAGTGGAGGCAGCCAGATGGGCAAGCTAGATCTTCTGTTCCTGGGGCAGAGGGCTCTGGGCAGTAGAAACAAGCGTTGAAGGGACTCTCCTATCAGCTTGTATAGTATTTGTTTTTCCCTGCTGGATGGAGTCTTATTGAGAATTACTCGCTCCTTCACTTCTTCCTCTGATACATTTCACAGATGAGACAACTGAGTCTCAGAGTGAGGTATTTGCCCAGAGTTATTCAAAGCAGAACCAGAGTTCAAGCCAAGGCAGTGGGCATGCATGAGACAGCCTCTCCAATGCCAGGGCCCCTGGTTCTGGCAGCAAAAACTCAGAGTCCACAGAAGAGCCCTAGTCGGGGGAGAAAGAGAGAGAGGAGGGCGAGAGCGAGAGAGAAGAACCATCTGCACAGGAGGGTTCCTGAGAGGTGAGACAGGAACATGGTCGCCATGTTCTCACTGGGCAAGGTGGGAGAGCGGGAATCCCAGCTCAGTCTCTAAACATCCCCTGAAGGCAGGCAGCGCTCTCCTCTTCCTATGAAACATGGATTGAGGGTCCACACTCCCTCAGGAGTCAGCTTCACCCCTGTGAGGTGGGCCCAGGCCCAGAGCATGGAAACTAGCTCCATGCTAGGGCCGTGAGCCTATGCTGTAGGCCCTGCTCTCTCTGAATGCTCGTAGCCACTAGAAGGGAACCATGATTCATCCATGGCCCCACTGAGCACAGCTGGGAAGTGACAGCAGGACACAAACCCGAGTCTGTGCCTCAGCAGCCCCCCCCCTTCAGCATCCCATGAGCCCCGGCTGCTGCCGCCAAAACAGGGACCCCCACACACACCTATTCTTGAATTATGGGTGCCACAGCCATCCTGGTCAACTGCATCTGGGCTATGTCAGCCTGGTAGACCGGGAGGACTCACTGGGGGCGCCCGTGCCCTCCCCAAGGCCTGGTTGTCGTTCCTTTACGTTAAAAATATTTTTTGTTGTTTTTAGTATGTGAAATTTTCCACCATCTGCCGCTTCTTGGCAGGATGTTGGAAATATCTCCCTACTTCCCTAACTCCCATAGCTTCTGGAGACTTCGGGCTCCTTGGAGCAGAACAGCCACTACTCCCGAAGGTCCCCCAAGCTCACAACCTGCCGCCATCTTTGCATCCAGCAGGTGGATGTGGTGTGGTCCAGGATGAGGGAGAGTGTCCCCATCTCTCAGTCAGAGTGTGGCAGCAGATGCTTGTCTGCTACTGGCCTGACCTCACACCCAGGGAGCTGCTGGGTCGGTCTCTGGGTTTTTGCCATGAATCTTGAAAAGGTGCCTGGGAGCATGGAGAGAGGTGATGGCTAAGCAGAGCTGGGGGAGAGGTCCCCAGGCCCTAGTGCCCACCCCTGTCCCCTGAGCCATCCCAGCTAGGTGGCTTGACAGGGCAGCAGCTGCCACATGTGTCCTGCAAGACATTCAAGGGAGATTTTCCAAAAAGGAAGAGTTCCCCCCCACACCCCGCCTCATGTACCAAAACTCAAGAGTTTCCATGGTGACAGTCAAATTGCAAATCCATCCGAAGAATGAGCTGGGAGGGGGATAAAACTGCCCATCCCCAGAGAAACAGGCCTGGCTGGCTCTAAGCTGCCCACCCGCTGCTGAGGATGAGGGCCCAGCATGATGGGAAAATCTCAGGGATGCCAGGGCCTTCAGTAAGTGGGGTCAGAAGTCAGGTGGCTGTGAAGGAAACCAAGATGGGAGCCCCCCCTCCTGCCTTGTGGGGGAGCCCTATGCGGGAGAGGATACATCCCACAGGCTCTCAGACCAGTGTCTCCCAGGGCTTTCCTACCTTCTGGCCGGAAGCCAAAGCGTGGCAGAATACAGCACTTGTCCCCGACCTGACCCAGATCTGGTCCCTAGCCACTCCTGGCATCTTGTAGAGGATGGAAGCGCAGAAGCCAAAGATTTATGAGCCCAAAAACTTCATTTAGATTCTGGAAGGTTTGCAGTTCCAGGCAGTTCGGAAGGCAGCATTGGTTCCTGGTGGCAAATTAACCAAGATTTGGATTTTATGGGAGCAGGAGAAAGAAAAGGCTGCTTTCTTAACCATAGGAAGAAGCTGTGGCTACTTGGGTGACATATCTGTGAGACCTGCGTGTACTCAGCCTCTTCGGGGTCTCTTTCCCCAGGGACTGTAAGTGACCAGCCACTGGCCAACACTGCCTCCTTTAGCTTCCTGAGAGCAGATTGGAGATGGGATTTGAGTCTTTAGCACAACAACCTAGCCCCAGCTTAAAACCCCCAGGCACAGTGCTGGGCACATGGTCAGCAAAGTGTTTGCTGCACAAGCCTGGGGACCCAGAGGTCTGCTGCCCGGCACCCACGTGAAAAGCTGGCGCAGTGGCACACACCTGTAAACTCAGCACTGGGAGGCGGCGATGGGCAGTTCCTGGCCACTGAGTCTTAAAAGAGAAGTAGAGGGTGACAGAGGAAGAAATCCAGTGCCAACCTCAGGCTTCTGTGTATACGTGCACACACTTGATACCAGAGTCTGACCCAGCCTAAAACCCTGGGTAGAAGGAGCAAAGAGGCCATGCAAGGGGACAGTATGCCTGAAAGACGCTCATATCTGGGACAGCCGGATGGTCCCTGCTCTGTGATCCCTTTGGGGTTCACAGGAGACAAAGAACGAGTCAGATGAGAGTAACTGGGGGAAGCTTTCCGGGATCTGTTTTGTTTCTGTGGTTTCTTTTAACCCTTGTACAGCACAGGTGCCCGGCACCCTCCCCCACCTCCAGGGCTGTGCTGTTTTTGGTCAAGACATACAACTCTTCATAAATCCTATCTGGCACCTTGAGCCTGCTCCCAAGCCCACTCTTGGAACATGTACCATAGATGACAGAGTGCAAGGGATGACACCATAACCAACTCCTGGGACATCCAATCCCACCGTCCCTGCTGAGCCCCTTGGCATCTGTCCATTGGCACCAAGAAATGCAAGTGTCACACAGCATCTCAGAGCCCTGTGCCCAGCCTAGCTCCTAACTATGAAGTCCCCAGAAAGATGGAATATTCCAGGTAAGGAAGCATTGATAGATCACGCAAAAATGTCTCTGCCGGAGAGACCAGTGTGGGTATTAGTCACCAGCCCCTCCTAGGTACCGTCCTACCCCCATTAGCAAGCTCCCATCCTGTGTTCCTTTACTGCCCCAAAGGGGAGCACAGGGAGCTACTTGCTCCAGGTGTTTTAACAGCAGCCCACTTCCTGCCGGCCTCCTACCTCCTGTGACCGGGGCCCTGTGGGGTTAGTGTTTAGTCAGCCCAGCAATGAGTCAAAACAGCGTGTTTGCAGCACGGTGTCTTTGGGATCTGGTCTCTGTGGATTCATGTTCAGTTCAGACCTGAAAAGGAACTACAGCGTAAGTCAGGTTCTTTCCTACGACTCTCATGAGCCATGAAGGGGCACGTGAACCCACCCCCATCTCTCTTCACCCCCACTTCCTCTTGGTTCTGCCAGAAAAGGCCAAATCAGAAGTCTTTCCAGTGGCATATGGGAGAGAAGCAGAGCAGCAAAGGGGAAGAGGCTGGGGCAGAGGAAGCAAGGCCAGCGACAGTCACATAGTCACACTCAGCAATGCACATGAGCCTCTTGGTGAACAGGACTGTGGGCTTGGCCCTCTAGAGGATGTGTGTTGGCTGGCACACCCTGACGATGCAGAGGGAGTGCTGACACTGACAGTCATCCTGGCAGGATGAGGAGAGGTCTTGGGTGGAGGAAGGAAGTCAGTGAGGATGGTGAAGAGGGAGCAGATTCAACCTCTGCTGAAGGGGGTTGGCGAGTGCCCAGTTGGTGGGTGCTTGCCTGGCACACACAAAGACCTGGGTATGGGCGCCCAGCATCATAAAACTGGGCATGGCGAGGGCTGGAAAGATGGCTGTGTCAAGCCTGATACTGCTCTTGTAGAGGGCACAAGTGCAGTTCTACACCCGTGTCAGATGGCTCCTAGAACTCCAGCTTCAGGAGGAGCCAATGTCTCTGGCTTTCATGGGTACCTGCACACATGCACACATGCCGTTAAGCAAACAGAAACTTAGGCATGATGGCACATACCCAAATACCAAGCATGTAAGTGGTAGAGGAAGGCAAGTCCATAATTCAAAGTCATCCTTGCCTACAAAGCAATCCAAGGCCATCCTGTCCCGTTTTGGTGGTAGCTCTGATAGCGGCAAAGCAAGGTGAACACTATGTCGCTATCAGACCTTACCTACTGTGTGCAGCCTAATAATCTCTTCAGGCTAAAACGGTTAGCCAGCTCCAACTTTGGCTACTTGTTTCTTGTAACCCGAGTCCCTCAGCCAGAAGGTAACATAAGCTAAGACACAAAGGCCCTGGATCCAGGCAGAAGGGTCCATTTCCTCCCTTGTTCCCACAGGAATTCCCCTCAGTGCCCTTTCAGGAGACAGCACAGCCCCAGCTGGAGCCTGGTTGCAGGCCTTAACAGGGAGCCATTGTGTTCCTCTTCCCAGAGGGAACCGCTGGCTCTGAGTCGGGAGGAGGAAGCCTCACTTGCCTAGTGAAGACCTCAACCCACCCTCCTCCCACCCACACCAGAGCTTGACATTCCAAAGGAAAGCCTCAGCTCTGCCCCTCCTGCAGGTGACGCACCTGTGAGAGAGTGCTGTTTACCTTTGATCCCACATCTACTTATCTTCATTATCACTTAGTTACGTGCTATGTAAATTAACGAAGAGAGTCAGAAAAGAGGCCAGGGCTGTTTCGTCAACACCAAGACTTTGTAAAACTTGAAGAAGCAATTTTCCTTTTTTTTTAAATCTATTGAATTAGGCGTGGGCAGGACAACTGTGAAAAGCAGAAGGAAGATATGGAAAAATCTAGGAAGATCCTGCTGTCGGGTCTTATTTGCCATGGTCGTTAAGCTCCAGTGATAAGAACACAAGCCAGAGTCACAGGCCATGGTACAGGTTGGGCCCCCTGGGCTGGTCCTCAGAGAAGCCCCCGGGCTCAGAAGCACCTCAGAAGGCTGGCACACGGATGTACATCCCTGCTTCAAATTAAAATAGACTGTTTGAAGGATGAATATATTCTGTATTACAACGCCCACGGTCGATGAACCAGCCAACTATGGAGTGCAGAAAAGAGGGTGTTCGCTCGGAGCCTTCCTTGCTCTTTGTGGTTCACGACACCCCAATGTGTGTGGCTGCTGAGAACCCAAGCTAGCTCCTGCTGGGTTGCTGATGACCGTTAAGGGATCAGGAACCACAGCCAGCCTTCCAGGGTTAGGAGTCCATCTTCTGACTGCCAGGGGCACATGCCCCTGCCTGTGCAGTGGGGCAGGGCTATTCCCTGCCTCTCTGACACTTTTGTGAGTGCGTCTGGAAAAGCATGCTGATTGCTGAGGCTCAGCTCTGGTGGGTTTCCTGTCCATGAAGCCATGGCCTTGGTGTTTAGTGTGGCTAGGCAGAGGCCTCAGAGTCCCTGTGCCTACCTCAAAGGTGGCCATCCACTCCTACCAAGCAAAACGACCTTCCCTAATGGTGCCAGGCATGCGGGGTCCATGTCCTCACCACAGGTCTCACCTCCTTAGCTGGTGGGAGGAGGTCCTGGTCCCCATCTCTTGTTTCTCATGCCCCAAACAAAAGAGCTAATTGAAATTCCTGGCCACTTGATGGTGGCAGGTGGCCAGAGGGAGATCTACCCTGGCCCACTCTGTCCAAGCAGCAGAAAATAACCATGCCCTCCCTGCTCTTGTCTGTTCCAGTGGTCTCCAGTGACAGCGACTCGGATCTCAGCTCCTCTAGCCTAGAGGACAGTGCCATGCCCACAGCGGTCAAGGGCACAAAAGGTGACAAGCCTAGAGGGGACTCGGGTAAGTGTAGAAAGTCAGCTGTTTGCTGCCAGAGATGCTGAGTGGCTTTTTGGTTTCTTTGGTGGCAGCTTCTCCACTGGTGTCTGCAAAATGTCCCTAGGTCCATAGGAAGGAATGAGCATAGAGGCTCAGCAGAACTGGGGAGGCAGGCTCGTCTCTATGTGAGAGATAGGAGGGATAAGGAAGAAGGGCAGGACAAAACGCAGGTCACTCCCTCTGCACACTCTTCCTAGGGAATACCCTGGTCAACACTGTTCAGTTTGCCTTGTGAACAGCAGAGAGATTAGGAAGTCAGGTACAGTTCCCTGAGCCGCCATCCTTGTGCCGTACAACTGCAGTGGCGTCCCCAGCATGTGCCATCACCTCCTGACGGCACTGCCTTCTCCTCAACACAGATGAGGTGGAGCAGGCCTTCTCCAGAGTCCCTTCTCACACTGAGCCCACTTTGTGACTCCTGACATAGGTTAACCTGGGCAATGAGGCAGGAACAGAGAGGGAAAGGAAAATGGAAGACTTTCCTCTCTTTGAGCACAGGAAGGGTGTCTGTGTCCTTTTGGGTCAGAACTAGGACCTTCGAAGGAAGTTCCAGGGAGGCTGATTTTGGTGTGGAAAGAGGGAGCTTTATAATATCTGTCCCAAGTTGGGCGGTGGTGGTGCATGCATTTAGTCCCAGCACTCGGAAGGCAGAAGCAGGAGGATCATTAGGACAGCCAAGGCTATACAGAGAAACCCTGTCTCAACAAGACAAAACCAACAATATCTGCCCGAACTGGAATAAAATGCCTCAAGGTGCTATCCTATAGCTAAGACTATGACCTCAGGCCAAAAGATGATGTGGAAGGAATCCTTGTTGGGAACAAAGATTTGGGCTTAATCAGAGTAGCAATTGTCTGGCGCACACACACACTACCACCTCTCTGTCCAGTGCCACGGCAGACATTACTAGTAGACTATGATGCTCTTTCTCACCGAGCCCTAATGTGCTTTCGGAATCCTCCTTAACAGTTTCCCAAGTGGTCAGTATGGAGAAATGAGGCAAGAGGTGAGAACTAGTCTTGCACTTGGCACCAGGTACCCCGAG